>NC_056444.1:35036112-35365250 GCF_018296145.1 Oncorhynchus tshawytscha
TGATGAAAGTGGTTCTCATGTGGACGGCCTCAGGAATGGAAGACCCAGACTTACCTCTGCTGCAGAGGACAAGATCAGAGTTTCCAGCCTCAGAAATTGCAGCCCGAATAAATGCTTCACAGAGGTCAGTTAACAGACTGTTAACAGAGACTGTGTGAATCAGCCCTTCATGGTCGAAATGCTGCAAAGAAATCACTACTACACAAAGGACACTAATAATAAGAAGAGACTTGCTTGAGCCAAGAAAAACGAGCAATGGACATTAGACTGGTGGAAATGTGTCCTTTGGTCTGGAGTCCATATTGGAGATTTTTTCCAACCTCCATGTCTTTGTGAGACACGGTGTTTGTGAACAGATCAGGGCCCTGTTTTAGAAAGCAGGTTTAACAGACTCTGAGTTTAAACCTGAACTCTAAGTTGACTAACTCTGAGCTGTCAAACTCAAAAGTTTTCAGTTTCAGAACAGGTGATAACAATTAGCTTAATGAACTCTGAGTTTAGTTAACCTTGAGTAAAGCACGTGCATGAGGAGATAAAAAGTCCTCGTCAATGGAAAGCAGATAACATGATTCATCATGGCTACAGCAGAAAAAAGGTCTGGAACCTCCTACTTCTCCCCAGTGGAGTTAGAAATATTAATGATTGTGTATGCAGAATATGAGAGTATATTTAAGAAAAAAAGCTATACAATAGCAGCAGCAACAGAATGTGAGCTGGTGTAGCAGAAAATTGCATGAGTATTAATTGAAAAAGTTTGTGAGATTTTCTAACCAAAAAAAAATTACATTTTTCAGCCATCCCAACTCTACCAGTATTTAATATTTTCTATTTGAAAGTAACACCTAAATGCCTTTTATACCTACAAGTCTCCAAATGTGAGCTTACTGGACATGCTCACATTTGACCTCCATTGTAGCCAATATAAAAAAGGCTGAGGGCCGAAAAACAGGTGGGGTCCAACACCACCACCACCATTCACAGAGGCTGAAGAGATGGCCCTCAGTCAAAACAGTGGGCAACCTATTGCTGAAATCTGAGGTTTGTAGTTTTTCAACTCTTTGTATATCGAATGTACAGTGTCTATGGGGTCAAATTGCACTTCCTAAGGCTTCCACTAGATGTCAACAGTCTTTAGAACCTTGTTTGATGCTTCTACTGTAAAGGAGGCGGGAATGAAAGTGGAACGAGTCAGTGGTCTGCCAGAGTGCCACGAGCTGGTCATGCGCATTCACATGAGAGTTAGCTTGAGTTCAATTGCATTTCTGAAGACAAAGGAATTCTCCGGTTGGAAAATTATTGAAGATTTATGATAAAAACATCCTAAAGATTGATTCTATAACTCGTTTCACATGTTTCTACGAACTGTAATAAAACTTATTTGACTATTCGTCTGAACTAAGCGATCGCGCATGGAGCATTTGGATTACTGGGCTAAATGCGCAAACAAAAACAAGGTATTTGGACATAAATGATGAACTTTATCGAACAAATCAAACATTTATTGTGAAACTGGGATTCGTGGGAGTGCATTCTGATGAAGATCATCAAAGGGAAGTGAATATTTATAATGCTATTTCTGACTTCTGTTGACTCCAACATGACGGATATCTGTTTGGCTTGATTTGTTGTCTGAGCGCCGTACTCAGATTATTGCATGGTTTGCTTTTTCCGTAAAGTTTTTTGGAAATCTGACACAGCGGTTGCATTAAGGAGAAGTATATCTCTAAGTCTGTGCATAACACTTGTATCTTATATTACAGTTTATGATGTCTATTTCTGTAAATTGATGTGGCTCTCTGCAAAATCACTGGATGTTTTGGAAGCAAAACATTACTGAACATAACGCGTCAATGTAAACTAAGATTTGGGATTTTAATATGCACTTTATCTAACATGAAGTCATTTAAGTGTCATCTGATGAAGATCATCAAAGGTTAGTGATTCATTTAATCTCTATTTCTGCTTTTTGTGACTTCTCTCTTTGGCTGGAAAATGGCTGTGTGTGTTTTTGTGACAATGCTCTGACCTAACATAATCATACGTTGTGTTTTCGCTGTAAAGCCTTTTTGAAATCGGACATGATGGATAGATTAACAATAAGTTTATCTTTTATTTGGTGTATTGCACTTGTTACATATTACAGTTACATATTTCTAAAAAATATTTTTGTATTTCGCACCCTGCCTTTTCAGCGGAATGTTGCCGAGGGGTTTGGCTAGCCATACTCCACACATTTTTCATAGTGGGTTAGAGTGGAGGATGATGAAAACACCTTGTCAGCTGCCACAGAGAGGGAAGATACAGAGGCCTATTGAGGTTTACACCATAAAGAAGACTTCATTAATCAATAAATAAATAAGTAAAGAAAACTTTATAAAAAGTTTATAAACTCTAAAATCTAGCTCTGGGTGTACACTCAAAAAAAAATGTACGAGTCATGCACAGACCCAGGCCACTTTGCTTGCACATTGCTGATGATGTGGGCTGCATCACATATGATCTTCACAGTGCAGAACAATAATTAACTGGAGTAGCTGTATTGTGAAGTATCTTTCATTTGGAATGCTAACAGCTACTATTTAGGCCTATCTACACATTAATGCTGTGGAAGACTTCCTATTCACCATCTCCTTCATTTACTGAACGAGCTGTGATAGGAATATGATTGCCATCTATGCAACCAATCACACCTGGAAACCCTAAAATATATATATCAATATATATATATCAATATTTCAATATATATATATATATATATATATATATATATATATATATATATAAAATATATATACATATGAAGGCTCAAAGCTTCATACTAAATAAATTCAGTGTTGCTTAGACTGGTACCTGGAATTCTGTGGAATTCTATTTTGATAAGTCTTGTGGGTTTGTGACTTGGGAAAACCACAAAAGTGTACAGTAAACGTTTCAGTGCAAGAGTCACATTTCTGACAGCCCGACAGACGGTTGCCTTGGAAATATGCTCAGTGTCACCGATATTATATAGAAAACTCCCATTTGCAAAAAAAGTGCTACACAAAGAATTTTTTTTCGAACTGTGAGCATGAACACGATGTGTAATATGAACGATATGAGGGCTGAGAATATTGTTCAGATGAATGATCGATTGTGCAGAAAAACAGAAAATCATTAGAGAATGATAAAACATCCAAAGGTCTGATCACCCTCTCCCAACGGAGATTTCTGCGGAGTATTTGTGCTTCAATACCAACTGACTCTTCAAGAAAAGTGCATTTCATGTCTGACACCTCCTTCAGACTGCAGGCTTCAGCTAAAGAGGAGGAGAAACTCAGGGTTAGTTGAAGAAAACCTGTAAGTGAGCAGGTTAGCTTCAAGGAGTATGTTGCCATAGTAACTGAGTTAAGCTGAACTTGTCAACTTACTCTCAGTTTTCACTAAACCCACTTTTTGAAACGGGGCCAATCTCTGCATGTGTATTTCCCCCCGTGAAGCATGGAGGAGGAGGGTGTGGGGGTGCTTTGCTGGTGACACTGTCGGTGATTTATTTAGAATTCAAGGCATACTTAACCAGCATGGCTTCCACAGCATTGTGCGGTCACAGTTTGTGTTACTTGATTGTTGTTCCCTTAGGTTACCACTGAAGGGCACCCTTATCCTGTTTTCTAGTTTCCAGCTTAGCCTGATTATCACCCTATTGGATTCACCTGTGCTTACCTACCTTCTCTGTTCACCTGGTTGCCTTGTTATTTAGGTTCCTCAGTTGGCTGGTATCTTTGCTTAGGTCTCATGTTTTATTAGTGTCCTCTTGTGCGGTTGCCTTGTTTCTGTTAAGACTCTAAGTAAAAGTTCTGGATTTACCCTTACCTCTGCTTGTTGTGTTTCTCTGCACTTGAGCTCGAGTTCATACTAGCATTATTGTCACAGTAGACCTAAGCCTACAATGGACCCAGCAGCGATTTCCCAGTCAAACGAGATACATTCTGAACTCCACCAGTTACGGTCGGCTCTCCCCCACCATGGAACTGTGATTGGTCGCCATGAGGCGCAGCTGCAGACATTGTCGGATGGTTTAAGAACTCTTGTGTCCGCTCTGCAGACTGGACAGGCGGGAGAAATGGCTGCTGCACCTGTGGCTGTTCCTAATCCTCCACTCCCTACCAGCTCAGCGTCTTCCACCCTCCGGGATCCTAATTTCCAGGCACCGGAGCACTATGAGGGGAATCCTGGGAGGTGTCGTGAGTTCCTACTCCAATGCTCGCTGGCCTTTGAGCTGCAGGCATCAACGTTTCCCACCGAGCATTCCAGAGTGGCATATATCTCTTTGCTCTCAGGAAGGGCTCTGGCCTGGGCCACGGCTATATGGGAGCAGCAATCAGACATTTGTTTTAATTGGCAAAGCTTCACCCTGGAGAAGAAGATCATTTTGATCAGCAGCAGGAACAATGCTCAAACACTCATTGCGCTTCAGCAGGGCAGCCGGAGTGTAGCTGATTATGCCATTGACTTTCGGACGCTCGATTTTGTGCATTGGGTTAAAAACTTGTTATGGCTAGGAGTCCCCCAAAAGGAACACCCCCTCCCATTCAGCTGAAAAGGTGGCGCGGGAAATTCCAAAAATATTTTTTTTAAATATTTAACTTTCACACATTAACAAGTCCAATACAGCAAATGAAAGATAAACATCTTGTTAATCTACCCATCATGTCCGATTTTTAAAAATGTTTTACAGCAAAAACACAACATATATTTACGTTAGATCACCACCAAATTCAAAAACACACACAGCCATTTTTCACAGCCAAAGATAGTCACAAAGCAGAAATATAAATAAAATGAATCACTAACCTTTGATTATCTCCATCAGATGACACTCATAGGACATCATGTTATACATGTATTGTGTGTTTTGTTCCATAATGTGCATATATATATACATATATATATATATATAAAAATCTCAGTTTACATTGGCGCGTTACGTGCAGTAATGTTTTGATTCCAAAACGTTCAGTGATTTTGCAGAAATACTCACAATAAACATTGATAAAAGATGCAAGTGTTATTCACAGAATTAAAGATAAATGTATCCTCTATGCAACCGCTGTGTCAGATTTTTTAAAAACTTTACGGAAAAAGAATAATCTGAGAACGGCGCTCAGAACCCAAATTAGCCAAAGAAATAGCCGCCATTTTGGCGTCAACAGAAGCTACAAAAAACACTATAAATATTCACTTACCTTTGAATATCTTCATCAGAAGGCAGTCCCAGGAATCCCAGTTCGACAATAAATGCAATGATTTGTTTAATAAAGTTCCATAAAGCCCATCATTTAGCCACTTGTTGTTAGCTTGTTCAGCCCAGCATTCAATCTTCAAAAAGCACGAGCAATTCCTCCAGACAAAAACTCAAAAAGTTCCATTACAGTTTGTAGAAACAAGTCAAATGATATATGCAATCCATATTTAGGATGTTTTAAACATTATTCATCAATAAGGTTCCAACCGGAGAATTTCATTGTCTGAAGAAAAGCATTGGAACGGAGGATACTCTCTCGTGACTGTGCGCAATGAGACCGAGGCTTTCTGCCAGACCACTCAGTAAAAGAGCTCCTATGAGCCCCTCCTTTATAGTATAATCATACAACCAGAATCTAAAGACGGTGACATCTTGTGGAAGCCCTAGGAAGTGCATGCACATCCATAACTAAGATGGACTTCAAATGGCACTGTTTTGAAAATCGAGTTCTCACTTCCTCACTTTCTTCTCAGGTTTTAGTCTGCCATATGAGTTCTGTTATACTCACAGACATAATTCCAACAGTTTTAGAAACGTCAGAGTGTTTTCTATCCACCAGTAATAATAATATGCATTATTCCCATCTGGGACAGAGTAGGAGGCAGTTTACTCTGGGCACGCTTTTCATCCAAAAGTGAAAATGCTGCCCCCTAGCCCAAACAGGCTGACTGTTAAAAGACAACATGGCGTACTTAAACATATGCTGGGTAATTGACAAATTATTTCATAAAATAACATTTGGTGTATCTTGACAAGGCTAGTCAAAGTTTAGAGTTAACTGTCTCAATGTCCTTCAGTGTGACAAGCCCCTGCATCTGCCACCTTTCATTACCCCTCATATTCCTCACTGATATTCCAAACATTTTCGCTAGATACTTTCAAACTCAACCACATAACATGTCTCCCATTGACATTCAGCCCCATTGTGGCTTATAACTCCTATCCTGAATGTTAAGCAGAAATGACATGTAGCTTTGATTGTAAGTAATTTGGCTCTGGTTCTGAGGTCAGCCAAGCGAGCAGAATCCACTTTCTCTTCATATCAAGGCCTTCTGTTCCTCCAGCTGCTGGGTTGGGGCTCTGAACGTGTTCTATGTGGCTTGTTACGAGATGTGTGTCATTGTGGCTGTCTGACACACCTCCATGCCTGATGAGATTATCCCCTGCTCTGTAACTTAACCTACAACACGTCTAGGATGCCTCCCGCCTCCCCATACTTCCAGGAATACTCCTCTCCCTTTCTCCGTCTGGACCGGAATCCTATGACATGAGTGATTATATGGATGTGATGGGTTGACCTGCAGAAACGTATCACTCTTTGAAAAGTGAGCCGGTAACTGAAACTCCACTGTGATAAATCAATGCATTAAATGGAGGGAGGCCATTTTTTTCTGAAATGGATAGATCATGTGCCACCACAGTAGACATATGGACCAAAAATGGCACCAAAAATGGCATCAAAACAAATAGATACGATTGAATGCTGCTCCCAATGTTAAATGTCTTTGTTTGCAATGCCACACTCAGAAACATTGACATTTAACAAACAAAAAACTGAGAGTAGTTCCTATTCAAACTAAATACATTAGCCTATACATCTCCAGCCAGTCTACTGTATGATCCTGCTTCATGGGAAATAATTTAGTGCTTTGTATTTCTTGACTGTAGAACAGAAGGAAAACTTTTCATGTAAAGATCAATACTGATGCACATAGTAATACCTTAGTCGTGACGTGCCAAATGGCACCCTATTCCCTATATAGTGCACTACTTTTGACCAGAGCCCTATCGGCCCTGGTCAAATGTAGTACGGTAAATAAGGAATAGGGTGCTATTTAGGATGCACATCAGTACCTAAGTCCCTTCCTTACTCCCTACCCTGAAGACAAGCAATTGTGTTAATAAAGAAACTAGAATGGTTCTATGTTATATTATTAATTACTTCATACTGTACCTTGCAGTTACCCAGTAACAATGATGACTCCCTGCTCAAATGTCATGTGCTAGACTTGTACCATTCATCACCAGTGTAAGGTCAAGCTCAAAGTACGCTCTGACGCTACCACTGTGTTCCTTAATTACAACTAGCACCTCAGCACTATCCACCATCTTTCTCTCGATTTCCTGTTTTGATAATACATGTTTGTATACATAGCTTTGGATGTCCTTTTATGTTCCAATTAGACAGTAAGTCAATATTTGGATACATATAGCTGTTTGTATTTGTATTTATTATGGATCCCCATTAGCTGCCAAATCAGCAGCTACTCTTCCTAGGGTCCAGCAAAACTAAGGCAGTTTATACAATTAAAAACATCACAATACATTCACAGTTTTCACAACACATTGTGTGCCCTGGCTATTTGAGCCAGTAAAGGGGGCTTTACTATTCTTGGGTAGCGGAATGACTTTAGCTTCCCTCCAGGCCTGAGGGCACACAGTATCTAGTAGGCTTAAATTGAAGATGTGAAAGAATTGTTGAATAGTTCATTTTCTGTATTAATTATCAGAGGTGTTTCCTCAAGGACAAGAAAAATGTGAAGACACCAAAAAATGTGAAGACACCAATGCTACAAAATGAATTGTGACCATTTATATTGGTATTTTTCCTTTACTGATTTCCTCCACTGAGATCCAACACTGCAAAAAGTGGGACGACAGTTTTATTAATCTGCAGTAATTTTACTGATTGGAATTATTAAAAAATCCCGCTTTGGTTTGGGTCTTAGAGCTACCCCCCTACGTTCTTCAATTTCCGCCTGAAGACATACCCAAATCTAACTGCCTGTAGCTCTGGCCCAGAGGAAGGATATGCATATTCTTGGTAACATTTGAAAGAAAACACCCTGAAGTTTGTGTAAATGTGAATTGAATGTAGGAGAATATAACACAATAGATCTGGTTTAGATAATACAATGAAAAAAATCATAAATGTTTTCTATTTATTGTTGTATCATCATCTTTAAAATGAACAAGATAAAACAAACATTCAGATAGGATGATGTGGACAATTTCAGTGAAAAACATAAGAGGGCAACAGTACTTGTGCAAAGTTTCAGAATGATAACTTCCAAAATGAGTGTGCTACATGACATTTATCATGAAGTCACCCAGGTGTTCCACACAAGTAGCCCAAATGTACCCAAGTGGCCAAATTGGTGAAGGTATACATTTTGAAACAAATAACTATATACAAAATGCCAAAATGGTATTGTAACACCCCCCCAAAAAAAAAATGGAGAAAGAAATATGAAGAAAAAAATATATACATTTACAAAATAACATGGGTAACTATTTACACACTTTCAATATTTGGAAGACCCTCAGTCCTCTATCAAATCAAATGTATTTATATAGCCCTTCGTACATCAGCTAATATCTCAATGTGCTGTATAGAAACCCAGCCTAAAACCCCAAACAGCAAGCAATGCAGGTGTAGATGCACGGTGGCTAGGAGGAAGAAACCTAGAGAGGAATCAGTCTATGAGGGATTGCCAGTCCTCTTCTGGCTGTGCCGGGTGGAGATTTTAACAGAACATGGCCGAGATTTTCAAACGTTCATAGATGACGAGCAGGGTCAAATAATAATAATCACAGTAGTTGTAGAGGATGCAACAGGACAGCACCTCAAGAATAAATATGAACAGTTTAGGGTTCCGTAGCCACAGGCAGAACAGTTGAAACTGGAACAGCAGCAAGGCCAGGTGGACTGGGGACAGCATGGAGTCATCATGCCAGGTTGTCCTGACGCATGGGCCTAGGGCTGAGGTCCTCCGAAAGAGAGAAAGAGAGAATTAGAGAGAGCATACTTAAATTCACACAGGACACCGGATAAGACAGAAGAAGTACTCCAGATATAACAAACTGACCCTAGCCCCCCGACACATAAACTACTGCAACATAAATACTGGATGCTGCGACAGGAGGGGTCAGGAGACACTGTGGCCCCATCCGATGAGACCCCCGGACAGGGCCAAACAGGAAGGATATAACATCACCCACTTTGCCAAAGCTCTACACAATATTGTGCTGCTAAGGTATAATAAACAGATATATATATATATATATATAGAGTACAGGGAACATAAGGTTGAATATATTATTATAGACCTGCTAGATCTACTTTCTCTTTTATATTATGACATTTCAGCTAGATCTACTGTCTCTATTATATTATGACAGACCAGGTAGATCTACTGTCTTTATTATATTACAACAGACCAGCTGTATCTACTGTCTCCATTTCACTTTGGCCATTGTTGTGGGCCTGCCCTCCCCTCAACAGGCTATTTCATGTGGGTTGGGGTGGGGCGGCAGACACATTTCATCACTTTTCATTACATTACATATATTTTATATATTGCTTCTAAAATAAAATAAAATCACAAATAATATTTTATATTATTAATTTCAAACAAGGGCATTAGCATGAGAAGAACTTACCAGTCCAAAACGGTGACATTGTTCCTCTTCTGCAGGCACCGTTACAGATTATACACAGTGGCTCTAACGGTGTCGTCTCCGTTCAAGAAATATTCCTCCACTTGGGAATCGCTAAATGAATCGTCCTACAACAATCTCTGTCTCACTTTTCTGATCAATTTCTTCTAAAAATGTGTGTACTGTGAGGTTCTGTGTTATACACTATAGCCCTTACCATATCATATGTGATGGAATATTATTTGCTGTTGGCTTGTGTGGGTATATGTTTTATGCAACATAGCTGACTTGAGACATTGTTAACAGTTGTTAACTTTCTCATGATGGGAAAATACAAAATAACATGAAGACAGGAACTGTGCAATGATTTGGGGGGGCACATTCAGAATGTAGTGTTGCGAGAACAAACAGTATTTTGTTAGATAACAGGAGCCAGGTGCCTGATAACTGTATATTCTACACAACTACAACGACTGACCGCTGGAGCGCTCAGGGGCTGGGACCAGCTCTGTGCCAACAATCAACGATAGGCTGGGTGAGTCTAAACCACACCCAGTCTCTACTCTGACAGGCCGGCTCGGAAGCAGGAACTACTTCTGTCAAGAGTATATATATTATAATATCTTTGTCAGGAACAAGTCAGTTCTCTGTTTACCCTGCGAGGTGGGACAGAGAGCCCGTATATACGAAAATTGCATTTACCACTTATTACTTAGCTAATAAAAAATACATAGTATACAATCAGTGACTCAATGTCATATTCATCCTGATACCAGATTCGAATTGACTCAACCCTAACAATTGGTGACGCCGACGTGATCTGGTAACCAGACTTCACTGGACATTGGTGTGCCAGCCGATTGGCCAGTACTGTCGTCAGATGGTGTGTCTCACAAATCCTGACCGGTCAACTAAAAATGTAAGCAGACACCTGTTGTGAAAAACTAATGTTCTGCATGTTGGCGTTATCCAAATTTAGTTTTGTGAGACAACTGTTTGATGTAAGTAACCAAATTGTATTTGTTTATATTGGTAAAAGATCATAAGGAATACATAGTGGTAAATGCAATTTTGAACTAATCGATCACTTTTATGGTATGACGGTGAATGTAATGTACTAGGTAGTTCGGCGAAGCTACTGGTTTATGTGAGGGTGGGTCGGCGAACCTACCCGTGTGAATGTGAGTTGAATGGCAATATAACTGCGAATGTAATGTACTAGGTAGTTCGGCGAAGCTACTGGTTTATATAAGGGTGGGTCAGCGAACCTACTTTTGTGAGTGTGGATGAACGGCAATATAACAGCAAATGTAATGTACTAGGTGGGTCGGCGTACCTACTGGTTTGTGTGTGGGTGAGTCGGCGTACTTACTGGTGTGAATGAAGATTTGATAAGGAGAAATCGAATGATTGTGGTACATTAGTTATCAGTCGGCGTACTGATGACGGGCTGAATGATCTACGGATAATAGTACAGGCAAGAAACCTGTGTTATATTGGAAATAAGATAAGTTCGTCGAGTGACTGTGATACATTAGTTATTAGTCACGTACGATAACAGTTGAATGTTATTGCACGTGCATTTGCAATATGTTTCAATGGGCATTTACCATCACGAATTTGGCATGCTCAAAAATCCTGCAGAAATGCAAAATTGACTGGCCTGATGAACTCGGGATGGCCGGGCAGTGATAGTGGTTCCTCTCCATCGCTCATTGTGTTCATTTCATCATGTCCATTTGGTGACGTTTTTTCACTGTTGCAAATGCACTGTGCATTTGCAATATGGTTCAATGGGCATTTACCATCACAAATTTGGCATGCTCAAATTTCCTGCAAGAATGCGAAATTGACTGGCCCGGTGAACTCGGATGGCTGGGCAGGGATTCTGGTTCCTCTCCATCGCTCGTTGGGGTTGATTCCAGAATGTCACTTTGGTGACTGTTTAAACATATTGCAAATGGACAAAAGTCACCAGCAAGTCACCGTCCATCAGTCAATTAGATATCATTCTGACACCAAACTGATACAAACTGACACCACACCCACTTTTTCCAACTCGTTTAGAAGCCAACTATCACATACTTCAGAGCTGGCCCAAAATTCACAACGCCTTCTGTTCAAACCATAATAAAAACGTAAAACACGTAGTTACATTCTAGCTGCGGGTCCAGTTCTGACATTATGTGTAGGGCTAGCTGAGGCGACCCCGAATCCCAAGTTCCGGCTCGATAGGTCATTTGGTGCACGAGGAAGACCTTAATTGGTGCTGAAAATCCACTTCCATGACTTGCTACGGTGTCCTTGAATGAGCTATCGGACAGAAACGTTCTCGGTCCGAGAAACTTCTAGAGCCACATAACTCACCACGCACTATCGACCTGAGCTCTAGAACAGGTTTCTAAAGTTTCAGAACTCTCGGTCTGACAGTTCTTTAATAGTTAGAACAAAGTTAACTATTGCAGGCACTGTCTGTCTCTACGCACCCCAATGTGTCCCTCTTTCCAAGCTGTGTGTGTGTGATTTAGTTTTTCTTGGAAATTTTATGGGAGACATGTCTGATTTACAGTTCATGAGAGTTGCCTAATCGCACATATGAAGTTTTGGAAAGATCAGACTTTTTTAACCCTTCGAAACAGCACCTATAACACAATTTTAATAAGGCATTGCCGGTTAGCACAGGAAGCTCATTGGGGTAGGCTCTTACAGAATCCTGAGTTTTAAGTCTTTATGTTTAGAATTGACTGACCTACACAGGGTTGAATGAAGTAATTTTCAAAATTGCAGGTGACGTATATCAAAACACTTTTAGGGTGAATTTAATCACTTCCGGTTGCTTCAGGAAGCTTAGAATCAACACAGGTAGACCTCATAGTGGCCTGATTGATTGCGATCGAAGACAGGTTCATACGGCATTTATAACCCACATAGGCTCTAGCCTGAATTTAGGGGAGCAGGCAATGTATTCCTATGGGGAGAGAAGTCAGTGAAAACTGTTTGATATAGACACCTTCTTTTTACTGTTAAGGGTTAATGCCACACGGTCAAGGTTAGGCTTGCACAGATCGGGTGGACCTCATGAATGTACCGGAGGACGAAATGTGCTTCTCACCCTAACGGTTCTCTCACTGTCACCCAAAAGCAAATGACAATTAGGGCCAGGCTTCAGTTCATCCTTGCTGTGTGTGTGTGTGAGAGCTTTTCTTTCACATCTGTTGGGAGAAACGACTGATTTACAGTTCATGAGGGTTATCTAGTCACACATATGAAGTTTTGGAAGGATGTGACTTTTTTAACCCTTCGAAACAGACACTGTGACCCCAATTAAAAGCAATTCCGGTTGGCACAGGAAGCTATAAGTAAACACATGTCTTGCTTGGGGTATGCTCTTACAGAGTCCTGAGTTTAAAGTATTTATGTTAAGAATTGACTGATCTACACAGGGTTGAATGCAGTCATTTTCACATTTGCAGGTTATTTACATCAAAATACCTTTTGGGTGAATTTAACCACTTCCGGTTGCTCCAGGAAGCTTAGAATCGACACAGGTAGACCTCATAGAGGCCTGATGGATTGTCATTGAAGACAGGTTCATAAGGCATTATTAAACCACATAGACTCTAGCTTGAATTTAGGGGAGCAGGCAATGTATTCCTATGGGGAGAGATGTCATTGTAATCTGTGAGATCAAAAAAACCTGTTTTACAATTAAAGGGTTATTGCCACATAGTCAAGGTCGGGAGACCACACACTATCGACCTGAGGTCTAGAACAGGTTTCTAAAGTTTCAGAACTCTAGGTCTGAACGGTTCTTTTTTAGTTCTAACAAAGGTAACTATTGCCGGCACTGTCTGTCTCTCCGCACCTCAATGTGTCCCTCTGTCCTAGCTGTGTGTGTGTGATTTTTTGTATTGGAAATTTTATGGGAGACATGACTGATTTACAGTTTATGCGGGTTGCCTAATGACACATATGAAGTTTTGAAAAGATCTGATCTTTTTAACCCTTTGAAACAGCCCATAAGACACCATTTAAGGCACTTCCAGTTGGCACAGGAAGTTATAAGTAAACACATATCCTGATTGGGCTAAGCCTTTACAGAATCCTGAGTTTTAAGTTTTTACGTTAAGAACTGACCGATTTACACAGGGTTGAATGCACTACTTATCACAAACTGCTGGTTGGGTATGGAAAAACACTTTTAGGGTGATTTTAACCACTTCCTGTTGCTCCAGGAAGCTTAGAATCAACACAGGTAGACCGCATAGTGGCCTGATGGATTGTCATCGAAGACAGGTTCATAAGACATTCATAACCCACATAGGCTTCAGGTTGAATTTAAGGGTGCAGGCAATGTATTCCTATGGGGAGAGAAGTCATTGAAAACTGTTTGTTGTAAACACCTTCTTTTAACTATTAAGGGTTAATGCCACACGGTCAAGGTTAGGCTTGCACGGATCGGGATGACCTCAGGAACGTTCCTGAGGTCAAATTGTGCTTCTCCCCCTAACGGTTCTCCCACTGTCACCCAAAAGCAAATGAAAATTAGGGCCAGACTTCATTATGGGCCTACTTTTTCTCATGGTCGCTGCTCTTAGACCGAATGAGCTACGTTCAAGCGGGGCATCTCGTTGAACCCGGCACAGCCTAGAGATTATGGTAATGCCATTGCAGGCTCTTACTGTCTTTAAGCACCGCACTTTGTCACTCCATCCTTGCTGTGTGTGTGTGAGAGCTTTTCTTTGACATCTGTTGGGAGAAATGACTGACTTACAGTTCATGAGGGTTGCCTAATTACACATATGAAGTTTTGAAAAGATCAGACCTTTTTAAATCTTCAAAACAGCACCTATGACACCATTTTAAGGCACTTCCGGTTTACACAGGAAGCTGAAAGTGAACACATATCCTCCTTGGGGTAGGCACTTATAGAATTTTGAGCTTTAAGTCTTTACGTTAAGAAATGACTTATTTAGGGAGGGTTGAATGAGTGTGTGTTATTTCAGAAAATCACAGAAAATCACAGATATCTCGCAGAGCTCCGATGCACACTTTAAAAAGATTCGTATGAACACACTGCAACTGGATCTGTAACTTTTCCACAAAAAAAACGTGAAGCGGTCAAATAATTTTTCTATTTTCATTTTTGACTTTTAATCCCAGAAAAATGGCCATAACTCAAAAACAATTGAGGCCTAGACGTTATCTCAGATTTTCAAAATATGCTTTACAGCCAAAGCTAGATAAGCATTTGTGTAAGTTTATCGATAGCCTAGCATAGCATTTTGTCCAGCTAGCAGCAGGTAACTTGGTCACGGAAATCAGAAAAGCAATCAAATTAAATTGTTTACCTTTGATGTTTTCAGTCACGAGACTCCCAGTTAGAAAGCAAATGTTCCTTTTTTCCAAAAATATTATTTTTGGAGGCGAAATAGCTTTGTTTGTTCTTCACGTTTGGCTGAGAAATCGCCCGGAAATTGCAGTCACGAAAACGGCGAAAAATATTCCAAATTAGCTCCATAATATCGACAGAAACATGGCAAACGTTGTTTAGAATCCATCCTCAATGTGTTTTTCAAATATCTATTCGATAATATATCCATCGGGACAATTAGTTTTTCAGTAGGACCGATTGGAGTAATGGCTACCTCTGTATTTTACGCGAGTATCTCTCTGGGAGCATCAGGTGACCACTTGCGCAACGTTGCCACTTACGGGTATTCTTCAACCAAAATGCGTATAACTACGTCACAATGCTGTAGACACCTTCGGGAATACGGAGAAAGAGTGATCTGGTAGATAGCCCATTCACTGCTCAATAGGGACGCATTGGAACGCAGCGCTTTCAAAACATGAGCCACTTCCGGATTGAATTTTTCTCAGGCTTTCGCCTGCAACATCAGTTCTGTTATACTCACAGACAATATTTGTACAGTTTTGGAAAATTTAGAGTGCTTTCTATCCTAAGCTGTCAATTATATGCATATTCTAGCATCTTGTCCTGACAAAATATCCTGTTTACTACGGGAACGTTGTCACGCCCTGGCCTTAGTATTCTGTGTTTTTGTTATTATTTTGGTTAGGCCAGGGTGTGACATGGGGATTTATGTGATTTGTTTTGTCTGGGGTTGTTTGTAGTTATGGGATTTTGATTAGAGTAGTACTCTAGGTAAGTCTATGGTTGCCTAGAGTGGTTCTCAATCAGAGGCAGGTGTTTATCGTTGTCTCTCATTGGGAACCATATTTAGGCAGCCATAATCTTTAGGTCTCTTGTGGGTGATTGTTCCTGTCTTTGTGGCACCAGATAGGACTGTTTCGGTTTTTTCATAGTTCTTGTTTTGTAGATTGTTGTATTTTCATCTTTACTAAAGATGTACAAAACTAACCACGCTGCATTTTGGCCCGCCTCTCTTTCACCAGAAGAAAACCGTTACAAACGTTTTTTTCTCCCAAAATTAAAATACTTCCCCCCAGTCACAACAGGTTAACAAAAGGCTAAGCTGTGTCTCAATATATTTCACTTGTGATTTTCATGAATAGGAATATTTTCTAGGAATATTTATGTCTGTTGCGTTATGCTAATTAGTGTCAGTCGATGATTACGCTCCCGCACCCGGGATGGGTAGTTACTAGAGGTTAATTACCTATATAAGGACTTTAGAAATTGCCACCATAGACATATTTTTATAAAAAATCCATGAGTTTAGATAAAGCCAAACAGTGAGACATTTAGTTAAAATTTGGAAACAACACATTGTTGTTACTTGATTGTTATGAGAAAAAGCACTACAGACAGATAGGGGAAAAGGCACACAGAGGAGCCCTCCCCGCACTGCTGAGACCTTGAAGGCTTGAGAGCAGAGAGAAGGAGGGTCAGGAAATGAGCAAGATAGGAGTACACCGAAATAGTAGCATTGACTAGTGTCTGTGAAAAAAGAAAGGAGAGAAAAGGGTTACTGTTTAACGTAAATACTTAAAACTCAGGATTCTGTAAAGGCATACCCGAATCAGGATATGTGTTTACTTATAGCTTCCTGTGCCAATCGAAAGTTCCTTAAATGGTGTCATAGGAGCTGTTTCGAAGGGTTAAAAAGGTCAGATCTTTTCAAAACTTCATATGTGTGACAAACAGTGCAGCTATTCCCTCCACAAGGCTATCAAACAAGCTAAGCGCCAGTACAGAGACAAAGTAGAATCTCAATTCAACGGCTCAGACACAAGAGGCATGTGGCAGGGTCTACAGTCAATCACGGACTACAGGAAGAAACCCAGCCCAGTCACGGACCAGGATGTCTTGCTCCCAGGCAGACTAAATAACTTTTTTGCCCGCTTTGAGGACAATACAGCGCCACTGACACGGCCTGCAACGATAACATGCGGTCTCTCCTTCACTGCAGCCGAAGTGAGTAAGACATTTAAACGCGTTAACCCTCGCAAGGCTGCAGGCCCAGACGGCATCCCCAGCCGCGCCCTCAGAGCATGCGCAGACCAGCTGGCCGGTGTGTTTACGGACATATTCAATAAATCCCTATACCAGTCTGCTGTTCCCACATGCTTCAAGAGGGCCACCATTGTTCCTGTTCCCAAGAAAGCTAAGGTAACTGAGCTAAACGACTACCGCCCCGTAGCACTCACATCCGTCATCATGAAGTGCTTTGAGAGACTAGTCAAGGACCATATCACCTCCACCCTACCTGACACCCTAGACCCACTCCAATTTGCTTACCGCCCAAATAGGTCCACAGACGATGCAATCTCAACCACACTGCACACTGCCCTAACCCATCTGGACAAGAGGAATACCTATGTGAGAATGCTGTTCATCGACTACAGCTCGGCATTCAACACCATAGTACCCTCCAAGCTCGTCATCAAGCTCGAGACCCTGGGTCTCGACCCCGCCCTGTGCAACTGGGTACTGGACTTCCTGACGGGCCGCCCCCAGGTGGTGAGGGTAGGCAACAACATCTCCTCCCGCTGATCCTCAACACTGGGGCCCCACAAGGGTGCGTTCTGAGCTCTCTCCTGTACTCCCTGTTCACCCACGACTGTGTGGCCACGCACGCCTCCAACTCAATCATCAAGTTTGCGGACGACACAACAGTGGTAGGCTTGATTACCAACAACGACGAGACGGCCTACAGGGAGGAGGTGAGGGCCCTCGGAGTGTGGTGTCAGGAAAATAACCTCACACTCAACGTCAACAAAACTAAGGAGATGATTGTGGACTTCAGGAAACAGCAGAGGGAACACCCCCCCATCCACATCGATGGAACAGTAGTGGAGAGGGTAGCAAGTTTTAAGTTCCTCGGCATACACATCACAGACAAACTGAATTGGTCCACTCACACAGACAGCATCGTGAGGAAGGCGCAGCAGCGCCTCTTCAACCTCAGGAGGCTGAAGAAATTCGGCTTGTCACCAAAAGCACTCACAAACTTCTACAGATGCACAATCAAGAGCATCCTGGCAGGCTGTATCACCACCTGGTATGGCAACTGCACCGCCCTCAACCGTAAGGCTCTCCAGAGGGTAGTGAGGTCTGCACAACGCATCATCGGGGGCAAACTACCTGCCCTCCAGGACACCTACACCACCCGATGCTACAGGAAGGCCATAAAGATCATCAAGGACATCAACCACCCGAGCCACTGCCTGTTCACCCCGCTGTCATCCAGAAGGCGAGGTCAGTACAAGTGCATCAAAGCTGGGACCGAGAGACTGAAAAACAGCTTCTATCTCCATCAGACTGTTAAACAGCCACCACTAACATTGAGTGGCTACTGCCAACACACTGTCAATGACACTGACTCTACTCCAGCCACTTTAATAATGGGAATTGATGGGAAATGATGTAAATATATCACTAGCCACTTTAAACAATGCTACCTTATATAATGTTACTTACCCTACATTATTCATCTCATATGCATACGTAGATACTGTACTCTATATCATCGACTGCATCCTTATGGAATACATGTATCACTAGCCACTTTAACTATGTCACTTGGTTTACATACTCATCTCATATGTATATACTGTACTCGATATCATCTACTGTATCTTGCCTATGCTGCTCTGTACCATCACTCATTCATATATCCTTATGTATATATTCTTTATCTCCTTACACTGTGTATAAGACAGTAGTTTTTTGGAATTGTTAGTTAGATTACTTGTTCGTTATTACTGCATTGTCGGAACTAGAAGCACAAGCATTTCGCTACACTCGCGTTAACATCTGCTAACCATGTGTATGTGACAAATAAAATTTGATTTGATTTGATTTGATTAGGCATCCCCCATGAACTGTAAATCGGTCATGTCTCCCATAAAATTTCCAAGAAAAAATCACACACACACAACTAGGACAGAGAGACACAGTGTGGTGCGTAGAGACAGACAGTGCGTGCAATAGTTACCTTTGTTCAGACTAAAAAAGAACCGTTCAGACCTAGAGTTCTGAAAATTTAGAAACCTGTTCTAGACCTCAGGTCGATAGAGTGTGGTGAGTTACGTGGCTCTAGAATGTTCTCGGACTGAGAAACAGCCTCGTACATTTGCAATGACGTCAATTAATTTTGAACATTATGAAAATAACGACATTGAGAAAAGTCCCAGAGTCGCAAGACTAGGTGCATTGAAACCGGCTCGGCCCATAGAGATGGACCCCAACGTTTCTGTCAGATAGCTCATTCAAGGACCCCGTAGCAAGATATGGAAAAAAGTGTATTTTCAGCACCAATTAAGGTCTTGCTCGGGCACCGAAGGACCTATCGAGCCGAAACTCGGGATTCGGGGTCGCCTCACATCAGCCTACACATAATGTCTGAACTGGACCCGCAGCTAGAACGTAACTGTGTTTTACGTTTTTATTATGTTTTAAACTGAAGGCGCTGTGAATTATGGGCCTGCTCTGAAATATGTGATAGTTGGCTTCTAAACGAGTTGGAAAAAGTGGGTTTGGTGTCAGATGGTATCAGTTTGGTGTCAGAATGACATCTAATTGACTGATGGACACTGACTTGCTATTTGAATTTTGTACATTTGCAATATGTTTAAACGGAGAGGGACCATCACCAAAATGGCATTCTGAAATCAACACTAAAAATGGCATCACCATAGTCTCCAGACCATAGTCTCCAGATAGTTCAACGAGACGCCCCGCTTGACCATAGCTCGCTCTGAGGGCAGCAACTGTGAAAAAAGCTGGCTCAAAATGAAGCCTGGCCCTAAATTCCAGGGGGCTTTGGGGGACAGCGGCGGAACTGTTAGGTTTAGAAGGACAATTCAACCACAGGAATGTTCCTAAGGTCTTCCCGATCTCTGCAAGCCTAACCTTAACCATGTAAATGCCCATCGAAACATATTGCAAATGCACAGTGCATTTGTAACATGATTCAACAGTGAAAAAACATCACCAAATGGACATGATGAAATCAACACAATGAGCGATGGAGAGGAACCACTATCACTGCCTGGCCATCCCGAGTTTATCAGGCCAGTCAATTTTGCATTTCTGCAGTATGTTTGAGCATGAGAAATATGCACATTGAAACATACTGCAAATGCGCAGCCGTGCACCTGATGATTGGAATGGGTTACCAGGAGCACAATTTTCAAATGTTTTTTAATGCCATTACGGGGTAACAAGGGGTCCACGGTTGGGTAGGGAGCACCCCCCACTCGTTCCCATCCAATAGGGGGCACCCCTTGTCATTTTGGACGTTTTTCAAAAAATCTTTAAAAAACAACAGTCCCACTTCTCCCTCATCATATATGACAAATATACCATCTAGTTTGATTCATGGCTTAACATAGTGCTATATATCATTTTGGCAGTATAAATGTCTTTTGGACATGGTTCACTGACTTTTGTGTTTGTAAACCGATTTCCATTGATCGTACATTGCAAATGGACATTACATCCTGATTTGGCACTTTCAAATCTTTCATATTGCATTTGGACATTTCTTATGGCATGTGCCCTCCCCCCCCAAAAGTGACCTGAAATATGAAATCATATTGAAAATGGAATAAACATATGCCTTATGCACAAGTAAAAAATATATTTTTAAATTATGTTAATAAAATATGACTAAAGTATGTTGATACAGTTCTTATACGTGTAATTGACACAACAATCGAAAATAATTTCGAAAAACTGATCCAGAAAGCACTTTTTTAAGGGGGTGATAAGATTTTTTCAAATGTTTTGCTATTTTTGACTTTTGACTTCCTACGAAATCATATTGCAAATGGTGAAAACATATACCTTATGCACAAGTATAATAAAACATTTTTTTTTTTTAAAGAATGATGATGATAATAAAATATGACTAAAGTATGTTAATACAGTTCTCATACGTGTAATTGACACGAAAATCGAAAGAATTTTGAAAAACGGTCGGGAAAGCAATTTTTTAAAAGGGTGATAAGTTTTAGAAAAATGTTCAGTTTTTCAAAATTGTACTTTTGGGTCTTGACTTGTGTTACATTTGCAATATGAAAAATCACGGTGGAGCGCACTCGCCATCTGTTGGATTTTTGCAGTGTTACACTTGGCATTTGCCATATGGCATTTGCAATCAACTTTGAATGAAACAATGCCGAATTAAGTGGTATTGGACACCGTGTATATGGTTTGTACAGTGCCAATGACTTCCCATTCATTTTTGTACATTTCAGGGGGGTGTTCCCTTACTTTAATTAATCCCTGTCCATCCAGCAACATTGTGAATAGAAAAGTACTGGGAGATAAGCTAGAGTGCATCCCAAATATTACTATACAGTATATACTAAAAACAACAACATCTGAGGATAAAATAATGACCTAGCACTAGTTGGTTCCTATTCCCTGATAAAGTGCACTTCTTATGACCAGTACCACAGGATTCTGGTCAAAAGTAGTACACTATACAGCGAATAGGTTGACATTTGGGAAGCAGTCATTGAGTTCATTTGATACATGGGACTGCCACTGCTGCTGGTAAGTGCTGCCTGGTCTGGCACAAGTTGGGATTGATCGTCTGACTTTCAGCGGTCTTTTGGAAGCCAGTACATTCTGTGCACGCTGGCAGTCTGTCACATGTAGCTTGATACTATGTCTCAGTTTGGCTTTGGTTTGTGTGGGTTTCTGTCAGTGTTTCATTTGACGACCCCCTCATCCCTTTCCCACCACTACACAAAATACCCTAGTTTCAGACTCTCTTTATTGTCACATGCCCCCCCACCCCCACACTCCACTCCCCAACTGGAACCAGCTGCAACAAACACTCAACATTTACAGTTTTATCTCAATCTCTTCATTCAAATACTTAATCATGGACACTCTTACTGACAGTTGTGGCTGCTTTGTGTGATATATTGTTGTCTCTACCTTCTTGACCTTTGTGCTGTTGAATGTGCCCAATAATGTTTGTACCATGTTTTGTGCTGCTACCATGTTGTTGTTATATTGTGTTGTTACCATGTTGTTGTTATATTGTGTTGCTGCCTTGCTATGTTGTTGTCTTAGGTCTCTCTTTATGTAGTGTTGTGTTGTCTCTCTTGATGTGATGTGTGTTTTGTCCTATATTTATATTGCATTTATTTATTTATTTATTTTAATTCCAGGCTCCCGTCCCCCCACCGTGTGGGACTGTAGGTCAATTAACCTTGTCGTAGTGGGCGCCCTGATTCTAGTTTATGAGCCGGGCAGGCTACTGCCTGGAAAGGTCTCCCACTCAGAAGTACGAGATGGGGGGGGGGCGGGGGTAGGTTGACCTCAGGTCTCCCCACGGAAGCCAAAGTTGCGCACCTCTAACTTTGTAAAGTACTAATGCAATTATTAATGCAATTAGTTGTGCAATTTAGTTTGTGTTTCTTGTTTGAAGTGCAACAGTGTAATAATCAGGTTCTCTGTGTGTGTTATTCAATTTGTGTAGTTGTGTGATATAGGATTCGTGCAATTTAGTTTACTTGTGTTTTTTGATGGCAATAGGGTAATAGTGTAATAACTTGATTCTCTTTTTAATTTGTATTTATACACTACAATTTGTTTCTATTTGTCTTTGTAACTTACTTTTGAGTCTTTTTTTGTATATATTTTCATATTTATACATTTTTAAATGTTATGATTATTTATTTGTGTTCCAAATGTCTAAATAGAAATTACAGGGCATTGCCCAGGGAGCCATACAAGCTACAAGCTACAACCGCAACCGGACGACAGGATACTAATACACTTATTATCAGAGCTGAATTTCACATTTGATAATGCTCTCAATCTGGCACAGGCCATGGAGTCCGCGAATAGCAATGCACTGGCTTTGCAGTGAAGAGGCGCAACTGCGTGTCATATAGTAAAGGAGAGCAGCTCTGAGTGCGCTGAGTTTCAAAGAAGGGAAAGCCGGGGGCAGCAGCCAATAGACTGTTATTATTGCAAAGCCAAACACGCACGTTTGACTGTACATGAACATGAAAAGTGTTTGAATGTGGAATGATAGGACACATTGCGAGGGCGTGCCCGCAATAACAAAAAAGCAATGGGCTACACCCACAGTCTCACAATGACATGATATTATTGACTTGACGTGCAAATGAGCGATAGAAAACCAATCGCGCAAATGTCACCATGCCAATTTTTTTTGACGCACCCTCCGGCCACCCCTCTCGGCAGCTGCCCATGTCGCCTAAATCCACCACTGGGTGGCTGAGTGAGTGGGAGTCAGTGCAACAAGTCTCCGACACAGGCATGCCGCTAGCGACCCACCTCGACAACATCCGGTGAAATTGCAGAGCTCCAAATTCAAAACACAGAAATAGTCATAATAAACATTCATAAAAATACAAGTGTTATACATCGGCTTAAAGATGAACTTCTTGTTAATCCAGCCGCTTTGTCAGATTTCAAAAGGCTTTACGACGAAAGTGTACTATGTGAATATCTGAGGACAGAGCCCCACTTACAAAAGCATACAAACATTTTCCAACCAAGTAGAGGAGTCACGAAAGTCAGAAATAGTGATAAAATTAATCACTTACCTTTGAAGATCTTCATCTGGTTGCAGTCACAAGAGTCCCAGCTCCACAATAAATGTTTGTTTTGTTCGATAAAGTCCCTCTTTATATCCCAAAAACTCAGTTTTGTTGGCGCGATTTGTTCAGTAATCCACTGACTCAAAGGCGGTCAAAACATGCAGACGACTACATCCTAATAGTATCGGTAAAGTTAGTCAAAACATGTCAAACGATGTTTAGAATTAATCCTCAGGTTGTCAATTGTCTAAATAATTGATAATATTTCAACTGGACAATAGCGTATTCAATAGAAAGGAAAAAGAATGAAGGGCGCACACGTGCGCACACTAGCACTGCATGCTTCCCAAGTCCCCTGACAGAAAGGTCTCATTCATCTTGATTTTTCAGAAAACAAGCCTGAAACAATGTCTAAAGACTGTTGACATCCAGTGGAAGCCATGGGAACTGCAATCTGGGTCCTAGCCCATTAGATACTCTATGGGCATTCAATTGAAAACCACCCACATCAAAAAAATCCCACTTCCTGGATGCATCACAGACATTATTTTAACAGTTTTGGAAACTTTAGAGTGTTTTCTATCCAAATCCAAATAATTGCACATCCTAGCTTCTGGACCTGAGTAACAGGCAGTTTTCTTTGGGCACGTCATTCATCCGAATTTCCGAATACTGCCCCCTGTCAATGAAAAGTTAAGATAGGAAGAGAATCAGTGAAATAAATCTCTGAAGTGTAGGTGATTGTCTGTAGTATATTGTGCAGATGTTCTGTGTAGGGCTGAGGTGGACATGGATGGTTGCTCCAGTTTTTGTTCTGACAGCGCATTTTCTCCCCATAAGTACGCTTGGCCCTTCTTCACCGCAATCAGGTCCTCAAACTCAGTGGAGCGCCAGCTTGGGGAGGTCATTGGGTCCGTCTCCACATCAGACATAATGTCTTCAGTTGCCCCTCAAATCACTGCCTCTCTTGAGCAGAGAGCTATTTTAGGCGAGTGAACAAAGCCTGTGAATTTACAGGAGACACCAAGTTATTCTGTCCAATAAGCAAAAGATGCTGAACACTGGAATCTCAAAGAAAAAAAACTTTTCAAAACTCAGTATGTTATTTCAAATGTATGAACTGGTTAACACTTATAAACTAACCTATGTCTGGCAATGCCGCCTATGCTTTTTAATGTCTGTCTCCGATGCTCTGTCTGGGCTGTCCGACGACAGATGCCTCTCTATTTCAGTCCAATAACAGGTTGCCGCTGCAGCTGCAGGCACGTTTCTTACAGATGGGTGTGTCTTGGTGGTGGCAACAAAGACACACACAAGAAACAACCACATCACACCACACCACATTGCCAACTCACATTTGGCCTCTGTCATGGCCTCCAGCATTTCTTGAGGAGCCTCCACTGTTATTTGCATCAAAATCTTTGAGAAAATTGTATGACGTACTGTAGTACCATATTAAAGTCAGTCCATGTCTTTATTGGACTAGCTATATCACCTTCAAAATCTGCATTGTTTATACTTTTACTTTTGATACTTAAGTATATTTAAAACCAAACACTTTTAGACATTTACTCAAGTAGTATTTTACTGGGTGACTCTTACTTTTACTTGAGTCATTTTCTATTAAGGGTTCTTTACTTTTACTCAAGTATAACAATTGGGTACTTTTTCCACCACTGGAAATTTGAAGGTTAGGCTACTGTTGAATGAACATGAGAATAGACAGCATTTGATTTATCAAGCTATAATTTAATTTTGATAAGACACTTTATTGACATTTTGAACAAAATATTTCAGTAATTTCGATTGTTGATATGGAAATTTAGTTAGAACCTTGTGTGTATAATAATATTATTATTATTGTGTATGTGTGTGTGTGCGTTTGCACACGTGTGCATTGGAAGAATCGTAAATTAATTTTGAAAGGCTACAGAGTTTGCATTGCAAACTATTCAGATGAAATGTGTCCATATAGTGGTCTTTAAATGCCACCTATTGGTTGTAACTGTGGATACTACATCGATCTAAGACTGAGCTGTGTGTCATTTTGTCGGAAGATGTAAAATATGCCATCATCGGAGGCTTGTGTATCTTGGCTACATTGGTATTTACATTTGATTTAAAAAAAATACATTTTGGTTAATAGCCTATGTCACTCTGGTTGTCGGAGCTACTGAATAAGTTGTATGGTGGGCTTCATCAATGTTTATTTGTAACTAAATCTAGCATTGATAATAGCCAGTGCTTACTCAGTCACAGACCTCACCACATGTCACTGTCTCGATCTCAACACAGTATTCAAGGTTTACTTTGTCTCACTCAGGAATGCTTCATTGCTCCAATCCCCCCACACACATTTGGGAAGATGAGGTGTTGGGAAGATGAGGTGTTGTGCTCACAGTCTGTTTGGAGGTTGGGCTAGTTTGAGGTTACTGTAACTTAGAATGGTTTGATTGGTCAGTGGTGGTCTGCAATTGTTTGAAAAATACACCAACCGATAGGTAGTAATGCAATGAAAAAGTATTTTCTGTATAGTTTTCTAATTTTGGTTGGGCATATTATTTTGTTTTAATTAATGTTACTGCTGAAACACTATGATAAACATAATAGTTTTTCTTGAGTGTATTTTTAACAAAAATCAGTCATTGATACAGACACAGTGGCGTGTCAGGAAGATCAGAATGCAGTTGATGAGTTAGAATCCCAGGGGAGGATATGTTGAAAAATAATTACTGTATAAATAAACATACACAAAGTAATCATGTATGTCAAATATGTAATTTGAAGTCACTATATTAAAAGCACTGTATTTGTGTGACCACATGAAATATCATGTGTGCAGTGTTTTCTCCGTAAGGGGTGTAAGTCTACCTGCTCAGCTATAAAATGACTTGCACAACTAATGAAACTTTTTTTTATAAAAAAAAAATGTCATTTAGAAAATGCTCTCTTCCAGAGCGATTTACAGGAGCAATTAGGGTTAAGTACCTTGCACAAGGGCACATCAACAGATTTTTCACCTCAGGAATTCAAACCAGCAATATTTTGGTTTCTGTCCCAAACTCTTAACTGCTAGGCTACTTGCCGCACTTTACACATTTTTGGGGGGATCCAACCATGTAAACGTAATATGCCTGACAACACGTGAGTGGAGGAGTGTCACATTTCATACAAGCACATTTCCGTCCACATTGCCTCTCCTCGCTTACATTTGACCTTTTTTCAAAAGGAGGTGAGAGAGGACAGAGTAGAGAAATCGCAGGAGTTTAGCAAATCCAAATGAGAAAAGGCCTTTGAAGGAAAATCTTAAGTCCCCCCCCCCCCTTTGGTGCCTGATAATAATAAAGGAATGAGTTGTATTTGGCTGCTCACTTGGGACTACCGTACACATCAATGGGTTTAAAATGGAGGTGCTGAATTCTCCCAGCAGCCTTTCATTATTATAATTGCCATGTCTGTCCGTCACGTAGGCAGACACCTCCGAATGCACATTATCTCACAGGACTTGATGTGGAAATGTGCTATGACTATCCACCTCCCATTTGAAGCAGTGGTGTAGTCACATTAAATCAGCGAAATCACTCAGATATTATTACATTTGAGTCATGTTCACTTATGCCAAATAAACTGCAAAAAAGCTAACTATATAGTGCATGAACACATAATAGTTATGCAAGCTGGGATAGATTCAGCCAGATTCCCTATTTAAACTACCCTCAAAGTGTTAGCTATTTCCACTGCATTTTATAAACATTAGGCCACCACCTGTAGTTCAATCAGTTTATCAAGACACACCGCATCGTTTTCTCTGCCGATGTTGTTCCCTCATTCTGGTGACCAAGGCTTGTGAAATGGACTGCATGCTAGGTGCTGAACAGGGGAGAGAAAGAGATGGCCATGTGAGAAATTAAGAAGGCTGATGAATTACATGAGTATACTGTACTGTCTATGAAGAGTAACTGCTTTCCCATGGATAGGAGAGAAACCTAATTAATGGCAAGGATCATTAACAGACTCCCATTTAATTGGACACAAAGGTAGAGGCAGCAGCCCCATTATCCCCCTGATAATTGAGAAGTGTCCTTCCTTTCATCTCCAGCCTTAATGCCATCAAATACCACTCTTGATTGTCCAATATACAGCGAGCTTGGGGAACCCACCAACTGTCTGACTGAACGGTTGTTACGTCGGGCCAAGGAAGTGTGTTGCTTCTAAATATGAGCTGACTGCTCAATGAGGCTGCGGACAGGAGTGGTAGCCATCCGGCAATACAACACGGTATTATTATTAATAGTTTTCAGTCACTATTTCAAGACGGAGGAAACAATAATAAGAAAGTGGAAAATACCATTATACAGTATTATAGTAATTTAGTTTGAAAGTAATGTAAGGTATTGACAGTAAAATATCATAGTTAATTTGATTAGGGGAACAATGTTGGTTTTAGAAGGGGGGGACAAAATTATTGTAATTGTTTTCATCCAGTCGGATAAACACTCCAAAAACCTACCCAAACGCTCGGAGGCGTACATATGGTTGTAAAGTACACCGTTGCCTCTTTTTATATTACATTCCAATGATAAAACTGGGGGGGACAAAATGCAATTTCAGAATGTGTGTGGGTCAGGGGGGGGGTTGAAAGTTGCACCCCTGCATTTGATAAAGATTACGAATTGGAAGTTTTTTTCATTTGTGTATCACAACTCAGTAGGCCTATATTCAGAACTATCCTGGCCAGAAGCACGCCTCTATCTCTCAGGCTAAGCACACAGGTGGCTTCATCAGGGACCAGCTGGATTGTGCTAGAGTTTTTACTATCATTCCAATACATTTGATAATCCCTACATACAGCATGGGAGACAAATTCAAATAAAAAGTCTATTGGAGCCACATGGCAATGGCAGAATCAAAACGGGAGCCTGAGATTGTTGAATTACAGTCTGGCAACACCGATGGCCTGGGTGACTGGTCCAAGATGGGGTTATGCAGCATATGTCTTGGGGATTTGGAGAATTTGGACATGCGCACACACTACACGCACCCACACAACCACATAAACCACATATCTATAATCTAATGGGTTAAAAACAGAGCATAGTGTGTTGACGAAATTGTTATGGTCGTTGTGGAGGCATTATCTGTGTGGGTTCATTTTCTCTGTGGATTATTGGAAAGCAGCACATCTGTAAGGTGGTAGTAATAGCAACACATGCTATTTATTTTTGACTTAAATGCCCAGTGTGGGTCAACTATTCACACACAGCTTGCTATTGACATAATCATATATACTGTACATGATTTGATAAAGAGCCACATGTACGGCATAGCTACAAAAACTAAGGCACTTTTTTTCAGAATGTTGACAATAACAGCCTTTATTGTCGTGGCGTCTTTGACTTAGAAGACAAGTGCTGGTCCAGTGCTACTACTTTGGTTATAGATGTGGCTTCACTAGCGGGCGCTGTTGGTACTATTTCTGAGTATTTAAATCATGTTCTGTTATCTGAATTAGTCATTTTAATCTAGATTGGTTTACCCCGGCCACAGACCATTTAAAAAATATTTGTCTTGACTTTAACCTGACTCAACTGATTGCAAAACCCACACAGATGAATGTAAAACAAATCCAGCAAACTCGTCACTGATTGACCTAATTCTGACAAATAGCCCCCACAAGTACATGTCCTGTAGTGTTTTTGCTAATGATCTCTGTGATTACTGTCATGTTGCATGTATTAGAGATACAGATTAACATTGATCCCTGTATAATTATGAATATTGTTTTTTTGTCCCCTTGATATGTATTACTCTGACTTCTCCTCTATCAGCTGCATGCCTGACCCTAAATTAGCTCTAGAACATCTATTTGTATATTATTTGGCAGACAAACACGCACCATTTATACACGTTAGAGTAAAAAAACTGAACAAATCCTTGGTTCTCTGTTGAACTTTGAGATGTAATTTTCACAGCAAATTATCAAGCGTTAAATCAAAACTGAGATTGTTTAATTTAACACTGGTCCAGTGTCTATACAGGTCCACACTTTTCAGTGTTAAATTCACTAAATGCTTGTGTGTAAAAGCTTTATTTGCATTTCAAGTGTGTTTCAAGTGACTTGAACGAGACATGTTTGCTGCATTCGTTCAATTCCAGTGTTTTGGCCTTCACCAAGTGAGATCATAAGAAAATATGTTATCATTAAAAATGAAATGATTTAACAGTCATGAACATTCAAAATCATGTATCTCATGAAATGTGATAAAATTACTGTTGCTTCTACATTTAAAGAGTTTGATTATAAAGTTACTGGACCCCTTCCCCATGTCAAATACTTGGATACATTTGCAGAGGGTCAGGGTTTATATAGCTAGATAGCTACTCTACTGGTGCCAAAATTTGACTGTTATGTTTCAGCAAATATGTGTTTGAAGTTTACCCTATTTCCCCTTTCATTTGTGTCTGGTGTTAGCTAGTTCCTGGATCATGAATATAAGTTCCCCGCCCACTCAGCATCTCTTTACAAACTTCTTGGTAGTTAGCCATGAGAGAGAAAGGACCTTTAACACAATACAACACATATTTCATGAGGCCTTAATTTGAGGGCCTAGTTTAACCTCATGCTGGCTGTCAACGTGATTTGTAATTCCTATTGGAATCCAGCCAGAGTAGGAATATCTAACATTTTGATTTTTTTATGACTGCTGGGTTACTTGTGAAGACTTACAGAAAACGTTTGACCTCTGTCATTGCCAACACAGGGTATATAACAAAGTATTGAGAAAGTATTGAGACTTTTGTTATTGACTAAATACTTATTATTTCATTTCATTTATTTTTGGCCCATTCCTCCATGCAGATCTCCTCTAGATCAGTGATGTTTTGGGGCTGTTGCTGAGCAACACAGACTTTCAACTCCCTCCAGAGATTTTCTATGTGGTTGAGATTTGAAGACTGGCTAGGCCACTCCAGGACCTTGAAATGCTTCTTACGAAGCCACTCTTTCGTTGCCCGGGCGGTGTGTTGCTGATGGAAGGAGGTTTTCACTCAAAATCTCACGATACATGGCCCCTTTCATTCTTTCCTTTACACGGATCAGTCGTCCTAGTCCCTTTGCAGAAAAACAGCCCCAAAGCATGATGTTTCCACCCCATGCTTCACAGTAGGTATGGTGTTCTTTGGATGCAACTCAGCATTCTTTGTCCTCCAAACACGACGAGTTGAGTTTTTACCAAAAAGTTATATTTTGGTTTCATCTGACCATATGACATTCTCCCAATCTTCTTCTGGATCATCCAAATGCTCTCTAGCAAACTTCAGACAGGCCTGGACATGTACTGGCTTAAGCAGGGGGACACGTCTGGCACTGCAGGATTTGAGTCCCTGGAGGCATAGTGTGTTACTGATGGTAGGCTTTGTTACTTTGGTCCCAGCTCTCTGCAGGTCATTCACTAGGTCCCCCCGTGTGGTTCTGGGATTTTTGCTCACCGTTCTTGTGATCATTTTGACCCGACGGGGTGAGATCTTGCGTGGAGCCCCAGATCGAGGGAGATTATCAGTGGTCTTGTATGTCTTCCATTTCCTAATAATGGCTCCCACAGTTGATTTCTTCAAACCAGGCTGCTTACCTATTGCAGATTGTCTTCCAAACCTGGTGCAGGTCTACAATTTTGTTTCTGGTGTCCTTTGACAGCTCTTTGGTCTTGGCCATAGTGGAGTTTGGAGTGTGACTGTTTGAGGTTGTGGACAGGTGTCTTTTATACTGATAACAAGTTCAAACAGGTGCCATTAATACAGGTAACGAGTGGAGGACAGAGGAGCATCTTAATCTGTTGAAACTAGGAGGCACTATTTTCATTTAAGTAAACGGGCTATTTTGACAGGACAAGATGCTAGAATATGCATAACAGAACTGATATTGCAGGCGACAGCCTGAGAAAAATCCAATCAGGAAGGGACTCTTATTTAGAAAGCGTTCCTATGCGTCCCTATTGAGCAGTGAATGAGATATCAACCAGATTCCTGTGTCTATGGCTTCCCTAATGTGTCTAGTGTCACAATACATAGTTTATTTTGAAAATGAGCCTGAATGACAACATTGCGTCAGTGGTCAGCTGGAGGCTCTCAGAGTGTTTTGTGCGTAAAAGACACATGCGGCCATTGTTTCTCTCTTTCCTACTAAGAAGCCACCTGTCCCGGTTGATGTTTTATCGAATAGATATTTGAAAAACATCTTGAGGATTGATTATAAACAGTGTTTGCCATGTTTCTGTCGATATTATGGATCTAATTTGGAATATTTTCCGGCGTTGTCATGACTGCAGTTTCCGGTGGATTTCTCAACCAAACGTAAAGTACAAACGGAGGTGTTTACGCTATAAAAATAATCTTTATGGGACAAAATGAACATTTGCTGTCTAACTGGGAGTCTCGTGAGTGAAAACATCCGAAGCTCATCAAAGGTAAACTATTTAATTTGATTGCTTTTCTGATTTTCGTGACCAAGCTGCCTGCTGCTAGCTAGGCATAATGCTATGCTAGGTTATCAATAAACTTACACAAATGCTTGTCTTGCTTTGGCTGTAAAGCATAATTTCAAAATATGAGATGACAGGGTGATTAACAAAAGGCTAAGCTGTGTTTCAATATATTTCACTTGTGATTTCATGAATATGAATATTTTCTAGTAATATTTTTTTGTCCGTTGCGTTATGCTAATTAGCGTCAGTTGATGACAATTCTCCCAGATCCGGGAGTGGAAGTTCCAAGAGGTTTAAAGAAGAAGTTACAGGTCTGTGAGAGCCAGACAACTTGCTTGTTTGTAGGTGACCAAATACTTATTTTCCACCATAATTTGCAAATAAATTCATTATTACCAGGTGGTGATGCTACCGGTCACAGGATGCTCTCGATGGTGCAGCTGTAGAACATTTTCATTATCTGGGGACCCATGCCAAATCTTTTCAGTCTCCTGAGGGACTTGTTCGGCCCTCCTTTTTCTGTAGTCCATCATCAGTTCCGTTGTCTTGGTCACATTGAGGGAGAGGTGTGTTGTCCTGGCAACACACTGCCAGGCCTCTGACCTCCTCCCTATTGGCTGTCTCATCGTTGTCGGCGATCAGGCCTACCACTGTTGTGTAGTCAGCATGATGGTGTTGGAGTCCTTCATGGCCATGCAGTTATGAGTGAACAGGGAGCACAGGAGGGAAACTAAGCACGCACCCCTGAGGGGCACCTCGTGTTGAGAATCAGCGTGATAGATGTGTTGTTGCCTACCCTTATGACCTGGGGGCAGCCCATCTGGAAGTCCAGGGTTCAGTTGCAGAGGGAGGTGTTTAGTCCCAGTGTCCTTAGCTTAGTGATGAGGTGATGGGCACTATGTGATGGGCACTATGGTGTTGAACGCTGAGCTGTAGTCAATGAACAGAATTCTCACTTAGGTTTTCCTTTTGTCCACGTGAAAAAAGGTGGTATCTTTGGTGTTCCTCTAATTCCATAGAAGAAGAACAAGACTGGGGGAGGTTTCGATAACATATCCGTCAAGGCAATTGGTTTCTCATAAGAAGCGATTGGAAAAATGGCTACCTCAGTATTTTACGCAAGATTTTCTGCGGGAGACACCATGTGACCACATGCTTTATATGGTCCCTTACGGCCATTCTTCAATGGAAATGCCTAAAAAGACGTCACAATGCTGTAGACACCTTGGGGAATACGTGGAAAACGTAAGTTCATTCGTAGCTCATTCACAGCCATATAAGGAGTCATTGGCATGAGGTGGTTTCAAAAAATGCGGCACTTCCTGGTTTGATTTTTATCTGGGTTTCGCCTGTAACATCAGTTCTGTGGCACTCACAGACAATATCTTTGCAGTTTTGGAAACGTCAGTGTTTTCTTTCCAAAGCTGTCAATTATATGCATAGTCGAGCATCTTTTCGTGACAAAATATCTTGTTTAAAACGGGAACGTTTTTCATCCAAAAATGTTTAATAGCGCCACCTAGTCGCAAGAAGTTAAGGAGCGCTTTTGCAGACACAGACTAAACATAGCCCTGGACTAGAAACAGGTCTGAACTTAATCTGTGTCAGCTAAAACCTCCCCATAATGTTTAAATGAGTGGAATGGGATTATGTTGTACATTAGCAAGTACATTAATGGGGTAAACATACTATAAGAGTATGTATTAGCCTGTTTGAGAGAAGGTTTGAACCCTAATCAACCCATCCAATGTGAGTACATGTTGTTGAAGTACAGTAGATCAATAAACACACAGTACTCTTGCAGTCAAGCTGCTTATGCTGAAAAGCATGGTTAGTGCATAGGTCAAATTAGATTTTTAATTTCCTTCAGACAAATGCTAATATTTCACTTAAAACATATTTTTTTGTATTAATAAGATATGACATGTGCCAAGGTCAAAGTTGATATATCATCTCATATCGGACATCATATTGACATATACTGTAATATCATATCATATTGACATTATCTTTACTCATATTCACAGTATGTAAACGATATAGATATTCTGCCATAAAAGTGTATTTTCCTGTCCGTCCATCTTAAAACAGAGATACAGTGTCTCGTCCTGTCCATCTCAAACCAGGCCTGCAATACATCCGTCACTACAGCAAACTCTTACAAGACAGCACAGATCTGTGCCTCCACAGTCTTCTGTGATTTAGGTAGAGAAGCCATGTAGTCTCTAATGTACCACTTCTTCAAAAGTGCTGATCCTGATGTAATATTGACAGAGTCTGACTCAGCCAGGTTCTTTTGGGGTGACATATTAAGGACATTCTACTTTCCTCAAACCTTTTCTGCAATCTGAAGCACAGGCTAAATATAGCCGATACCAAGGCCCCACTTGTACAGTGTGTCTGCATTCCAAATGGTACCCTATAGGTAGTGGACTATATAGGGAATAAGGTGCCACGTAGTAAGTGTTTTGTATTGACATATTCATGGCCCATTAGTGTTGAATGTTACACCTGACAGCGAGGAAATACAGGTTTGTGTCATACATTCAAATCAAAGGAAAGTGATGGAATGTGTTAGATTGTCTGTTCCAATGTATCCAATGTATTCATCTGTAATATTGTGTTAAATCAATGGTTTAATCTCTAGCACAAACTGAATTAAAGATTCATCTTTCCATGAAGGTTAAATAAATTCTACAATTTCATGCTGTTCTCTTTAGCTGGGGTCGACAATATCTTATCTAATGTGTCAGTATGTTTTAAAATTCAATATATCGTCTTGGCTGGCATAAATAATGCATCATAGGCTCTCACAGTAAAGCGTATAGGAGGTTATAAATATAAAACATATGAGTTGTATTGGAAAGGCCCAGACTCAATGGCACCCGTCAACAACCAGAGAGAGGTTGTTGATGATATCAGCTCTGTCCTCCACAGAGGCAAAGCAGGAGTCAGGTTAATACATAGAGCAGGGATTTAGATTGGAGAAACCATGTCAGATGATATCAGAGTCTCCTTGCTTTGTAGTTGGACTTATGCATAAAAAGGAAAGGTTGTCCAAATGTTCGGCATTGATGAAATATTAATCTTACACTGAGACATGCATGATCACAACTAGTAGTTTAGTGGAAGGAGGTTTGTAAATGTGGGGCACACTGAAAAAAATACACTGAAAAAAATAAAGGTTCTTAAATGGTTCTTCCTCAGGTCTTAAAGGGATACTTCAGGATTTTGGCAATGGGGCCCTTTATCTACTTCTCCAGAGTCAGATGAATACCATTTATATTTTTCTGTGTCTGGTATTAAGGAAGTTAGAGGTAGTTTCCTGAGCCACTGCTAACTAGAGTTAGCACATTAACTGGAAGTGTATGGGTATCTACTAGCATGCTCATTGAAGAACTCTTGCCTGACAAATCACTTTTGAGTTAAGTGTGGGGTTATTGATGTGGCATCTACGGTTCATCAGAATTCTGAAAGGTTCTTGTGTATAAAAGCCTACAGAGGTGTCACTTTCGTAGCACACAGCAAATTTGTCAGTGTTAACAAGTGCATATTTTTCAGTGTAATATTTCTAGTGTTGATTTAAGAGTTATATAACACTGTAAATAGTTAAATTATTACTCAGTGGTTTAATAAAAAGCAGTGTTGGTCTTAATAACCAGAGTTGAACTAAAACCATACCCATCATTATCATATTTCCCAGCATGCTCTATTGCAGGTTGATTTTTAGAATCATTTCTTACAATGTCTATGTTTTTGCATTGATTTAAATAACATACATTTTTTAAACTAATTCCAATCTGTTACATGCACCCATTACTGAAATGTTTTTTTCCAGGATAGATGTTTAAGGAATTCTCATATTTTAGTCTTCCCAACCTTGGTAGTCATCTGGAATTAAGTGTGTGGCTAATCCAGGTTGTGATGGAACTTCCAAATGTTGGATATCCCCACTCTGGCTGGATTCCAATAGGAATTGCACATCAATTTGCAAGCCAGCATAATGTGACTTGCAGGCCTGATGTGTCCCAAAAATTATGAGTTTCCGGCCACTGATTTAGGCTAAAACTAGGCGCTCAAAAGAAGGCCTTAAGAAATATATGTATTGTGTTAAAGCATTGTATTGTAATGACAACATATGATTTTTATTTTTTTTAATTCACCTTGTGCACCATTTTAGAACAAGTTCTCATTTACAACTGCGACCTGGCCAAAGCAGTGTGACAAAAACAACAGGTACACGCGGGATAAACAAAAGTACAGTCAATAACACAATAGAAATATCTATATACAGTGTGTGCAAATGGTGTAAGGAGGTAGGGCAATAAATAGGCCATAGTTGCAAACTAATTACAATTTAGCAAATTAACACTGGAGTGTTAGATGTGCAGATGATGTGCAAGTAGAAATACTGGTGTGCAAAAGAGCAAAAAAGTAAATAAAAACAATATGGGGATGAGGTAGGTAGTTGGATGGGCTATTTACAGCTGGGCTGTGTACAGCTGAAACGATCGGTAAGCTGCTCAGATAGCTGATGCTTAAAGTGAGATATAAGTCTCCAACTTCTGCGATTTTTGCAATTCGTTCCAGTCATTGGCAGCAGAGAACTGGAAGGAAAGGCGGCCAAATGAGGGGTTGGCTATGGTATTGCTCTCAAGAGCCTTATTATCTTCCAACTTGCACCTTTATTTTTAAGAGTGTAGGTTAAGCATAAAGTTTTGATCAATTTGATCTATAATCACTTATGTGAATACATGCAAGCAGTTTCAGGCATGGTAAACAGTTTTGGAAAATAAATATACTATTCTGTGGCCTATGTTGTGTAGTATCTTGTGTACTATGGTGTAAAATGTTTGTGCAGTATGATTTGACTCTGATAAAGTGTTCTGTAACGTAAGTGTTCTGTAACCTCCCATGAAATGTGTCTTTATCTGGTCCTCGATTTTGTGTTGTAGATATGTGGTAGTAGAGTAGAGGCCTGAGGGCACACACTTAATGTGTTGTGAAATCTGTTGTCAATGTATTGTAATGTTTATACAATTGTATAACTGTTTTTTGCTGGATGCTAGGAAGAGCTAATGGGGATCGTAAATCAACAAAATACAAATATTCCTCTTGGTGTGAAACCGGTAAGCCAATGCCTTATATTAGGAAAATACAATATGTATAAACTTCAGTATAAATGTACCAATGGAAAACACATAGAGGATATGAAATGGTAAACTAGGAGAAAAAAAAGAAACAGTGAGTAAAGAAGGGTATGCCTTGTTCATTAAGTTACATTACAGTTGTCAATGGACAAATCTTATGTATTTCTTTTTTGACCTGTCATTGACTGCCATCCAGTGTTTATCATGGTGAACTGCTGGGATGCAAGCAAAGACAAAGGAGTTTATCAGCATCATTTCCCTTGTTTTCTTCTCACTAAAGGTTGCTTTTAATATTGTAATATTATGAAAGCAGAATAAATAACATAAACAATCACGGTTGAAAATCCTAGACCTAGCCCTAGGATCAGGTTGGCCCAGAATAGAGAGTTGACCCCTTGTGTCAATACATTTTCAGTCAATAGAAAAAGATGTCAACCAATTGATGCTTAAGTCAATACACTCAAATCAATGGGAAAAGATGAGACTTACAGACAGACAGACATATATGTCTCTATCTCTAAACGGTATTCTCTAATCCCCCACCCCCTGTCTCGCTCTTCTTTCTCCCACCTCAACAGACAGGATATTGATGCAGTCAGGCCGGCCGACCTCTCTCTATTCTTTAATCTCCACCTCTCCATATTCCCACAAGGAGTTGAGTCAGCAGTTGAGTCAGTCTCAGTCGGAGTTGCATTAGCCTAAGTAGGAATTTCCTCAAAGACTCTTCTTGATCCCTTGTATCCTCATTCTATCCTAACTCCCTGTCTTTTCATTGTTTCTTAGCTTCCTTTGATACTTTCCTAGATCCATTTAATTTCTTTCTATCCTACCTTGGTTTCATTTTCTCATTTCCTCCCCTCTCTTACCCTATTGGTTTTAGTGACAGGGTAGTTGGACTTGGACTTGGGGGGAATCTGCATGTAATTATGGTATGGTTACAAGGGGCAGCAGTGTAAAATGTCCATATTCTCTTCTCCTATTCAAAATAGGGATTCAGAGGTGAAGACCGACATGTGCATCCTAAACTGCCAATGCACACTTTCTGCCAATATGAAAGGGATAATTATATAACATGTGTATAACTCCTTTCAGCAAGAATAAGAGTAGCCTATCTGTAACCACACCTGTTAGCATATTCATCACATAATTATTACTCACATTTTCTAAATAAAAAAACTCAGCAAAAAAAGAAACAGCCCTTTTTCAGGACTTCCTGTCTTACTGACGTGCCCCAGGTAAACTGCCTGTTACTCAGGCCCAGAAGCCAGGATATGCATATACAGTGCTGTGAAAAAGTATTTCTTATTTCTTATTTCTTTGCACATTTATCACACTTAAACGTGTCAGATAATCAAACAAATGTTTGTATTACACAAAGATAACCCAAGTAAACACAACATTCAGTTTCTAAGGGATCATTTTATTTATTAAGGGAAAAAACCTATTCGAACCTTTATGGCCCTATCTCACAAAGTAATTGCACCCCCCCCTTGTTAAATCATGAATTTGCTGTGGTTAATCAAATTTTTTGGAAAGCTGAGTTAAATTTCACTAGCCACACCCAGGCCTGATTACTGCCAGACCTGTTGAATCAAGAAATCACTTAAATAGAACCTGTCTGACAAAGTGAAGTAGGCCAAAAGATCTCAAAAAGCAAGACATCATGCCACGATCCAAAGAAATTCAGGAACAGATGAGAAACAAAGTAATTGAAATCTATCAGTCTGGAAAGGGTATTATAGTGGTTAACCTTCCCAGGAGTAGCCAGCCTACCAAAATTACCCCAAGAGTGCAGCGACAACTCATCCAAGAGGTCACAAAAGAACCCACAACAACATCTAAAGAACTGCAGGCCTCATTTGCCTCAGTTAAGGTCAGTGTTCATGATTTAACCATTAAAAAAAGAGACGGGGTAAAAATGGCATCCATGGCGAAAACCACTGTTGATAAAAATAACAAAGGCTCATCTCACTTTTGGCAAAAAACATCTTGATGATCCCCAAGACTTTTGGGAAAATATTCTATGGACTGATGAGCCAAAAGTTGAACTTTTTGGAAGGTGTGCATCCTGTTACATCTGGTGTAAAAGTAACAGAGCATTTCAGAAAAAGAACATCATACCAACAGTCAAATATGGTGGTGGTAGTGTGATGGTCTGGGGCTGCTTTGCTGCTTCAGGACCTGGACGACTTGCTGTGATTGATGGAACCATGAATTTTGCTCTCTACCAAAAAATCCTGAAGGAGAATGTCTGGCCATCATTTTGTGACCTCAAGCTGAAGCGCACTTGTGTTCTGCAGCAGGACAATGATCCAAAACACACCAGGAAGTCCATCTCTGAATGGCTTAAAAAAAACTAAATGAAGGTTTTGGAGTGGCCTTGTCATAGTCCGGACTTGAATCTGATTGAGATGATGTGGTGTGACCGTAAAATGGCGGTTCATGCTCAAAAACCCTCCAATGTGGCTGAATTAAAACAATTCTGCAAAGAAGAGTGGGCCAAAATTCCTCCACAGCAATGTGAAAGTCTCATTGCCAGTTATCGCAAACGCTTGATTGCAGTTGTTGCTGCTGAGGGTGGCACACCCAGTTATTAGGTTTAGAGGGCCATTACATTTTCACATAGGGCCGTGAAGGTTCGGTTAGCTTTTTTCCCTTAAATAAAATGATCACTTAAACTGCATATTGTGTTTACTTGGGTTATCTTTGTGTAACATTAACATTTGTTTGATGATCTGAAACATTTAAATGTGACAAATGTGCAAAAAAAAGATATCAAGAAGAGGGCAAATACTAAGTCACAGCACTGTAATTGGGGCTAGGGTCCTTTTTTCAGAATTTCTGCCTGACTGACAGGCCTAAACTGCCTGTTACTCAGGCCAAGAAGCCAGGATATGCATATAATTGTAGAAATGTTAAAATAATGTATGAGACTATAACACAATTGATATGGTAGGAGAAAATCCAAAGAAAAGCCAACCAGAATTTTAAAAAATTGAGAGCCCATGCTTTTACAATGGAACGTATAGGGTCATATCCAAATCCAGCTCCTAGATTGCACTACCTATGGCTTCCACTAGACGTCTACAGTCTTTGTTCAAGGTTTCAGGCTTGTTTCTTCCCCAACAAGGAAGAATTCTGAGTTTAAAGCTTTTAACCGATATAAGACACTTGTATGTACCGAAATGTTTAATATCCATCATTGTTTTGATTATATAAAGTTGCATTGTTTAAAGTGGCTAGTGATACATTTATTACATCAATATTTTCATTATTGAAGTGGCTAGAGATGAGTCAGTATGTTGGCAGCAGCCACTCAATGTTAGTGGTGGCTGTTTAAAACCTCTTGATGCTACCCATCCCGGATCCGGGATCGTGACTACAGGCTCAAGCTCATTACCATAACGCAAAATGCAAAAAATATTCTTAGAAATATTTAACCTCCACACATTAACAAGTCCAATAGCTCAAATGAAAGATAAACACCTTGTTCATCCACCCAGCAAGTCAGATTTCTAAAATGTTTTACGGCGAAAACACACCACACATTTATATTAGACCACCACCGAAACAAAGACAAGAGGCAGCCATTTTGTCCCAGAAAATATAAAATTATAAAAGCAGGATTAAAAAATAAATCATTCACTAACCTTTTGAAAATCTTCATCAGATGACAGTAATAGGACATGTTACACAGTACATTTATGTTTTTTTCAATAATATGCCATTTATATCCATAAATCTCTGTTTACAATGACGACATTTTCAAAAAATGCTACTCAAATGTCTGGAGAAATGATGATAGCTCCGACAGATAACGTCAGATAACAAGAAATACACATGACTAAATATACATGTTCTACATATAGTTACATAAAATACACTTCTTCTTAATGCAACCGCTGTGTTACATTTATTTTTAATGTTACAGAATTCATTCACTAGGCTATAAAATGAGACGGCGCTCCGATATTAGCAGTATGTCTTCTCTACGTTTGGCGTCCACAGAAACCCAAAATAACCACATAAATATTCCCTTACCTTTGATGTTCTTCGATCAGAAGACGTGGAAGGAGTTATACTTACCCAATACATTGTTTGGTTTCAAGTTGTGTGTCTCTGTATTATCATATGCTAACAGCTTCAGCTGAAATGCACCCAAAATGACAAAATGACCAAAATGTCCCGCACTCTTGCGCATCAAAACTTCAAAATTACATATTATATGTCGACTAAACTGGTCAAACTAAGTGCATAATCGAGCTTTAGGATGTTTTAATCATGTAAAACAATGATCAGCGCGAACAGACAAACCGACATCAATTGGTGTTTCATGGAAAAAGAGGGAGCTCCAATTCAGACGCGCGCAATAGAGTGCATGTATTTTCGCGTGACCCGAACGTTTTAGCCCGCCAAAGGACGAGGGCGCGAGAGATTCTCACAATGAATGCCCCATTTGAAAGCAGCCATCGCGCTGAACACATAGAAACTGTTCCTGGATCCGTAGCTGGTTGGGAAGGGTGGGGGCGATGACGTCAAAGTTGTCCCAACTTTTCTGTTGCCAAGAGAGAGTTTGGGAGAATGGCTGCCCTGAGAGTTCTGCTTTACATACAGACATAATTTAAACGGTTTTAGAAACTTTAGAGTGTTTTCTATTCAATAATAATTATTATATGCATATATTAGAAATTTTGGACAAATTTGTTTTCTGTTTACTATGGGCACGCACTTCCTCCAAAGGGGGCAGTATTCAGCCCGATCCCCAAGAGGTTCAGTCTGATGGCCTTGAGATAGAAGCTGTCTTTCAGTCTCTCGGTACCCGCTTTCATGCACCTGTACTGACCTCACCTTCTGGATGATAGTGGGGTGAACAGACAGTGGCTCATGTGGTTGTTGTCCTTGATTATCTTTTTGGCCTTCCTGTGACATCGGGTGGTGTAGGTGTCATGGAGGGCGGGTAGTTTGCCCCCGGTGATGCGTTGTGCAGACCGCACTACCCTCTGGAGAGCCATACGGTTGTGGGTGGAGCAGTACCGTACCAGGCGGTGACACAGCCTGACAGGATGCTCTCGATTGTGCATTTGTAAAGGTTTGAGTCTTTTCGGTGACATGCCAAATTTCTTCAGCCTCCTGAGAGGCACTTCTGCGCCTTCTTCACTACGCTATTTGTGTGGGTGGACCAATTCAGTTTGTCCATGATGTGTACGCCGATGAACTTAAAACTTTCCACCTTCTCTACTACTGTCCCGTCAATGTGGATAGGGGGCTGCTCCCTCTGCTGTTTCCTGTAGTCCACAATCATCTCCATTGTTTTGTTGACATTGAGTGTGAGGATATTTTCCTGACACCACACTCCGAGGGCTCCTCCCTGTAGGCCGTCTCATCGTTGTTGGTAATCAAGCCTACCACTGTTGTGTCGTCTGCAAACTTGATGATTGAGTTGGCGGTGTGCATGGCCACGCAATCATGGGTGAACAGGGAGTACAGGAGAGGGCTGAGAACGCACCCTTGTGGGGCCCCAGTGTTGATGATCAGTGGGGGGAAGATGTTGTTACCTACCCTCACCACCTTGAGGCGGCCTGTAAGGAAGTCTAAGACCCAGTTGCAGAGGGCGGGGTCAAGACCCAGGGTCTCGAGCTTGATGACGAGTTTGGAGGGTACTATGGTGTTAAATGCTGAGTTGTAGTCGTTGAACAGCATTCGTACATAGGTATTCTTCTTGTCCAGATGGGTTAGGGCAGTGTGCTGTGTGATTGTGATTGCGTCGTCTGTGGACCTATTGGGGCGGTAAGCAAATTGGAGTGGGTCTAGGGTGTCAGGTAGGGTGGAGGTGATATGATCCTTGACTAGTCTCTCAAATCACTTCATGATGAAGGAAGTGAGTGCTATGGGGAGGTTGTCATTTAGCTCAGTTACCTTCGCTTTCTTGGGAACAGGAACTTTGGTGGCCCTCTTGAAGCATGTGGGAACAGCAGACTGGGATAAGGATTAATTTAATATTTCCATAAACACACCAGCCAGCTGGTCTGCGCATGCTCTGAGGATGAGGCTGGGATACCGTCTGGGCCGGCAGCCTTGCGAGGGTTAACACGTTTAAGTATTTTACTCACGTTGGCTGCAGTGAAGGAGAGCCCGCAGGTTTTGGTAGCGGGCTGTGTCAGTGGCACTGTATTGCCCTCAAAGCGAGCAAAGAAGTTGTTTGGTTTGCCTGGGAGCAAGACATCGTGGTCCGAGACTCGGCTCGTTTTCCTTTTGTAGTCCGTGATTGACTGTAGAACCTGCCACAAACCTCTTATGTCTGAGCCGTTGAATTGCAACTCTACTTTGTCTCTATACTGACGTTTAGCTTGTTTGATTGCCTTGCGGAGGGAATAGCTACACTGTTTGTATTTGGTCATGTTTCCAGTCACCTTTCTCTGATTAAAAGCTGTGGTTGCCTCTTTCAGTTTTGTGCGAATGCTGCCATTAATCCACGGTTTCTGTTTGGGGAATGTTTTAATAGACACTGTGGGTACTGTCACGGCCCCTCTGCAGTGCAAGGGCGGTTCCTCCTGCAGGCAGAGGAGGGTCATTAGTGATTGGAGTCACCTGGGCTCAGGGTATTTAAACTGCTTCGTCTCTCTCTTTCTTTCTCTCTCTGCTCCTCCAGGTATGATCCTGTTTTGTTTGTTACTTTGTAGTTTTGCATAGTTTTCACTCAGCCATTCACATACACAGATTCACACATCCCTGCACTTTACATACACTACATTAGGATACTTTCACACCTCATTCCTTTTCTTTGTTTAAGGTTAATAGTTTGGTTTATAATAAAGAATATTTTGATTGGCCTATACCTGTTGTTTGTGTCCCCTCATTTTTGCCACAGGCTATGAGCTGGCCTGTGACAGTACTACATCACTGATACACTTTCTAATTAACTCGCTCACTGAATCAGCGTATTCATCAATGTTATTGTCCGACGGTATGGGGAAAATATCCCAGTCCACGTGATCGGAGCAATCTTCCATCCCTCCATCAGTTTTCAGACTGTCCGCAATAGGCTGAGAGAGGCTGGACTGAGTGCTTGTAGGCCTGTTGTAAGGCAGGTCCTCACCAGACATCACCGGCAACAACGTCGCCTATGGGCACAAACCCACCGTTGCTGGACTAGACAAGACTGGCAAAAAGTGCTCTTCACTGAAGAGTCGCAGTTTTGTCTTACCAGGGGTGATGGTGGGATTCCTGTTTATCGTCAAAGTAATGAGCGCTACACCGAGGCCATGTTCTCTAGAGCGGAATCGATTTGGAGGTGGAGGGTGCGTCATGGTCTGTGGCAGTGTGTCACTGCATCATTGGACTGAGCTTGTTGCCTTTGCAGGCAATCTCAAAGCTCTGCGTTACAGGGAAGACATCCTCCTCCCTCATGTGGTCCCCTTCCTGCAGGCTCATCCTGACACGACCATCCAGCATGACAATGCCACCAGCCATACTGCTCGTTCTGTGCGTGATTTCATGCAAGACAGGAATGTCAGTGTTTTGCCATGGCCAGCAAAGAGCCTGGATCTCAATCCCATTGAGCACGTCTGGGACCTGTTGGATTGGAGGGTGAGGGCTAGGGCCATTCCCCCTAGAAATGTCCGGGAACATGTAGGTGCCTTGGTGGAAGAGTGGGGTAACATCTCAAAGCAAGAACTGGCAAAAGTGGTGCAGTCCATGAGGAGGAGATGCACTGCAGTACTTAATGCAGCTGGTGGCTACACCAGATACTGACTGTTGCTTTTGATTTTGACCCCACCTTTGTTCAGGGACACATTATTCAATATCTGTTAGTCACATGTCTGTGGAACTTGTTCAGTTTATGTCTCAGTGGTTGAATCTTGTTATGTTCATACAAATATTTACACATGCTGAAAATAAACACAGTTGACAATGAGAGGATTTTTCTTTTTTTGCTGAGTTTGTATTGTAGCATATTCAGGGAGAAGGATCCGACTGCGACCCGCATCCAGAGAAACTCCAGGGAAGAACCACTCATGGAATCTAAGCCCCCTCTTCCTTCTCTTTCTGTTGGCTCCTGGCTACTTACACCTTCTACGGGTTGACTGTTGCAGGTCATCACTAGCTTATACACCCACAGATTCCACAGCCACAATGTCAAAAGTAGCTACAAAAATGTAAGGTTAGGAATGTTTTTATTATTAGGTATAGGGTTAGACATTTTAGAAATTGGCAGGGTTTATGACTTTGTGGGTATAGAAGCCAGTGACGATCACTGTAGCATTATAGCTACGCCTTTTCCTAACCTTACCCTCTTTCAGCTAGGGGGCACTATTTTTATGTTTGGAAAAATAACATTCCCAATATAAACGGCCTATTTCTCAGGCCCATATGCTAGAATATGCATATAATTGACCGATTAGGATAGAAAAAACTCAAGTTTCCAAAACTGTCAAAAATATTGTCTGTGAGTATAACGGAACTGATATTGCAGGCGAAGCCTGAGGAAAATCAAACCAGGACGTGGCTTCTATTTTGAAAGCTCCATGTTCCATAGCCTGTCTTCGCTCCATTTAAAGGGATATCAACCAGATTCCTTTTCCTCAAGGTGTCAACAGTCTTTAGACATAGTTTCAGGCTTTTATTTAGAAAAATGAGCGAGAAAGATAACATCGCGTCAGGTGTTCACATGAGTTTTGCTTGCGCAACAGAACTTAGGCAGCCATTGTCTGTCCCTCTCCTACTTAAAATGAGACAGTGCTGTTTGATATATTATTGATTATATATTTTAAAAACAACCTGAGGATTGATCATAAACTTTGATATGTTTCTGTGGACATTACGGATACTTTTTGGAATTTTCGTCTGCGTTGTCGTGACCGCTCGAACCTGTGGATTTCTGAACATAACGCGCCAAACAAATGGAGGTATTTTGGATATAAAAATAATCTTGGAACAAAAGGAAGATTTATTGTGTAACTGGGAGTCTCGTGAGTGAAAACATCCGAAGATCATCAAAGGTAAGCGATTCATTTTATAGCTTTTCTGATTTTTGTGACAAAGCTACTGTGATGATAGGTGTTCATAATGGTTTGTCTAGCGATCGATAAACTTACACGAACGCTTGGATTGCTTTCGCTGTAAAGCATATTTTCAATTATCCCGCTTAACGGGATGGGTAGCGTCAAGAAGTTAACCTCATTCTCATAACCTGCTACGTTAATTCACCCAACCTGCTACGTTAATAATATTTTCCTGCTTGGTTAAATATCTTATCCCACTATGTTAGTTTTGCTAACCTGCTGCTTTAACTATCCTAATCTGCTAAGTGTGACGGCCGAACCGTGGGCCGCACAGTAAAAAAATAACTCTGCCTATCAAATATCCTTGTCATTTTATGAACGTTGATGTTCACTTTGCACGATATACATAATATAAAAATGACGACACGACACGTAGCTTTTGTTTCTTATATCCCATACAGTACATATCTTTATTGCAGAAATAAATAAATATTTTGACATGCAATCATTATTTTCCATGTTGATTGAACACTTCATTGTTTACGGGGTAACAGTTGTTGGTATAATTTACCTGAATCATCTAACCTTATAATTCTCAAGTCAATGTACGACCCTTCTACACTTGGGGCGGCACCACACGGTGAAACACCGCTTACCATTTTCAATGGAACGAAAGCGTTGAGTGAACGGGACTATTGGGTGGCACGAAAGTGGAGTGGGAGGCATTGGAAAAGTTCAGCATTTCCCAACTTTATGCATATATTAGTTAATGTAGAGACAAATTACTATGCTAGCTAGCTAGCTTTCTGGGCATTTTGATACGCAATTGTAATGTTTGTTGTTGAAACCTCTCTGGGAAATGTGGGACGCCAGCTAGTCATATCCAATACCAGGAGTATCAAACTCTATTTTTTTAATGATGCTGTGCTTGCATGTCTGTTTTACAATTCTACACTTCAACAGTGTTTACCAATCCCGGTCCTGGGACATGAATGGTTAAACATTGTAAGTTTGCAATGGATTAGAACACATCATTTAACTAGTTAAAGGCTGATTTGTAATTCATATATACAGAACCAGAATTGAAAAAAAACAGTACACTACGCTTCTTATGCATTATGTAAATACTCTAAAACAGGTTCATCTCAATATCTAATTTCCTTAATCTGCACTGATCTGAGGACACAGGATAGATGCAGTATTTCATCAAATGAGACATAATTTCAACCAATAGAGAATGTAAACTGTCACGAGAATTTTCAATCCCAATGATGATAATCACTATAGCTTTGACCAATTCCCCCTAGGTTGTAAAGCTAGGGTTAATAAGAATTAGGCAAAGTCTCAGATTTCTGCAAAAGTTTGGTTCTTTTTTCAGAGAATGTTCTGAAGCAAAAAATGCAAACACAGTCATTTTACAACTCTCACCCCCACCTACTTACTTACTTACACACATACACACACACAATTTTATCACTTTTCTACCAGCCTTGGCAGTGTCTCGCCGTTCCTCTCCTCCCTAGATTAGAGAGGCCATGGAAGGGACTTCTTTCCTGTTGTCAGCTTTTTCAGAGCCATAACCAGGTCATGTGTAGTCTACGTGCCTCTGTTTTCTCAACCATACATTTCTCCCTCTTAACTTGTCCCACACATACATTATTGGATTATAGTCTTATAATTCTAATACATTTCACAAAGTCTTATAATTCTAATACATTTCACACCGTTAAATACATTTCAGGGTGGAATTCTTTAGTCATTACTTCAAACATATGAATTCCTTTATCATAAACCAATTCCAGTAGAGAATGTGAAAAGTTCATTATCCAAGTGTTATAAATATAATAATAATAATAATAATACATGCGTTATACAAGTTCAATCTGTACTTCAATATACATCTGATGTGCATTATAAAAAGGACAAAAGAGGAGGTGGGGAGAGAGTTTCAAAGAAAGAAAGGGAAAGAGATAAGCACATAGGAGCAGGGAAGACAGCATATCATTACTGAATTACAGTGCTACTTCATATTCTCTCAGGTCATCAAAATGACATAATAGTGTCTCTAGCGGTGTCTTCTTACCAGCCTTCGGCCCCCTGTTGGCTTGGGGTTATCTTAGAGTGGGTAAGGTGTCGATGACAGGACTGGGGGTTGGCATCCTCTCTCACCTCAAAACATACCTGCAGACAAGAGACAGATAGAATTTAAAAAACAGGCTTAATCATGCTAACACCATCAGTCATTATAATCACCAGGAGGTGAAATGCAAAACTGACCTTGGATCATTAACTATGGGACTACTATATATCTATCTGTATTTCAATGTAAAGCATCTCTTTAATAATAATTCCTGTTTACCCCACCTAGTGACCTTCCACATCTGATCATGCTGTGCCCTTTAAATTCACTGTATATAGACTTAATTTTTTTCTATTGTGTTATTGACTGTATACTTGTTTATTCCATGTGTAACTCTGTGTTGTTGTTTGTGTCGCACTGCTTTGCTTTATCTTGGCCAGGTCGCAGTTGTAAATGAGACTTGTTCTCAACTAGCTTACCTGGTTAAATAAAGGAGAAATAAAATTATTAAAAAATGTGTCACGCAGTTCAGAAGCGGGAAGGGTTCACCAACACAGCTGATATAACCTAGAGGATTTAGGGAGAAGGGTGAAGGAGAGAAACTGTTATTTAGAAAATAAGGTAGTTAAAGAGACGATGTCCAACAGGAATCTGTGTTAGGCCTCACCTGGTGTCCACACTGAGTGGCTGTAGAGTACTTTATATTGAAAAGCATGCACAGACACAAGGACAAAAATTACAGCATAGTTACATAAATAGAAATAATGGAGTGTCTTGCTATTCTCCATGGTTGGTCCTCTTGCCTATTCTTTGGAAGTGGAAGGAGTCAGAGTTATACACCTGAGCGTGCTTACTGCTCAACACAATATCAATAAGATTGGTTCTTAATTTTTCAATATGTGTGACTCTTAAAAGAGCCTGTTTTGTTTTGTACAGATATCACCCTTACCTGAACAGCAGCCTCACCTGAGAAGTAGAAATCCCAGTGGAGAAACTGGGATTTAATAACTACAGTTGACATAGACAAGTAAATGGAAGACTACTCTTAGTGCAATGTGGGTGACTCTTAAAACTAGTTTTTCAACCACTCCACAAATGACTTGTTAACAAACTCTAGTTCTGGCAAGTCGGTTAGGACATCTAATCAACCAATCAAGAATCTGTGGAAAGAACTGAAAACTGCTGTTCACAAATGCTCTCCATCCAACCTCACTGAGCTCGAGCTGTTTTGCAAGGAGGAATGGGAAAAAATGTCAGTCTCTCGATGTGCAAAACTGATTGAGACATACCCCAAGCGACTTACAGCTGTAATCGCAGCAAAAGGTGGCGCTACAAAATATTAACTTAAGGGGGCTGAATAATTTTGCACGCCCAATTTTTCAGTTTTTGATTTGTTAAAAAAGTTTGAAATATCCAATAAATGTCGTTCCACCTCATGATTGTGTCCCACTTGTTGTTGATTCTTCACAAAAAAATACTTTTATATCTTTATGTTTGAAGCTTGAAATGTGGCAAAAGGTTGCAAAGTTCAAGGGGGCCGAATACTTTCGCAAGGTACTGTATGTGAAAAACACCTTGAGGATTGATTCTAAACAACGTTTGCCATGTTTCTGTCGATATTATGGAGTTAATTTGGTAAAAAGTTTGGCGTTGTAGAGACTGCATTTTCAGATTTTTTTGTTAGCCAAACGTGATGAACAAAACGGAGCGATTTCTCCTACAAAAATAATCTTTTTGGAAAAAATGAACATTTGCTATCTAACTGAGAGTCTGAAAACCATCCGAAGTTCTTCAAAGGTAAATGATTTTATTTGAATGCTTTTCTTGTTTTTGTGAAAATGTTGCCTGCTGAATGCTAGGCTTAATGCTATGCTAGCAATCAATACTCTTACACAAATGCTTGTGTAGCTATGGTTGAAAAGCATATTTTGAAAATCTGAGATGACAGTGTTGTTAACAAAATGCTAAGCTTGTGAGTGAATATATTTCTTTCATTTAATTTGCGATTTTCATGAATAGTTAACGTTGCGTTATGGTAATGAGCTTGAGGCTATAATTACGCTCCCGGATATGGGATTGCTCGACGCTAGAGGTTGAATAAATATGACGAACACTTACCACGCTGCATATTGGTCCGATATTTCCTTCTCCTCAGAAGAGGACGACGACAACCGTTGCATTGACATCATGCTTAAATTAAAAGAAATCTGTCAAGACCTCAGAAAAAAAATTGTAGACCTCCACAAGTCTGGTTCATCCTTGGGAGAAATTTCCAAATGCCTGAAGACACCATGTTCATCTGTCCAAACAATATTACGCAAGTATAAACACCATGGGACCACACAGCCGTCATACCACTCAGGAAGGAGACGCATTCTGTCTCCTAGAGATGAAGATACTTTGGTGCAAAAAGTGCAAATCAATCCCAGAACAACAGCAAAGGACCTTGTGAAGATGCTAGAGGAAACGGGTACAAAAGTATCTATATCCACAGTAAAACGTGGCTACTTTGAAGAATCTCAGTTCTAAAATATATTTTGATTTGTTAACACTTTTTTGTTTACCACATGACACCATATGTTTCTATTGTGTTATTGGCTGTACGTTTGTTTATCCCATGTGTAACTCTGTGTTGTTGTTTTGTCACATTGCTTTGCTTTCTCTTGGCTAGGTCGCAGTTGTAAATGAGAACTAGTTCTCAACTGGCCTACCTGGTTAAATAAAGGTGAAATAAAAAATAATCTAAAAAATGTGTTATTTCATAGTTTCAATGTCTTCACTATTATTCTACAATGTAGAATAATAATAAAAATAAAGAAAAACCCTTGAATGAGTAGGTTTGTCCAAACTTTTGACTGGTAGTGTGTGTGTGTGTATGTATATATATATATATATATATATATATATATATATATATATATATATATATATATATATATATATATATATATATATATATTTTTTTATTTTTTTATTATTTATTTATTTAAAAGTTTATTTAAATCATGATATTTCATTTAACTTTTTAAATAAATGAATTTAAAAAAAATTAAAAATATCTCTATATATATATATATATATATATATATATATATTTATTTATTTATTTAAAAAGTTAAATGAAATATCATGATTTAAACAATCGACCCAACTCCCGTATGTAGAATCAAAATTGACCCAGCAAATTGTTTTTTGCTAGTCGCCAGCGTGTTCCCATGGTAATGCGACCTAATGCATGACTCGAGGCCTACACACTCTGGGTTGGGAGGCATCGATCACAATAAAAAAAATTGTAATCAGTTATGTTACCAACAAAAATATTTTAAATCCAATTACAGATACTTTTTAAAAACTAGATATTTACTTCTAGGATTACTTTCAAATTTAGAAAGGATGTTTGTGCAACAATTATTTGACACCTTTTTTAATTTTCTCAATGACATTCAAATCAACATAAAAAGGTGTACATTTGAAATTGTTCTGCTTGAGCGAGTCTGACCAGAGACCACTATGATGACACACCATATGTGTATGATGGATCATGGGAAAAGAGCTGGAGTAGGCTACATTGTAAGTAATACCCTTACGACACAGATCGCATCGTGTGTGCAAGCATTGCAAAATACATTTTGGAATCTATATTATTCATTATTGCACCCACACTGCTCAAGAGCGTCTGTGTTGTCAAGGGCTAAAATAGAAGTCAGTTCTATTTGTGATGCGGATTGCGCTGCAAGTCCTGCCTCTCCCATCTCCTCATTGGTTTATAGAAGCAAGTACCCATGTGCAATCTCCTCATTGGTTATACCCACGTGGGTGATTGAAAAGACGAACGAGGTCGATGGCGGTAATGCACGTAATTTATGAAAGTTGCCAATCCCAGTAGAGAGGAGAAAAAGCCTGGAAGGAGGAGAGACGACTAGAAACGATTCGGGTTGACCGTTTTATGTGTGGATTAATTGGCGGAGGACCTTGTGTATTTCAGGTAAAATAACAACTCAATGTTCATAACGTAAACTCACTCACTTTTGTACATCGCCTTGGTCTGTACAATTGACCTTATTTTAGCGCGACCTCCACGCTGCCCGTTTCTGCCCGTTTCTGCATGATTCAAGAAGGCAATGAGCTCCGTCGGGTATTTAAAAAAAATGGCGGATGGGGAAGTGAAACTAACGCGCGATAGTGAGAAGGAGAGACGTAGTGTGGGGAAATGGCTTTTTTTCACTCAATCTGTCCAACTTATCACCTTCTCACCTCTATAATGTAAATAAAACACTATAAAGAGTTTATATAATGTGTCATTACATACCTATTTGAAGGTTTGTTGAATTTGAATCAGGTTTTTAGGGCGGTGCTAAAGTGATCTTCAGAAGTAAACAGCGGCTTTTGAGAGTCATGATCGCTTGCAGTGATGATGCAAAAAAGGACTAGATATCCACCTTACCCCCGTCATTGTCCATTTCTTGTTTTAAACGATGAGAGAAGTGCTACACATTGTGGAGAGAGATTGTAAGACAGAAATAGTTGCTTTATGCGTGTTGTGTGTTACAGCATGACACGTCACGATCTAATGGAGGGTCAGTTTTTTCAACTTTTCTCCAATACTATAGAGCCATTACCATGTTGATCAATGCTTGAATTAGGAACGTAGTTCACACCCCAGATTTTGAACTCAACACAGTCACTACAGTCCGATTAGTTTTCTTTGCAGCCTCGTTTGAATGTCGCGGTTGCGCACATTTGTATGGAATGGGGTGAAATTACATTATATCCCAGGACAAATTAGCTAGCAACAGCAAGCTAGCTAAATACGACAAATTAGCATGCAAGTGCAATCTATATTGCCATAACTGTTTAATGCTTTTTGACCTGTCCCCAAATTATTGCAATTGGTTCAGAGTTTGTTTTGATATTTTAACCTGCGTGTCATGATCACGTTTGGTATGGGGGAACAAAATAAATGTATGCCTGATGGCGCACGCGCTCAGCCTGATTGAGTTCTGTATAAGATATGTCTTCCAATGGTGCAAATGCTGTAAACATCCAAAGATTATTCAACTTGAATAAACTTGTATTTTAACCCAATAATGGTAGAATTGAAAAAGTTTAAACACCCTAACAACCATTGTTTTTGCGAACAATGGACAGCCAATGAAAAATGCGCTCTTGCAACAGCTGCATAGTGCAGATTCCAGCCTATGGAATAAATGTTTGAGGGAGTTCCTGCCTTCTAAACTCCTCCGTGGTGTTGTACCTCAAACGGTAAAACATTTTATTTTATTTAAGAAGACATTGAGTTGGGCTTTTATTGCTCAATCTAATTTGTGCTGTTTAAAAAAAATGTTCCATAGGCCTAACGCAGTTCCATAGACACATGCTCAAACGCGTACACTTTTGATAGACTTAAACAGACTTACATTTTCAAGATATCAAAGTGTTGACATCAAAAACATGAAAAGAATAGGCTTATAGCAAATGCTAACCCACTGTTCCTAGGCCGTCATTGAAAATAAGAATTTGTTCTTAACTGACTTGCCTAGTTAAATAAAGGTACAATAAAAAAAATAAAAAAAATAAAAGGGAAACTTCAAATTAATCAGATTACCTTACTGAATACAATTTTGGACACACACATGGAGGCCTCAGAACTATTGGAGACCAGCAGAGCTCTTTATCTGGCAGTAAATCCTGGCAGGAAGGCAACATTGTCTTGGCTTTCTGTCCACATGACTGGCCTCTCCTCTTGGCTGCTGGCCCACAGACATTTGGCTTCCCCACAGCAGACACCAAACTCTCTTTCTCTCTCCCCCTTCTGTCTCTCTCCCTCTGTCTCTCATTATTTAAGCTCTCTCCCTCCATCTTCTCTCTCTCGTTCTCTTATTCTCTTTCTCTCTATTGTCCCCTTCTCTCTCTCTCTCTCTCTCTCTCTCCCCCACTCTCTCCCCCCCTCTCCTCTCCTCCAGGCTTTTATTACTCTCGGTTTGGCTCTCCCACCAAATCCTTTTTATCCCCATGCATACCCCTTCTTTCCCTTACTCTCATTTGCCTCTCGCTCTCACTGGCTAGTTGCCTGAAGAACACTGCAGTTCTTTGTGTACCCCAGTCAATCTGTTCCTTCATTTTGGCTCAAACACTTTGGTCTGTTGGAGGTGGGCTTCATGATGAAATAGCTTACACAGAAGGGTGGCAGGTTCTTTTGTGCACGGTTGATAGCCTCTTTGATTTGAGTTGGGGTGGGGGTGGTTAGGGTTATTGGCTCGATTCAAAATGGTGGGGGGTGGAGAGAATCACTGGCTCAAGTCAATTGCGGGGACGGCCTTGAAAGGTGCATACCGAGGGGCATATGACAGCTTATTGTCCACTGTTTTCAGTGTCTATATAATTGATGGCTCTCAGCTCTGCCAGCTCTGTGCAGAGTGATATTGTGTGGTTTGTGCTCTGTCTGGCCTGGTTAATTGAACACATAATGGCCCTATTTGGATACACTAATGAGAATGAAGCTTAACTACTGTCAGAGATGGAATCAGAGTCAACCTCTGGAACACAATATGCTGGTAATGGCCAGAAGGTGTAGTTGCAGGCATTAGCTATAGAGGGTGGTAACCCTTTGTCATTGTGTAGTCTAATATGACACTGGTATCATAAAAAGGCACCTCAGAATTTAATGTGTGTGGGGGGTAATTTTTTCATCCCCATTTGAATTTGTGATCTTAACACTCGGTCTGCACCTATGCACACACACCACACACTTGAGTCTCTTGTGTACCACTGGCGGTATGAGTTTTGATGAGGCAGGATAGATGTTGACATTTTCCCTTAGGCTGTGAGCACTCGTACTCTGACATAAGTGTTCTCTGGTCTGTTGTTTGGAAAAGGGCTCTCTTTTATGGGTTGAAGGAAAGGTCAAGTCTGATTCTGGAATGTAATTCCAGGATATAGTAGTAGTAGTAATGTGCATGTATGTCAAAGTAAGCAGTTCAAGTTAGCTTTTGGATGGGTGAACTGTTGACACTCGATTAATGAAATCAAATTCATTCATTTATTCATAAAATTAATGATACCATTAATCCAAATTGGATCAGTGATGCAAGTCACATTTTCGCCCACGGAGTCCAACCTAAAGTTTTTAGCTGTTTGGGTATGGTAAACTAACTGCAAACCTGCTTGAACAGGTCATTTTATCATTAAGATTAACTTTGCTTCCCTCTAAAGTTGATACAGTACTATGCTGCTATTTTCTACCAAATAGTTTTTTTTTATTTGAATGTGTGTTCCTTGCCATCTTTGCTGACATTGATGTCTTTAAATGCAGTCATTCAGAGCCTCGAAGGTCCACTCTGCAGGATTTATGCTGACTGGCCCAATCTAAAACATACCATTCTTCTCTAGGACCCCTTCACAAAACTCCTCAGACAATCAATATGCTTGAGTAAATATTGAACAGCCTCACTGCATGTTCTATTAACATATTTCCAGAAACCAAGTCCACAGCCTAAACAATGAGTATATGACATTATTGGGCAGGTCTTAATGACCTTAATTTGTTTCCATTGGTCATGTACCCAGGTTGACAGCTCCAAATCAACAATTTTGTAAATGATTAGCATAATTAGAAATGCTCAAACACATCTGTGTGTTTAGTTAGGGGTGACACGTGTTGCTTTTAACACATCACTGTGTTGGCACATTTGTGTACTTTATCCAACACATGTCAATTCCTGCAATTAATGTATTAAAAGCTTTAATATATCCAACATGTGTTAGATTATTGACCAATCACATTGTGTATCCGAAGTCATCATGCATCTACACTTTTGAAACAGATGTGTTAAAAACAACTTATTTTTAACACATACTGTATGTGTGTCTAGTTATAGATGACGCATGTTGTGTTTAAGACAATCAACAAATTGGCACATATAAACACATGATTTGTCATGTGTTTGTCATCCCTAACTAGACACATCGGTGTTTTTAAAACATATTTTTTTTCCACTTCTATAAATGACTGGGGAAGGCGAGTTGAAAAGTTGCCATTTATTTAATTAATACAGCTCTCCATATTCAAAATCTTACATGAAACAAAGATGCAAAAACTCAAGGCAAACACAATTTTAGAGAACTTTCCCAATTACATTGCTCGGAATAATCAATGCCATTAACTTCTTGACGCTACCCATCACTGTCGCAGGATCATTTTCGTCAGCAACCGCTGAATAGCATAGCGCAACATTCAAATAATATTACTAAAAAATATTCATATTCATGAAATCACAAGTGCAATATTGCAAAACACAGTTTATCCTTTTGTTAATCCACCTTTCGTCTCAAATTTTGAAATTCTGCTTTACAGCGAAAGCAATCCAAGCGTGTGTGTAAGTTTATCAATAGCCTAGCAAAGCATTTTGTACACTTAGCATCAGGAAGCTTGGTCAAGAAAATCAGAAAAGCAATCAAATTAACCGTTTAACTTTGATCTTCGGATGTTTTCACTCACAAGACTCCCAGTTACCCAACAAATGTTCCTTTTGTTCCATAAAGATTATTTTTATAACCTAAATACCTCCGTTTGTTTGTCGCATTATGTTCAGAAATCCACAGGAAAGAGTGGTCATGACAACACAGACAGAAATTCCAAACAGTCTCCATAATGTCCACAGAAACATGTCAAACGTTTTTTATAATCATTCCTCAGGTAGTTTTTAAAATATATATTCGATAATATATCAACCAAGTGTGTAGGTTTTTCAATAACAGCGGGAGGAACAATGGCAGCTTTACTCTGTAGCGCAAAAACTCAATCTCAGAGTGATATGTAATATGAATGCGAATGTCTCCTTCACGATTGCCCAAATGTACCTGGGGACTTCACACTAAGTCTTGTAGTTCACTCATAGTTCGAGTTATCTGAAACTTTGCATATACACTGCCTCCATCTTGTGGACACTATTGGAAATACAACTAGAGTGATGGTTAGAACAGAGACCTTTCTCTTTTGCATTTCAAAGATGGTGGTAGAAAAAAAAATGTTTCTTTGTATTTTCTTCTACCAGATCTATTGTGTCGTATTCTCCTACATTCAATTCACTTTCCCCCGTGATTTCATTTCATATGGTACCAAGAATATGCATATCTTTGCTTCAGGGCCAGAGCAACAGGCAGTTAGGTTTGGGTATGTCATTTAGTTTAAAATTGAAAAAAAGGGGCTATCCCTAATAAGCAATAGCATGTCCTTCCCAGAAGATTGTGCCACATACTGTGCAATGCTTCCTTTCTTATAGGTCCGTTCTTATAGCCGTTATTCCCACACTGTAAACTGTGGTTAGGCCTATCATCTGATAGAAATACCAAGTATTACTGAGATTAGTACAGTATAATTGTGTTACCTTACCATAACAAAGAAAAAGACAGGCTGTTAGGCATAGGCTATATGTGTTCAACTAAACACACCCAGTAATTTACAATTAAGGTTTTTGATTATTCTGCAACAAACTGCCCGACATCAACTTGCCAATGACGGGCTCTTGCTATTGGACCAGCTAGTGATATTTGCAGCTGTGGGACTAGATATGAAGGTTGCATGGTAATTTGTGCCAAGCAATGTTTTGGCTATTTTAACAGCAATTTCATTATTCATCCATTTGCATCTCTCCCCCATTCATATTATATTCCCTTTATTTTCTTGTTCCCCCTGTTTTTTTTAATACATTTTCAGCATGACATCCTCCCTGTCAAAATAATGTGCAACCAGCTTTAGCTGGGAATGGCATGATTGGCATGTAATTGTCTCCGTAATCATCTGAAATGCGATGAATACATATCACTCCGGCATGGAGAGCAGCACACAATACAAAAACAGCAATTACAATCTTCCCCCAAAGAAAATTGCCCAGATGGGCACCAATTTGTTTGGTAACTAAGATGCCTATTCAGAAGTTTCTTATGCCTGTAATTATAACAAACCACTGTGTGCCCACGATTGATATAGTCCCTCTGTATTGGAGAGTAGTGTCTTTAATTTATTTTTACCGTCATGTCCTTTCCACTCGCACATACCTGAAAGAATCAGGTGATTTTAGTAATGTTTGTACATGACATAACCAAAGATACGTCCCAATTGGCACCTTATTCCCTATATTAGTGGACTACTCTAACTAGGGCCCATCGAATTGCAATAGAGTACTCCAAGGGCTATATGATTCATACAGTTACTTCAGATATAGAATTAGCTCAGTGTCAAATACAGGGGATTCATAATGTAATAGGGTTCATTTGTGGGAAATTACCACTTTCAATTACACTGAATGAGGATTATTCTCAATATGGCATAGCAGTGAAGACATGTTTTGTTCGTGTCTCGTGTACTTTTGTATTTTTTGTATATATATTTCAATTTTATTTTCCATCTCTTTTCGATTTTTAATTCGATTATACCTTCCGGTAACCTGCCTCACCCAATGTGATACGGTATCGCTATTATTTTAAATTTCAGAACACATTCAAGAACCTCCAGAAGCTAACCAGATAATTAGCTATTCAGTCATTGTTAGCCACTGCTTGTGGCTTTTACCTTCTGCACAGATACCAGCCCTGTTCTTAGCCTGGATAATACTCTACCAGTATCGGAATGTCTCTCCACAACAACGCCGGATTCCTGCCATAATCCCTGGACAACTACTTCTGATCTTCACAGCTCACAGCTTGCAGCTAGCTAGCTCACCGTGGCACCCAGTACCGAAGCTATCCCTGAGGCCCACCTCCCGGCCAACTCAGCTGTTCACCCGAACCCCACTCATACACGGCTAGAGCCCGATGCTCCACCGTCCTCCACCATCCTTGCTGTAAACTTTGGACCTTGGCACCGGATCACCGCTGCTACCGATTGGCTATAGTGGCTAACACCACTGCCACGAAGCTAGCACCAGTTAGCCGTGAGCCAGGAGCATCTCCCGGCCAGCAAACTAAATTCTACAATACCATTTTCGCCATTTGGCTTGGATTCTCTGTCGACACGGCGCCCCAATGAACCACCACGACTGGTCTGCTGATAAATACTGTGCCTTCAATACGCTGTGCCTTCAACCGGCCTCCGTCGGAGGGCTACTAACTTTAAACGCCTTGTCGCCTACTAGCATAGTGGCGGGTTCCCTGTTCCATCTACTGCCCCCTGGACACTATGATCACTTGGCCACATAGCTGATGCCTGTTGGACTGTCCAATAATTATGATACTCCATTCTGTTTATTTATTTTTTATCTGTCGGCCTCAGCCGCGAACTCAGGCTCTGTGTGTAGTCAATCCAACCCTCTCTGCCTAGTCAACGCCATTTTACCTGCTGTTGTTGTGTTAGCTGATTAGCTGTTGTTGTCTCACCTGTTGTTTTAGCTAGCTCTCCCAATCAACACCTGCGATTACTTAATGCCTCGCTATATGTCTCTCAATGTCAATATGCCTTGTATACTGTTGTTCAGGTTAGTTACTGTATCATTGTTTTAGTTTACAATGGAGCCCTTAGTTCCACTCTTCATACCTCTGATATACCCTCACCCATTACAACCAGCATGTCCAGAGATACAACCTCTCTTATCATCACCCAGTGCCTGGGCTTACCTCCGCTGTACCCGCACCCCACCATACCCCTGTCTGCGCATTATGCCCTGAATATATTCTACCATGCCCAGAAATCTGCTCCTTTTATTCTTTGTCCCCAACGCTCTAGGCGACCAGTTTTGATAGCCTTTAGCCGCACCCTCATACTACTCCTCCTCTGTTCTGCGGGTGATGTATAGGTAAACCCAGGCCCTGCATGTCCCCAAGCACCCTCATTTGTTGACTTCTGTGATCGAAAAAGCCTTGGTTTGATGCATGTCAACATCAGAAGCCTCCTCCCTAAGTTTGTTTTACTCACTGCTTTAGCACACTCTGCCAACCCTGATGTCCTTTCCTTGTCTGAATCCTGGCTTAGGAAGGCCACCAAAAATTCTGAGATTTCCATACCCAACTATAACATTTTCCGTCAAGATAGAACTGCCAAAGGGGGAGGAGTTGCAGTCTACTGCAGAGAGAGCCTGCAAAGTAATGTCATACTTTCCAGGTCCATACCCAAACAGTTCGAACTACTAATTTAAAAAAATGAATCTCTCCAGAAATAAGTCTCTCACTGTTGCCGCCTGTTACCGACCCCCTCAGCTCCCAGCTTTGCCCTGGACACCATTTGTGAATTGATCGCCCCCATCTAGCTTCAGAGTTTGTTCTGTTAGGTGACCTAAACTGGGATATGCTTAACACCCCGGCAGTCCTACAATCTAAGCTAGATGCCCTCAATCTCTCACAAATCATCAAGGAACCCACCAGGTACAACCCTAAATCTGTAAACAAGGGCACCCTCATAGACGTTATCCTGACCAACTGGCCATCCAAATACACCTCCGCTGTCTTCAACCAGGATCTCAGCGATCACTGCCTCATTGCCTGTATCCGCTACGTAGTCAAACGACCACCCCTCATCACTGTCAAACGCTCCCTAAAACACTTCTGCAAGCAGGCCTTTCTAATCGACCTGGCCCGGGTATCCTCAAAGGATATTGACCTCATCCCGTCAGTTGAGGATGCCTGGTAATTCTTCAAAAGTAACTTCCTCACCATCTTAGATAAGCATGCTCCATTCAAAAAATGCAGAACTAAGAACAGATACAGCCCGTGGTTCACTCCAGACCTGACTGCCCTCGACCTGCACAAAAACATCCTGTGGCGGACTGCAATAGCATTGAATAGTCCCCGCGATATGCAACTGTTCAGGGAAGTCAGGAACCTATATACACAGTCAGTCAGGAAAGCAAAGGCTAGCTTTTTCAAGCAGAAATTTGCATCCTTTAGCTCCAACTCCAAAAAGTTCTGGGACACTGTAAAGTCCATGGAGAACAAGAGCACCTCCTCCCAGCTGCCAACTGCACTGAGGCTAGGTAACACGGTCACCACCGATAAATCCATGATAATTGAGCATTTCTCAACGGCTGGCCATGCCTTCATCCAACAGGTCCGCTCGGCCAACAGCTCCGCCCCCCCCCCCGCAGCTACTCGCCCAAGCCTCCCCAGCTTCTCCTTTATCCAAATCCAGATAGCAGATGTTCTGAAAGAGCTGCAAAACCTGGACCCATACAAATCAGCTGGGCTTGACAATCTGGACCCTCTATTTCTGAAACTATCCGCTGCCATTGTCGCAACCCCTATTACCAGCCTGTTCAACCTCTCTTTCATATCGTCTGAGATCCCCAAGGATTGGAAAGCTGCCGCAGTCATCCCCCTCTTCAAAGGAGGAGACACCCTGGACCCAAACTGTTACAAACCCATATCCATCCTGCCTATCTAAGGTCTTCGAAAGCCAAGTCAACAAACAGATCACTGACCATCTCGAATCCCACCGTACCTTCTCCGCTGTGCAATCTGGTTTCCGAGCCGGTCACGGGTACACCTCAGTCACGCTCAAGGTACTAAACGATATCATAACCGCCATCAATAAAAGACAGTACTGTGCAGCCGTCTTAATCGACCTGGCCAAGGCTTTCGACTCTGTCAATCACCATATTCTTATCGGCAGACTCAGTAGACTCGGTTTTTCTAATGACTGCCTTGCCTGGTTCACCAACTACTTTGCAGACAGAGTTCAGTGTGTCAAATCGGAGGGCATGTTGTCCGGTCCTCTGGCAGTCTCTATGGGGGTGCCACAGGGTTCAATTCTCGGGCCGACTCTTTTCTCTGTCTATATCAATGATGTTGCTCTTGCTGCGGGCGATTCGCTGATCCACCTCTACGCAGACGACACCATTCTGTATACTTCTGGCCCTTCCTTGGACACTTTGCTATCTAACCTCCAAACGAGCTTCAATGCCATACAACACTCCTTCTGCTGCCTCCAACTGCTCTTAAACGCTAGTAAAACCAAATGCAAGCTTTTCAACCATTCGCTTCCTGCACCCGTACGCCCGACTAGCATCACCACCCTGGATGGTTCCGACCTAGAATATGTAGACATCTATAAGTACCTAGGTGTCTGGCTAGACTGTAAACTCTCCTTCCAGACTCATATCAAACATCTCCAATCTAAAATCAAATCAAGAGTCGGCTTTCTATGCCGCAACAAAGCCTCCTTCAGTTAACTTTTTCCCAAAATATTATTTTTGTAGGTCGAAACAGCTCCGTTTGTTCTTCACGTTTGGCTGAGAAATTGCCCGGAAATTGCGGTCACCACAACGCCGAAAATGTTCCAAATGATCTCCATAATATCGACAGAAACATGGCAAACGTAGTTTAGAATCCATCCTCAAAGTGTTTTTCTAATATCTGTTCGATAACATATCCGTCGGGACAATTCCTTTTTCTCTAGGACCGATTGGAGTAATGGCTACCTCTGTACTTTACGCGAGAATCTCTCTCAGAGCCACCATGTGACCACTTACGCAATGTGCCCCCATACGGCTATTCTTCAACAGAAATGTGTAAAACTACGTCACAGTGCTGTAGACACCTTGGGGAATACATAGAAAGTGTAAGCTCGTTGATGGTACATTCACAGCCATATAGGGAGTCATTTGAACGCAGCACATTCAAAACCTGGGGCACTTCCGGATTGGATTTCTCTCAGGCTTTCGCTTGCAACATTAGTTCTGTTATACTCACAGACAATATCTTTACAGTTTTGGAAACGTTAGTGTTTTCTATCGAAAGCTGTCAATTATATGCATATTCTGGCATCTTTTCCTGACAAAATATCCCGTTTAAAACGGGAAAGTTTTTTTCTCCAAAAATGACAATCAATACTGTCCCTAGAGTTCCAAGAGGTTTAAATTAATTAGGCCTTCACAAATTATCCTACTTTCAGCACCCCTGCCTCTCTGTGCCTGACGGTTCATAGTAATGTAAGTTATGTAAATTTACTTGAATACGGCTTATTGTGATGTTACGGTTTTCTTCCGTCGAAGGAGAGTCGGACCAAAATGCAGCGTGGTAATTTACATGTTTAACAATGAAGAAAAGCGAACAATACAAAAACAACAAACGGAACGTGAAAACCTATACAGCCTATTTTTTTTTATTTTTATAAAAAAGAATTTATCTTCAATACCATTCATTCTTTACAACTCATTTTCATACATACTCAAATAATGGTATTTTAATTTAACTAATTTAACTAAACAAAAACCCCAAACAAAACCTCAGGGGAGCATCTTCCCTCCCCGTCACCCTACAAACTACCTTTCCCTATCTCCCAGTCCCTAATCTATCCCCTTACATATCTAAATGGCACCCAGCCCTAAACCCCCCTTCCACCTCTCCCGAGCAGCATGCTGCCCCCACTTCCTCTCCTCCTCTTCATCCTCCCCCTCAAATCTCCTTCCACCCTCCTCACTATCCCTTCCACCCCCAATCTCTCCCTGTCTTCACCATGTTCTGCCTGGCTTCCCACAGCCCCCGTTTAAAGAGACTCATGACAAGCCAGAGCAGAAACCTGTCCCTATCCGTCCCTCTCGCTCTCCCTACACCTCTCTCTAACCTGGCCCACGTCAATACAAAATCCCCCCTTACCAAACCTAACAACACCCGTGCCCAAGTCCATACTACTCCGGCAAAGGCACAGTCCCAAAAGACAGTCTCCTCCCTGCCACAAGAGGATCTTGGACAGGTGGGGGATTACACCAAACTATACCGGTACATGATGGAACGTACCGGCAAGCACTTATGGAGGCTCAACCAATTCAGGTCCCTGAGCCTGTTGTCCAGACCCCGCGCCTGCACTCCCTCCCAGACACCTTCCGAGATGCCCACTACAGGCGCCGGACTCCCTGCCTTTCTGACCTCCTCGTACAGGTGCCTGAGATCTAAACCTACTCGGGCAACTTCAACCTCAGGGTGCGCACGCAGCCACTTGGCCGCATGACCAAAGTGCCACGGCAGCTGTTCCGCCCGAGGACCCATGTTAGACCACACCATTACGCTTCTCGCCTGATACGAGAAGAACACCCGCAGGAGGTAACCGGACGGGTGTATCACTGGATGAGCAAGCTCCGTTAACAAGAAAGAAATTAATTGTGTCCAGCTTGAGGGGGAAATGTGGTACCCCCCTACCTCCCTCCCCGATGGGACAGAGCATGCGTGCCCTGGCGACCCACTCGCACCTGACACTCCACATGAACTGAAACACAAGCCTCACTAGAGGCCTCCTCAGACAAGCCGGCAATGGGTAGATGTACGCCAAATACAAAAGAGACGGCAACACATCCACCTTTAGGACCAGGACTTTGCCCAAAAAAGACAAATACCTAGCCTTCCACATTGCTAGCTTCCTCTGTACCACTGCGATACGCATGTTCTAGTTTAGCGTCGCTGAGCCGGAGGTCTCAAAATGGACCCCGAGAATCCTCAGGGCCCCCTCACAGAGAGATAACCCCCCAGGCACATCCGTTCTACCGCGCCATCTTCCGAAAAACTTGACGGAAGACTTTGCATGGTTCAGAACCGCTCCCGACGCTCGGGTGAAATCCCCAAAGATGGCAAGGGACCTTGTCAGGCACAAGTCCTTGCACAGCAGCAAGGAAGTGTCGTCGGCGTACTGCGTCATCTTAACACGCAGCCCACCACTTCCAGGGATCAACAAGCCTTCCACCCCTGTGTCTGCCCTAATGGCAGCCCCCAGAGGCTCCATGTACAGAATGAAGAGGAGAGCCGAGATTGGGCACCCCTGCCTGACCCCAGACGAGAGGTCAAAAATGTCACCCAAGTGACTATTTACACTAACTCGGCACCCCGCTCCGACATACAATGTACGAATCCATCCTATGAACTTCTCCCCAAATCCTAATCGACCTAACACTCTGAGTAAAAAGGATCTATTCACGCGATCAAAGGCTTTCGCCTGATCTAGCGCTGCTACCATTAAAGGCAGTCCTCTATCTTCAACCCAAGCGATGGAGTCCCTGATTAACTGTAGGTTCCATCTAATAGAGTGGCCCTCTACCCCGCACGTCTGATCCTCATGGACGACGTAGGGAAGGGCTGTGCACAACCGGTCTGCTAAAACCTTTGCAAGTAGCTTGTAATCTACACACAGCATGGTCAACGGCCGCCAGTTGCCAAGGTCTGTTACTTCCCCCTTCTTATATAAAAGTGACAGCACACCAACAGCCATTGATCCCCCCGGGACCCCCGTCTCAAGGATGGCCTTCAAGACTTCGAGGACCACTGGTCCAAGTATACCCCAAAACTTGAGATAAAACTCAGCCGGCAGCCCATCCATCCCAGGCACCTTCCCTTTTCCCATCCTCCTAAGAGCGCTCTCAACCTCTTCTAGTGAAATCTGGGCATCCATCACTTCTCTAGTGTCCTCCGGCAACCGCCTGGACAAGTGTTCTAAAAACACATTTCCCTGCTCTACATCTATTTCCCTTTCCTTAAATAAACCTTGGAAATGATCAGTTGTCACCCTGACCATATCCTCTGGTTCTCTAACTATAGTACCATTTTCTTCCCTAACGCCATGCATTACCTTCCTACTCTGTCTGGCCCTAACCGACTTAAAGAAAAAAGAAAAAATCCCTACCCCCGATGAGTGCACCCCCCCAATACCCCAAACCGACTCCCCCTTGTCCCACTCCCTCTTAAACATACTAACATCCCCTCCATCCCTCAGGTGAACCTCATGTAAAAAACAAAAATCAAACCCCACACCCTCCAAATAACTAAAAACCGCCCTCCTCTTGCAAAATCCCTTAAATCCCTTACATTTAAACTAACAAAAGTAAAATTAGACCCCATGAAAGAATAAAATAAAAACATGTAATATACTCAAATTCTAAACCCAGACAGAAAAAAAAAAAAAAACAGGAGACTCACCCGATGCTCCCCTGCTCCATATCTACCGGTGAGAACACCATCCGTACTCCCGACATCCCCCCTCTTCCTCCATCTCACCAACCCAGGATGCAGGAATAGTGTTTGGCTCCGGGGTGCCCTGCACCCTGGGTCTACCCCCACACCCCTCCCCAGTGCTGCAGCTGGTTTGGAAAAAATCGGGAGGCTGAGTCCCCAAACAAAAAACTCCCACCTCCTCCTGTACCCAGTCCTGAGTCTTGTTAGGTGTGTCCCCACCCAACAGAAGTTGAGGGCCTGGGGAAACCAGCAGCAACCCAGAGGTTTCTCCCACCCCCATCACTCTCTTGACCATCCCCTCCCTCTCACTGTCGGCCAATCGCACCCTCCTCTTCATTCTCTTCTTTGGTGATGGCGGCAGTGGAGAGATACCACCCTCCCCCCCGCCAGCTCCTCCACCATACCCCTCATCTCTTCCACCAGGGCACTTTCCCCCCACTCCACTTGCTTTTCCACCGTCTCCTTCTCCAACACTCCTCCCTCGCTTTCTTCTCTCTCATGCTCCTCCACTCGGTTGCCTTCTTCCGCCGCTTTTCCTGGTTCTCCTACTCCCGTGCCTTCTGTTTCCTTCTCTCTTCCATCTGCCGCTTCTTGCTCCTCCTCCTTCCTTGCGGCCTTCCCCTCTGGACCTGTACTCTGGTCATGAGGCGTGCTTCCTTCCCCTCCTCTTCTTCCCCCATCCCCCGCTCCTGCTCCCCCCAGCCGCAGACGCATATGACCTCTGACGAGCCGGGCACCCCCACCACAGGTGTGCTGACGAGCCACACCCGTGGCACGCCTTAGGCTTGTCACAATCCCTCGCCTCGTGTTCCTCAGATCCACAAAATCTGCATTTTCTTGTGCTGCACGAGGCGAATATGTGGCCGTAGGCCATACAGCGCCTGCAAAATGGGGGCTGACGTGCATAAAACAACGTCCCCCTGTCAGCCCCTAGGGAGAACATAGCAGGAGGATGGAGGTAGCCACCATTTCCCTTTGGGTCCTCCCTGAGGAGGGCCTGGAAGCCTCTCCTCCCATTCCAAAACCCAAGGGAGTCTTTGAGGTGCCTTGCTGAGGAGACGTTATCCATGTATCTCCCCAGAAAGGCCCTCACCTCTTCGTCCTTAACGTATGGGTTGTAAATGTTGACAATTACAACCCTAAAGTTGTTCTTCGCCAGGCTTGTTATTTCATAGTGGCTCATCGGCCTCTCACCTCCCACTGCTCTTGCCCTTCTCAGGATATCATCGTGTTTCTCCTCTGTATATAGTGCCACGTCGTATGCTCCCTCCAACGAGTTGCCTTGGAAACAAAACATGTCCTTCACCGTCAGCTTTAGAATCCCCATCAATATTATCCTTCCAAAAGTTTCCCGTCCTAAAGGCTCCAACTCCTTTTCCTTCCAAGCAAACCGAATCGTGTTGGCCAGCCCAATCCCAGGGACCGACCGTGTTGATGGATTTAGCACCATCTCCGCAAGGAGAATGGCGCACCCGGCTCACATTCTCTTCTCTTCCAAAACAATGAAAAAAGAAAAACCAAAGTGACTAAGCCTATTTGGTGACAACAAACACAGAGACAGGAACAATCACCCACGAAACACTCAAAGAATATGTCTGCCTAAATATGGTTCCAATCAGAGACAACGAGAATCACCTGCCTCTGATTGAGAACCGCCTCAGGCAACCATAGACTTTGCTAGAACACCCCACTAAGCCACAATCCCAAAACCTACGAAAAACCCCAATACAAAAACACACCACAAAATAAACCCATGTCACACCCTGGCCTGGCCAAATAAATAAAGAAAACACAAATACTAAGACCAGGGCGTGACATGTGAGGCCAATAACTGATAAATAACTTCATTATGGGAAGCGAAATGTTTCGATTTTATTTAAATCAATTATAGCAGTAGCAAGCTTACCTACCGTCCTCCTTCTCAAACTGAATACTACATCAGTATAGCCTATGGATCATTTGATTGAGACCACACTAGGCACACTTTATATTGTGTGCCCAGAAAATAATCCAGGTTGAGGGGCAGCATCGGGCACACATCGATATACAATGAGCAACAAATTCTCAAACACTGAGCAATATGACATTTAATCGATTACAAATTACATGACTGTCCTCTGGACTAAATAAAAAAACACTAAACCCTCCCCTTGACTGTAATTGAAAAACCATGGCTCTTCTCCCATTTTCCTCCGGGTAACAATTGTGTACATTTCGACACTCCCTTACCAACGATTTAACATATTCTGTTAACATTGTGATAGCCCTGCAGATGTTATGTTTTTTTCACCTTTATTTAACCAGGTAGGCTAGTTGAGAACAAGTTCTCATTTACAACTGCGACCTGGCCAAGATAAAGCATAGCTGTGTGAACAGACAACAACACAGAGTTACACATGGAGTATACAATAAACAAGTCAATAACACAGTAGATTTTTTTTTAAAGAGTCTATATACATTGTGTGCAAAATGCATGATCAGATGACCATGTGCAGGTAGAGATACTGGTGTGCAAAAGAGCAGAAAAGTAAATAAATAAAAACAGTATGGGGATGAGGTAGGTATATTGGGTGGGCTATTTACCGATGGACTATGTACAGATGCAGCGATCGTTTAGCTGCTCAGATAGCAGATGTTTAAAGTTGGTGAGGGAGAAAAAGTCTCCAACTTCAGCAATTTTTGCAATTCGTTCCAGTCACTAGGCAGCAGAGAACTGGAAGGAAAGGCGGCCAAATGACGTGCTGGCTTTAGGGGTGATCAGTGAGATACATCTGCTGGAGCGCGTGCTACGGGTGGGTGTTGCCATCGTGACCAGTGAACTGAGATAAGGCGGAGCTTTACCTAGCATAGACTTGTAGATGACCTGGAGTCAGTGGGTCTGGCGACGAATATGTAGCGAGGGCCAGCCGACTAGAGCATACAGGTCGCAGTGGTGGGTGGTATAAGGTGCTTTAGTAACAAAACTGATGGAACTGTGATAAACTGCATCCAGTTTGCTGAGTAGAGTATTGGAAGCTATTTTGTAGATGACATCGCTGAAGTCGAGGATCGGTAGGATAGTCAGTTTTACTAGGGTAAGTTTGGCGGCGTGAGTGAACTAAATGACTATCGCCCGGTAGCACTCACTTCTGTCATTGAGAGGCTAGAGGATCATATCATATCACCTCTACCTTACCTAACACCCTAGACCCACTTCAATTTGCATACCACCCCAATAGAGCAACAGACGATGCAATCGCCATTGCTCGGCACACTCCGACAAGAGGAATACCTACGTAAGGATGCTGTTCATTGACTATAGCTCAGCATTCAACACCATAGTATCCTCCAAGCTCATCATTAAGTTTGGGGACCAGAGTCTGAACCCCACCCTGTGCAACTGGTTCCTGGATTTCCTGATGGGCCACTCCCAGCTGGTGAAGGTAGGAGACAACAACTACACTACGCTGATCCTCAACACAGGGGCCCCACAACTGTGCATGCTCAGCCCCCTCCTGTACTCCCTGTTCACCCATGACTGTGTGGCAAGTCACTCCTCCAACTCAATCATCAAGTTTGCAGACAACACAACAGTAGTAAGCCTGATTACCAACAACGACGAGACCGCCGACAGAGAGGTGAGGGCGCTGGGAGTGTGGTGCCAGGAAAATAACCTCTAACTCAATGTCAACAAAACAAATGAGCTGATCATGTACTTGAGGAAACAGCAGAAGAGCACACCCATTTCCACATCGATGGGATCGCAGTAGAGCAGGTGGAAAGCTGCAAGTTCCGTGGCATACACAACACTGATCTAAAATGGTCCACCCACACAGACAGTGTGGTGAAGAAGGCACAACAGTGCCTCTTCAACCTCAGAAGGCTGAAGAAATTTGGCTTGGCACCTTAAACTCTCACAAACTTTTACAGATGCACAATTGAGAGCACCCTGTCAGGCTGTATCACCGCCTGGTACGGCAACTGCACCGGCTGAAACAGCAGGGCTCTCCAGAGGGTGGTGCGGTCTGCCCAATGCATCACCAGGGACAAACTACCTCCAGGACACCTGCAGCACCTAATGTCAACACCCAGTGTTGCGAGGGTTAACACCTTTAAATGTTTTACTCACGTCAGCCACGGAGAAGCAACGGTGGCACTGTATTATCCTCAAAGTGGGCAAAGAAGGTGTTTAGTTTGTCTGGAAGCGTGGTATTGGTGTCCGTGACATGGCTGCATTTCATTTTGTAGTACGTGATTTCCTGTCGACTCTACCACATACGTCTCATGTTTGAGTCGTTGAATTACAACATGTTTGAGTCGTTGAATTACAACATGACTACAAAGTATCTAATAAGTTACCTGTAACATGGTCCAAACATTTCAAACAATGTTCCTAATCCAACCTAAGGTATCCTAAAACGTAAATATTCTATAAAATTGAAGACTGAATAAACTGTTTCTAATACCGGATAAAAACAACGTGAAGCGCATTCCAGTTCACGCACACCAAAAGACTAAAGCCCTTCAGAGTGACACCTACAAAGAACAGCCCTACTTCTTCATTTCTCAAAAGAAAAATGTTGAACAATTTCTAAAGACTGTTGACATCTAGTGGAAGCCATAGGAACTGCATCAGATTCCTATTAAATAGGGCTTCCCATAGAAACCCAATGACAAACAGTGACCTCAATTTTTTTCCCCCTGGATTGTTTGTCCTCGGGGTTTCGCCTGCCAAATCAGTTCTGTTATACTCACAGACATTATTTTAACAGTTTTAGAAACGTTAGAGTGTTTTCTATCCAAATCCTAGCTTCTGGGCCTGAGTAATAGGCAGTTTACTTTGGGCACGCTTTTCATCCGGACGTGAAAATACTGCCCCCTATCCGTAAGTAGTTATGAATGCACTCACCGAGTCAGTGCATAGGTTGCTGTTGTTCTCTGAGGCTGACCGGAACATATTCCATGGAAGTTAAAATGTTCCAGAAGGCATTTTTGCCAAAAAACGCATCTCCTGTGAAGTTGTGATTTGCGACATATGCCCTTTGGAAAGTATAAAGATTTTCCACATTTTGTTACTTTACAGCCTTATTCTAACATTTTATTTAATAGTTTTTTCTCCTCGTCAATACCCCATAATGACACTGCAAAAACAGTTTTTTTTAGAAATGTTTGTAAATGTGTTTATGTATGTATGTATATAAAATGAAATCACATTTATGTAAGTATTCAGACCCTTTACTCAGTTGAAGCACCTTACAGAATCAAGTCTTCGAGATAAGGGAGGTAAAGGCAAGGCCATGGTGGCGAAGTAAATACAATATAGCAAGTAAAACGCTGGAATGGTAGATTTGCAGTGGAAGTAGAGAGAGAAATAATGGGGTGCAAAGGAGCAAAATAAATAAATACAGTAGGGGAAGAGGTAGTTATTTGGGCTAAATTATAGATGGCCTATGTACAGGTGCAGTAATCTGTGAGCTGCTCTGACAGCTGGTGCTTAAAGCTAGTGAGGGAGAATGTTTCCAGTTTGAGATTTTTGTAGTTCGTTCCAGTCATTGGCAGCAGAGAACTGGAAGGAAAGGTGGCCAAAGGAGGAATTGGTTTTGGAGGTGACCAGAGAGATAAACCTGCTAGAGCACGTGCTACAGGTGGGTGCTGCTATGGTGACCAGCGAGCTGAGATAAGAGGGGACTTTACCTAGCAGGGTCTTGTAGATGACCTGAAGCCAGTGGGTTTGGTGACGAGTATGAAGCGAGGGCCAGCCAACGAGAGCGTACAGGTCGCAGTGGTGGGTCGTATATGGGGCTTTGTCGGTAAAATGGATGGCACTGTGATAGACTGCATCCAATTTATTGATTAGGGTATTGGAGATTATTTTGTAAATGACATCGCCAAAGTCGAGGATCGGTAGGATGTTCAGTTTTACAACCATCCTATATGTTACGACTTCTATGAATGGTGAGTAGAGGAGTCAAGCGCAGAGAGCAGGTAATTGCGTACGTGGATATTTTAATCCAAAGACAGTGGAGACACGGACATGCAAAACCCAAGAGCGCATGAAACAACCCGTCCATAATACAAAGGACTAAAACTGTCCGGTAAAATATAGATCACACTAATACACCAAAACCAAATAACAGAGAACAAGCCCGCACAACTACCCAGCGGGCCTAGTGCCCTTAAATAGCCTACAAACAAACACTAACTCAAAACAGGTGTACCCAATTAAACCCAATAAACAGAAACAAACAGAAAGGGAATCGATGGCAGCTAATAGGCCGGCGACGCCGAGCGCCGCCCGAACAAGAAGAGGTACCATCTTCGGCGAGATTCGTGACACTATACCTATACCATAAAGGCCTGATTGGTGGAATGTTGCAGAGATGGTTGTCCTTCTGGAAGGTTCTCCCATCTCCACAGAGGAACTCTAGAGCTCTGTCAGTGACCATCGGGTTCTTGGTCACCTCCCTGACCAAGGCCCTTCTCCAACGATTGCTCACTTTAGCCAGGTTGCCAGCTCTAGGAAGAGTCTTGGTGGTTCCTAACTTCTTCCATTTAAGAATAATGGAGACTGTGTTCTTGGAGGCAGTCGATGGTACCCTTCCCCAGATCTGAGCCTCGACACCATCCTGTCTCGGAGCTCTACGGACAATTCCTTCCACCTCATGTCTTGTTTTTTTTTCTTTTTCTGACATGCACTGTCAACTGTGCGACTTTATATAGACAGGTGTGTGTCTATTCAAATCATTTCCAATCAATTGAATTTACCACAGGTGGACTCCAATCAAGTTGTAGAAACATCTCAAGGATGATCAATGGAAACACCTGAAACACCTGAGCTCAAATTCGAGCCTCATAGCGAAGGGTCTGAATACTTATGTCAGGTATTTGTTTTTTATTTGTTAATACATGTGCAAAATTTTCTACAAACCTGTTTTCGCTTTGTCATTCGGAGGTATTGTGTGTAGAATGCCGAGGAATTTTAGAATAAGGCTGTAACGTAACAAAATGTGGAAAAGGTCAAGGGGTCTGAATACTTTCCAAAGGCACTGTAATCAAACTACCATGGCTAGTGGAAGAGATCTCAGTGACTTTGAAAGAGAGGTTGCAAAGCAGCATAGGAGGTTTAAACGGTTGTGGTGTGTGAGAATCTTTTTCTCAACCCGATTTAACACTTATGGGAGATACTGGAGTGGCACCTGAGACAGCATTTTCCACCATCAACAAAACACCAATTATGGAATTTCTTGTGGAAGAATAGTCTCACATCCCTTTAATAGAGTTCCAGACACTTGTAGAATCTATGCCAAGGCTCATTGAAGCTGTTCTGCGGCTCGTGGTGGCCCCAATGCCCTATTAAGGCAGTTTATTTTGGTATTTCCTACCATTTCTTTAGATTCCTCATGTCTAACTCATTGTTATAAAATATGTTGGTCCAAATCCGATGTTAGGTACTGTATTTATGGAAATATTATATGAAACATATATATTGAAGTGACCAATTTGTGTGCAATCAATTAGCTTAATTTTTCAGATATCAAATTATATTTCAACAAAATAATGTTGCACGAATGCTAATCTTATCTGTTTCTTAAAAACAGAAAGGTTTAGCAGAGCTACCTGAGGTTTCTGTCTATTCTCTCTATTGTTCATTTTTGAGATGGAATGACCCTGCGTTCCTCTCCCTGGGTTTTATGATTCAGGAAACAGAGCACTAGTAGAGTTTAACCTTCTTATATTAAAAACATATAGTAAAAAAATACGATTTATAATATATATATTACACAGTATAGTAAAAAACCTATGGTCCTCCATAGATAGGTATAGCAGAGTTCCAGCTGATGATGCTCAGTATCTTCTCCCTGGTGTGTCCTGTCCTGGCACAGATTCAGTCTTCAGCTCTCTCGCACCGTAAAATCCGAAGGTGACCGTAGAATTGCTGAGACTATTTTTCATCAGGACACTGAGTATCTTCATCCTGACTGTGCATCCCTGGGTGTTAGAAAATTGGCTTAGCTGAGTCATGGGGTATGAAAAGCACTGAGAAGGCACTGTGAAGTTTAGAGGGGTAGCGTTAGGCAAGAGGCAATATATGTTGCCTATGTTTTACTAGTGCGCCATATCCCTAAAATGTGACAGTGGAAAGTATAAAGGACTACCTCAGAACTGCAAATAGAAAATAAAATGTTCTATTCTCAGAATATTGAAAACCATGGTCAATGCAAAATGCAATAAGGAGAGATTAGACTATCCACAAAACTGATAGCTAATGCTTGTGCACCTTGCTTGCAAAAATGCCCCCTTCCCCCTGTAAACCAAACGCTTCTCTTACCTTGACTGGTCCTTCTAAAAACCAACCAACCTCAGAAAAGCCCATAACTCAACATTCCCAATGACTAGCACTGCAGTGTCTTTAAGAATGTATTTTTTCTCATGAACAGATGAGTCTTGCGTTTAACAGGACCATTGGCTTCCATGATGACTCGCTTGATTCATTGTTCATTTCCTCCTCCAGGACGCATCGCTAAACGCACCTCTTAGCTCCACTCAAGTGTGAGTTCAACCTCTTAACAGGGGGAACAAAGGTTGCATCCCAAATGACATCCTATTTTCTAAATAGTGCACTACTTTCGACCAGAGTCCTATGGCACTAAATAGTGCACTAAATGCACTAAATAGGGAATGGGATGTAATTGTTTAATTAACCACTGACGGAGAGAGCCATTCCCACTCCCCATAGGACCCCTCCATGCCTCAGGTGGTCCGCCTTACCTGACACAGCCTGTCACATCCCGTCCACATGCCAAACCTTTCCCTGAATTATTGATAAATATGGCCTAGGGGTCCTTACCCATCTCTGAAAACATTCTTTCCCTCTGCCATTCTTGAACCTGATGTATTATACAATGTGACATGGAAACTGACAATCGCTTGTTCTCGTCAACTTCACAGGGGGTATAATAACATCCCAAATAAAGAAAGATTTGGATGTAGTTATTTCAACATGCTTGTGGTCTATTATTTACGCTGCGTAAGGTAGTGCATATTCAAACTGTGAGAATAAAACAGGGGAGGATAACACAGAGGAATACCTAAGCTGTTCATCAACATTGATTACAGCTCCGCATGCAACACCATAGTGCCCTCCAAGCTCGTCACTATAAGCTCAGGACGTAGAGACTGAACTCCTCACTGTGCAACTGGGTTCTAGACTTCCTGACAGGCCGACCCCTGACAGCTAGAACCTAGGTGGTCAGAGTAGGCAACAACACCGCCTCCACGCTGATCCTCAACACGAGGGCCCCCCAGGGATATGTGCTGAATACCAACAATGACGAGACAGTTTACAGGGAGGTTAGAGCCTTGACGGAGTGGTGGCAGGTGAATAACCTCTCCCTCAAATTCAACAAATCAAAGCAACTGATCTTGGACTACAGGAGACAGAAGAGGGAGCATGCCCCCATCCACATCGACGGGGTCGCAATGCACTGAGGACCTGAAATCACTGAGGACCTGAAATGGTCCCACACCGACACCGTGGTGAAGAAGGCACTACAACGTCCAACACCCCTAAGACCCTCTCACATTCTACAGATACACCACTGAGAACATTCTGTCGGGCTGCATCCCTGCCTGGTATGGCAACTGTACTGCCTTAAACCGCATGGCTCTCCAGAGTGTGGTGCGGTCAGGCCAATGCATCACCGGGGGCACACTGCCTTCCCTCCACTCTGCTACCATCTAGTGGACAGAGACAGTACAGGCGCATCAGAGCCAGGAACACAAGCCTGAGAAACAGCTTCTATCACCAGGCCATCAGACTGTTGAACAGCCATCACTAGCTACCTGCACCTACCTGCACCTTGAGACTAATTCCCCATATATATAGAGCAGTGGTTTCCAAACAGTTGGGAAGCAGTAGGGGTGTGGGGTTCCCGCTCCCCCCTTTTTTAAAGACCTCAGTTTGGATTTCAACCTACTCTTGAAAGTTGTAATAGTAAAATGCACAATGTGATGTTAGTGAGGCCAGAGTGAAAACGTTTGAGAAACACTGATAGAGTCATTGAACATTGGTTACTTCATATTCTCTTGTCTACTCACTGTGTATGTACAGTATACAAAAAAATAGGGGTTCAACAAGGGTTCTTGTCACTGAAAATTGCCCCCAAAGAGTTGTTCCAAGAACCCCATAGGAGGTGGGGTTCTTGCAGGAGCCTAACTGCCCACCTGAAACATTTGGATTTGGATTTCAAAGGTCAGCAGGTGCAGGCACAACTGAAAAATGAAAAGATATCATCAATTTAATTTTTGTCCCTTGAATGATGTACATTTTTACCTTTTTATTTAACTAGGAAAGTCAGTTACGAACAAATTATTATTTTCAATGATGGCCTAGGAATAGTGGGTTAACTGCCTTGCTCGTTGGCAGAACGGCAGACTTTCACCTTGTCAGCTCGGGGATTCGATCGTGGAAACTTTCGCTTACTAGTCCAACGCTCCACATTTATCACAAAAACCAAGATATTAAATCTGTTGTGTACATGTTTTGTTAAACATCAGTATAATTACTATTTTTTTAATTCACAGACTTCACCTTCCCTACACCTGTTATGAAAATAACAGGAAACCTGTTCGATCACCATGCACTGCAAAATCATTCTGGCTGTGGAAATGGAGAACATCAACACGCTGGGAGTTTATCTCATCTTTGTCTTTTTTTATCTGCTTTGTCACTAAAATCATGATAAATACTGACTTGTGTAATTATTTGTGTAATGTTTTACCCCTTTCATCTGTGTCTGGTGTTATCTATTTACTGGCTAGCTAGGTCTTCAGTCAGCACGGAACAAAAGAAGGGGCTACGATGTTCAAAACTCTAAAACAGTAATGTCAACACATCCGTCAGTGCTGCTGTGAATTGTATCACAAGAGACATGCCAAACAGATGCATACCTTTTTATTTTTATTATAGGTGATATTATATTTACAAAAAAAGGCTATTTGACTTGGGCGTCAGAAAAACAGTTCATGACATTTAGTTTTAATGACAGCATTTACTTAGGAACTCACTTGGTGATAGCCACTGAATTAGAAATGAGTGAATTCAACAACCATCTAACAAGTATAAATATAGTCATGGGTGGTAATTACAATTCACCGGAAAGGCACATTGTGAAATCATATTGGAGATTGGCTTAGTGGGAGTGTGGCTTTAAGCTAGTTATTATTGCTTACCCGTGAGTGGAAGAGCTATACTATTTTAACTGTTCTACGGTAGAGATTTTTTTATTGCCTCTGGACTGTTGTTGGATATGGTAACCATTTCGTCCTCATCAAATCAAATGTTTTTGGTCACATAGACATGGTTAGCAGATGCTGGTGTGAGTGTAGCAAAATGCTTGTGCTTCTAGTTCCGACCATGCAGTAATATCTAACAAGTAATCTTAACAATTTCACAACAACTCCCTTTTACACACAAGTGTAAAGGAATGAATAAGAATATGCACAAATAAATATATGGATGAGCGATGGCCGAACAGCATAGGCAAGATGCAGTAGAAGGTATAGAGTACAGTATATACATATGAGATGAGTAAATTGGGGGGTGAAGTCCATGATCATATCCTTTGTTTTGTTGACGTTGACATTGAGTGTGAGGTTATTTTCCTGATACCACACTCCGAGGGCCCTCACCTCCTCCATGTAGGCCATCTCGTCGTTGTTGGTAATCAAGCCTACCACTGTAGTGTCGTCTGCAAACTTGATGATTGAGTCCTTATCTCAGGTACAACAATTGTCTGAGTTGGTTTCCCTAGACTGCATATCTAACTAGCACTAACACATTTGAAGTCTTTCGTTAATGATATCTCGCATGTACAGAATTTGTTTCATGTAAGATTTTGTATGTGGAGCTGCACTGTATTCATTAATTAAATGGCAACTTATTTCTACATGTCTTCCTCAGTCATTTGCAGAAAATTAAAGTGGATTTAAGTGGAATGCAACACATTGAGTAAAAATCAACACATTTTTTTAACACATCTGTTTGTCTAGTTATGGATGACACGTGTTACTTTTAACGTAATGATTGGGTTGAAAATGTACATAAATGCAACACAACATACCGTCCCTGACTAGAGACACAGATAAAAAACACAACATATGTTCTAAGAGAGTAGATGTATGATGACTTTGGATCTGCAATTTGACTGGTTGATACTGTATGGTTTTCAGCTTTTAACACATTAATTCCAGGAATTGACACGAAATGTGTTGAAACATTTATTAAAATCATGTTGTGCCAACACGGTGATTGTCTTAAAAGTAACACAACATGTGTCATCCCTAATTAGACACAGATGTGTTAAAAAAAATCATATTTTCAGAGAGTGGATTTCCATCGCTATTTGAAAATCAAGCCATGGACAATTCATTGTGCCCCATATTACCAGGGTTGTGTCCCAAATTTCACCCTATTCCCTTTTGTAGTGCAAATACTTTTGACCTGATGTGGTAAACTATACAGTATAGAGAATAGGGTTCCATTTGTGACTTAGTACAAATCTTAAGGTAATGGCCAGTAACCGTGTGTCACGAATATCACCGAAGGTGGCTCCCCTTCCCGTTCGGGTGGCGCTCGGTGGTCGTTGTCGCCGGCCTTCTAGCTGCCACCGATCCCTTTTGTTCCTTTTCGTTTGGTTTTGTCTAATTGGTTTCACCTGTTCCTTGTTGTGGTTTTTGGGTTGGGGTTATTTAAGTTTGGTTAGCCCGCCTGCGTTTGTGCGGGCTTGTTACTGTTTATGTTAAGAGGTGTTATTGATTATCGTTGGGTTTTTCCGCTGGCAGGTGAGGTACCAGTTTGTACTTGGGTATGTGTATTTACGCCTGTGTTCGGTGTCACCCATTGTACGTTTTCCTGTTGGACATTAAAGCGTTTTTCCCGAATCCTCTGCTCTCTGCGCCTGACTCCACACCCATCACTCTTTGAGCGTTACACCGTGTTAAGTCTTTGAAGTCGCCTTGGCTTGGCTCTCTGCCCAAACATACTCTAGTATGGTCCGGTCTCTCAGTAGAGTCATGGAGTCCCCCTCTTTATCCTGAGCCTACACCTCAGATTGTGCTACAGAGATAATACATTCCTGGATTTAGCAGTCATCAGTTCAAATTAAAAGGCAAAGGTAGATTGTTACTTGATTTTTACTCACTGTGTTTACAAGTAAATGAAACACATTATAAACTCAGCAAAAAAGTAATGTCCCTTTTTCAGGACCCTGTCTTTCAAAGATAATTTGTAAAAATCCAAATTACTTCACAGATCTTCATTGTAAAGGGTTAAAACTCTGTTTCCCACGCTTGTTCAATGAACCATTAACAATGAATGAACATGCACCTGTGGAACGGTCATTAAGACACTAACAGCTTACAGACGGCAGGCAATTAAGGTCACAGTTATGAAAACTTAGGACACTAAAGAGGCCTTTCTACTGACTCTGAAAAACACCAAAAGAAAGATGCCCATGGTCCCTGCGGGAATGTGCCTTAGGCATGCTGCAAGGAGGCATGAGGAATGCAGATGAGCCCAGGGCAATAAATTGCTATGTCCGTACTATGAGACGCCTACAGGGAGACAGGATGGACAGCTGATCGTCCTCGCAGTGGCAGATCACGTGTAACAATACCTGCACAGGATCGGTAAATCTGTACATCACACAGGTACAGGATGGCAACAACAACTGCCCGAGTTACACCAATCCCTCTATCAGTGCTCAGACTGTCCGCAATAGGCTGAGAGAGGCTGGATTGAGGGTTTGTAGGCTTGTTGTAAGGCAGGTGCCTTGGTGGAAGAGTGGGGTAACATATCACAGCAAGAACTGGCAAATCTGGTGCAGTCCATGAGGAGGAGATGCACTGCAGTACTTAATGCAGCTGGCGGCCACAGCATATACTGACTGTTGCTTTTGATTTTGAACCCCCCCCTTTTTTGAGGGTCACATTATTCCATGTCTGTTAGTAACATGTCTATGGAACTTGTTCAGTTTATTTTTCAGTTGTTGAATCTTATGTTCATACAAATATTTACACATGTTAAGTTTGCTGAAAATAAATGCAGTTGACAGTGAGAGGACATACATTTTTTTGCTGAGTTTATATGTAAATTTGAATGAATACTATTACTATAGACTCCCACAAGGTCCATAGCAGTCAACATGTGTATGATATGTGTATCATAAATCAATATACCATCTTGCTGGAGGAATAGTATTAGCATAAGATGAGAATGTTATCTACCCATGTTTTTATTTTACCTTTATGTAACTAGGCAAGTCTTTTAAGAACAAATTCTTATTTACAATGACAGCCTAGCAACAGTGGGTTAACTGCCTTGTTCAGCAGCAGAACAACAGATCTTTACCTTGTCAGCTCAGGGATTCGATCTAGGAACCTTTCAGTTACTGACCCAACGCTCTAACCACTAGGCTACCTGCCACCTCATAAGCAATGGCACTTCAATAGGATTACAAATTATTCTATTGTGAAACTATCCATGACCAACCCCACAGATATCCTTCAAAGTTTCAGATTGTGGCTGGTGTAAGGGGATGATTTATGGAGTGATTTATGTTTGTAACTGAGAGCTATACATTGGATTCATCCCAATTGGCACCCTATTCTCTATATACATTAGTACCCTACATTTGACCTAGGCCCATAGGGATCTGGTCAAAAGTAGTGCACTATGTAAGGGAATATTGTGCCATTTTGGGTCAAAAGCACTGGCTGTATTGGATTTCATTCCACTCGTCTCAAAATATGCATGCAGATACATTATCCATAACTGGGCAAAGAAATTAAATAATGTTATTTTTTTGTCCACAAAGAGAAAGTCGAGAGTTATTGATCATACAGTATATGTAAAGTGGAACCTCCCTAGCAATACTCATATTGCTAATATGTTACTGCCATCTGATTTACATTGCACCATAGTGGCTAACAATACATTGAGGTGGTGGTTGTAGCTCATGCCTAGTTTCCCATACTTCAGATGTGAAAACGTTACATTTACAATGTGTTTTGTCAGCTGAATATTGTGGAACCTCTATATTATCAAATTCCACTGATATGATGTATCAACTTGTATTTTATAGAGGCCAAGGCGTTAACTGTGTGATTCATAAAATACTACTAATAAAAATGTATGAAAATGTGAAGTTTATTAATTTTTTTATTAAGAAAAGAAGTATAAAAATATAAATATAAAACAATATGACTTGGCATTCAAACAACATGAATTCAGTGTGTGACAGTTACCCTACAACGTACACGTCCTTATTACATCATACACCTACAGTATATGATGAAATGGATCCACAGAATAAACCTAACCAACCATTAACATGAACATTGCTTGCCAAACAAAGATGGCGAATAGGATATAGTATGTCCATCATGGAAAAGCAGTTCATACATGTATCTATTTCAAATTTACTTTGCAGGAAAAGCATTTTTTTTTCTCCAATAAACATTGATAGTATACAAGACTACTATCTCACTCCTCAGTTACAAAACACATTGTCCATACCATTGTTCACAACATTTCTTACAATTCAAAGGCATCTTTACTGATTATAACCAAAAACAGTAAAACTGTGAGGAATATCACCACCAGTAGTGAGTTTAATGTTTAATTCATGAATTCTACTTGACCAGCCATATGAATCAATGGATCGGTTGCAGGATAGTGTGTGAGAGAGATTATCAGTACATGTCATTGATGATGGGCTCCGGTAGTACAGCCCTAACTGTAATCTAGGTTTCTCTCTCCGTGTCCTTCCCTATATACATATCCGCTAGTTTTTTGAACGCCGGTCCCCAGTTGCTTAGGTAATCGTACTCCTGGTCCCCCTCCGTAGCTCCAGACTCCAGCGAGCTGAGGGACTCGGCTAGCGAGCCGCTCCCCTCGTAGGCGTAGGTGGCAAGGGAGTCATACGGGGGCGCGGTGGGGTCCGAGTCGTTCTCATGGAGCCTCCCGTGAATGAAGTCTCTGACGTCGGCGTTATCCTTTATAGGTGATGTCCTCCCGAAGGGAAACAGCATCTCTGGGATGATGTCCCTGCGCAGCTTCTTAGCATCCATCACCTCTGGATTGCGCAGTGTGCCAATATCAAAGGCCTGGGTGTCCTCCTCTCCGCCCCCCTCATCGTTGTAGCTGACAACATTGTCTCTCACATCCTCTTTGGAGATGATCAGAGGCTCCTTCTTCCTCTGCTGCCTCCTCAGGGCAGCGAACAGCACCACGATCACTACACACACAGACAGACAGATAGAGAGTTTAAAACTTGAGTATGAGATGGGAGAGAAGAGGAGTGTGCTCCGTCATTCATTAAGTAAACTCAGGAATACACCGGAGAGAAAGACATTTGCTATCAGTGATAAATACGCTGCACTGCCTTGGGCACTCACCTCCTTTTATTAAAGATTGAGCAGAACAAGCTTTTCTTTCGCTTTTCCCCTTAACATCAAATTCACTGTAGAAAATCTGTAGCACTTGAATTAGCCCTTTGTTTTTCTCATTCTCAAGACTACCCTTACTCACATAATTAAATGCATCTTATTCTATTTTAATTTCTGAGCAGGACTTTCAATCCAAACTTGCCAGCTGAAGGAGGAATTTGCATCCAGTGGCACTATGAGAACATTGGATTTATGTTGTTGCTCATTATTTTCATGAAAAAGGAGCAAATCGAGAGGAAAAACAATTCCCTTACATTGGGGCCTCCTCCTCATCCCCCTCCTCCTCCTCTTTCCCACCCCTCAGCAGGTGCTGTAGTACTCTACCTGCCTTCCACCCAGGTGTTAATTACAAAGGTCTCTGAAGGAGTGGCTCTTTAGAGGCCCAGTTACCAGGCCTTTCTGACTGATACCCCAGTGTTGGGTGGTGTGGGGTGGCATGGAGGGGTGTGGTGCAGTGTGGAGGAGGAGCGCAAACTGTTCCAGCTCAGCGCCGCCTGCCTGCCTGCCTGTCAGAGGCGTAGTGGAGGTGAATTAGACAGCCTGTCAGAGGGGTTCAAGCGAGAAAACCATCGGATAATGAGCAGATGTCATGATATTTCACTCAAGAGTCGAACATGGGGTTCAACCTTCAGCACTACCAATCTGAGTGAGCCAGAAGCCAGTGCTACAGTAGAGCTCTCTCCAGTGTCAGACAGACAAGTGAAGGGGGACTGTGAGAAGGAACAAGCACAGCATGCAGTGGAAGAAACGTCAATAGTTAATTTGCTAGCGAGGGATCAGTGGCTAGGCAAGGATTTGAGCAAGATTCAAGTTGGGTGGAGATCATGGAACAGGAAGAGAAAGGAAGAGAGCACAGATGAACAGGTGAACACATCAACAGATGAGCTGGGTCTCTGCATTATTGAGTGAGGAGGAGGAATAGCACACACACTCATTTAAGCAATAAAACATGAGAACCTGTGCATTATCATGAATAACACTGGGCTAAGGGCTGTTCTTAGCCATAACGCAAAGCAGAGTACACAAACAAACTCAGTGGATTGGTATTTATGTTGCTATTAAGTCACTCATGACCTTTAATTGGATAATTGAATATTTCAACATCCTTAATAGGCTCATGGATTATGCTGTTTAGATGGCACTGGGGTTATGCTTGGCAATACCAGTGCAATACCAGGTTCAAAGTCATCTTTTTGCCCATTACTTATTGATATCCCCTTGAACATAAGCACTACGTATCTTTTGCTTTTTGCCGGGGAAAAAGACATGCACACTTTCTGTTTTGCACTTTGTGCTTTTACATACTGCATTAGCTCACAAAGGAGGCTGAAGTGGTGCTTTAGGATGCCAGGAAATAGGATGTGACCTACTTTAGCAGGGAAAAACACAAATACCTTTTTGTCAAGTGGATATAACCAATAATAAAAGCTTTCATCCTGCTGCACCATTTTCATGAGGAAACACACTATTTACACATGCAGCCAGCAAAGTAATGTCTCAGTGAGTGGCCCTACTTTAAACTTTCTTTAGTTGAAGAAGTTTGATGATGAAAGGAATAACACAAAAGAATAGCACAGAAGTAGCACAGAGGATTTAAGTGCTGTCGAAGGACTCACAGCAGAGAAAAAGAAGGAGCTAGCCAGTGCCTACCGGGTGCAAATGAAGTCCTTTCTCGCTCCGTAGGGTGTTATCACATTATATTCCATGATATTTGTGGCTACAGACCCGTTCGTTAAATGTGCAGTGTAGTTGATTGTGGTAGAGTCCAACACAGCCTAGAATAATTGCTTCAGCTTTGTAATAAGTGACTTGGATTGCTGTGTGCTACTGTACAGTACTGTATGTTCAGAATTAAGAATAGTACTTAAGTTCTCTGACTCAGTTTGATTTGGACGTCTCCCAAATGGCACCATATTCACTATATTGTGCACTACATTTGACCAAAGCCTTACGGGCTCAACACAGTGTGATGATCCTCCCACTCTGTCTGCCGAATTCTCTCTCTTTGCTCTTGTTTTCCCTAATAGGATGTCGGTGGGTGGAGCCAGGAGGGTTGTCAGCGAAATGGGACACTACCTGGTCCCGGGTATAAATACACCTTTCTCCCCATAGATTGTGTGGGAGAGTCTCCTCAAACACACTGGTGTTTTTTGTTGTGGCATTTTTGGGTGGCATTTCTTGCATGCGTGAACACCCCTCAACACCCCTCATTATCACAATCTTTGAACACATCCACTCACTTACACGATTGACTACTGAATACACACACACCATTGTTATTTGGATATAGTTTACTTTGTTTAATAAATACGTTTGTCATTTCTTTATTTCTGCGTTGTCTCTCTCTTTGTTACTGGCTACGAGCTGGTTCGTAACAACAGGGAATAGGGTGTAATTTGTTATGCAACGGTTGACTTTAGCAGTGTGATTGATAGTGATACTTACTCAAGAGGATGATGACACAGAGCAGGATAGCCACCAGAGCTCCAGTGCTCAGCCCGGCAGACAGCAGAGCCTCTGTGTTGCAGGATTGCACGTTCCCCCGGCTGTCGCAGGCACACACGTTCACAGTCAAAGTGCTGGTGCTGCTCTGGATAGGGTAGTCATTGTCTGAGATCACCACGGGCAGTAGGTATGTGTTCATCTCACGCTGGCTAAATCCTCCCCTTCGGGTGATGATCCTGGCTGTGTTATCTAAGGGGTGGATCGCAGAGGGAAGGAAAAGGGGATATGAGAAATTTAAGGTTGTTTCTAATGTTTAACATTGTGACATTGCAGCTCCATAGGTTACAAAAAAGTAAAATTGTCAATACAACTCACACAACTAAGACCAGATAATGGCCAGATAAAAAGCACAAGGCTAACATTAGCTACCTTCATTGTCAATGATGGTGAAATTTGGATTGGAGAAGCTCATACTGAAGACAAACTTATGTCCAACAAGGGGCTCATCCGTGTCAACCGCACTTATTGTCTGAATCAGCTGTGGATAGTGAAACAAAAAGGTATGGGAAAACACATGTTTCTTCAGGCTTTTCTTCACCATTTGTAGTATGATGATGTCATACATCTACTGTACCTGTCCAGATTTGACATTTTCACAGACAAATGTCTCATAATACATGGCAAATTCAGGTGCATTGTCGTTTACGTCCAGGACCCGTATGAACACTGGGACTCGAGTGGTTTGGCGAGGGTTACCTAAACAAGAAGTTTGAAAATGTGTTAGTTGGCCCATAGAGTAGACCCCCTCAAATTCATATCTGGACCTCAAAGCCAGTTACAATGCTTTTTAAAAATTTCTTCCCCTCTAATCAGGGAATGATTTAGACCAGTGACACCAGGTGGGTGCAATTCATTATCAGGTAGAACAGAAAAACAGCAGTAGTCCGGAGCTCGTAGGGTAAAATTGAAATATCCCTGAAGTTAACATTAGAAAGTTAACAAAAAAATAACGTACAGGAAAGTATTCCGACACCTTGACATTCTTCACATTTTGTTACGTTTCATCCTTATTCTCAAAAAGGATAAACTTGTTTTTTCCCCTCATCAATCTACACATAATACCCCATAATAACAAAGCAAAAACTGTTTTTTAGAAATGTTAGCAAATTTATATATAAAAAACACATTGACATAGGTATATAGAGCCTTCACTCAGTACTATGTTGAATTTTGGCAGTGATTACAGCCTTGAGTCTTCTTGGGTGTGATGCTACAAGCTATGCACACCTGTACTTTGGGAGTTTCTCCCATTCTTCTCTGCAGATCCTCTCAAGCTCTGTCAGGTTGGATGGGGAGTGTCGCTGCACAGCTATTTTCATGTGCTTCCAGAAATGTTTGATCGGGTTCAAGTCCGGGCTCTGAATGGGACACTCAAGGACATTCAAGGACATTCAGAGACCTGTCCTGAAGCCACTCCTGCGTTTTCTAGGGTCGTTGTCCTCTTGGAAGGTGAACCTTCGCCCCCAGTCTGAGGTCCTGGAGCATGTTTTGATCAAGGATCTCTCAGTACTTTCTCTGTTCATCTTTCCCTGACTAGTCTCCCAGTCCCTGCCATGGAAGAACATCCCCACAGCATGATGCTGCCACCACCATGCTTCACCGTAGGGATGGTAATGTCCAGATGATGAGTGGTGCCTGGTCTCCTCCAGACGTGATGCTTGGCATTTAGGCCAATGTGTTGAATCTGGGTTTCATCAGAACAGAAAATCGTGTTTCTCGTGGTCTGAGAGTCCTTTTGTTGCCTTTTGGCAAACTCCAAGTAGACTGTTGTGCCTTTTACTGAGGAGTGGTTTCAGTCTGGCCACTCTTCAGTCTGGCCACTCTTCCGCCTGATTTGGTGGAGTGCAGCAGAGATTATTGCCCTTTTGGAAGGTTCCCCCATCTCCACAGAGGAACTCTGGAGCTCTGTCAGAATGACCATCGGGTTCTTGTTCACCTCCCTGATCAGTGCCCTTCTCCCCCAATTGCTCAATCAAGTTGTAGAAACATCTCACAGATGACCAATGGAAAACGAATGGACCAGAGCTCAATTTTGAGTCTCATAGCAAAGGGTCTCAATAATTCTGTGTTTTATTGTTAATACATTTTCCCCCAAAAATGAAAACCTGTTTTGTGTGTAGATTGAAGAGTATTTTTTGTTTTTTTGCAGTAGCATTGGATTGGTGGGTTGGTGCCCACTACCCAGGAAGATTTTAAGTAGACTTAGTCTATTTTATGAAGTGGAAGATACACCAATTATAGTGACGGCAGTTCCACATTGGACTTGCTGCAGGTCTTGGTTGGTTGGCTAAAGTGCTAATATTAGCTAAGTTATGTGGTAATTTAGCGTTATTTGCACATTTCACCATTTTTACTTCAATATTGCATAGATTCCCTATTTTATAAAGTTAAAAATCTTGATCGTTTTGCACATTCTTGCCGGAGCGCACAAATCTGTGAGACAAGGGGCTGGCCAGGTGGCCCTCAGCTGCCTGACAATTGGGTTTTTGGAAGCAGTGTTCAGTTACTCAAAAGACAGGTTTTAGGAAAACAAATATGATGATGCCATTTTACCCCAGGTCACGCTGGGTGCCTAAGTGTAAAGGTCCTAATGGTGATTTCAAGTATGGCTAATGGAAAGAGAATATTAAGGGGCTTTTAGGAAAAAATTTAAGGAATTAATGGCGTTAAAGGAAAATAAAAAATAAAAAGTTTATCCAAGTAGGGGCTTTAAATGGGCAAAGCTAAGCAACAGGTCAGCTTGATCTCAGAGGAGTGCAACAGAGCCACTAAGGTATTTGCCTATTTAGATTGCCTGTATGGCAAACAGGTTTATATACCCCTGTTGAGGTAACATTTCCATAGTAGCAAATCATGTTTCTCTCAAATATTGTGCATATATTTGTTTACATCCCTGTTAGTCGACATTTCTCCTTTGCCAAGATAATCCATCAACCTGACAGGTGTGGCTTATCAAGAAGCTGGTTAAACAGTATGATCATTACACAGGTGTACCTTTTGCTGGGGACAATAAAAGGCCACTCTAAAATGTGCAGTTTTGTCACACAACGCCACAGTTTTGAGGGACCGTGCAATTGGCATGCTGACTGCAGGGATGTCCACCAGAGCTGATGACAGAGAATTGAAAGTTCATCTCTTTACCATACTTCACAGGGGAGCCGTTTGAACGCAAACTTCTTTATTTTTATCAAAATGTGTTTTTTTGGCAGAAATGCCCTCTAGAACATGTGAACGTGTATACCATCTGTACATACGAATCAAATTGTTAAATTATGAGCCTAGTTGGTTTAGCCACAGAAAAAGTCAGCAACTTTCCCGCTAGCCATGATTGGCTGAGATAATGAAGGTCTGGACATGCCGAGAGATGAGTTTGGATTGGTCTGCCATATAGCACACTTCCGTCTATTTGAGCTGATCAGGAAGTCTAGGTAATCCTGTCTAACACGGCTTTTTATCAAATGTATTGTGTAGTAAAACTGCATAAACCTAATGTCAAGTTAAAGTTAGCTAGCTAATGTTAGCTGGCTGGCTCGTTGGCTAACGTTACGTGTGTGCTCTCCACTTTCTGGAGGACAGAGTTTTCAAGTCAGTGGAATTTGAGTATGTTAACTAAGGAGATGGAGATAACACCTGTCTCCGGATTACATTTTCAAACTAAGGGCAACCATGGCATCTGACAGGAGACGCCTCCACCCATAATATGTATGGGTAAGATAATCTTGCTAGCTACATTTGCAGATATTGCAAGTTTATCATTTTGACATAGTCTTTTCATTTCAAGTTAAAGTGTACTGCTAGCTAACGTTAGCTGGCTGGCTCGCTAGCTAACGGTACATGTATGTTCTGGTAATTCGTATCTCAGAGCCACTAGTTATAGCCTAATGTTTGCTAGCTTGAACCTGGTTGGTTAGCTACCTGCAGATGCATGTGGGGTAGTAATGTCATGAGTTGGGATTATGGTTCATTTAACACCCGTTAAATATGGCCGGTGTCAGTAAACGTTGGCAAAAAAGCGTAATTCAATTGTTGCTAGCAGCACAGTTACAGTCATCAATGCTCTGGATAACATGAAAACAGCCTAAGCAGATCTGCTGGGGCGAGTAAAATGGTCAGTGTTATCTCATTGTGCCTGGAAGTAACTAGCCAGTTAGCTTGGGTTCTGAACTGCCGTTGTTAAGTCTGAACGCTCCAATTGAAAAGTGTTCTGAATTTATGAGAGGACAATCTGACAGCACAGTTGCAGTCACCAACGCTCTGGATTTTATTTATCTGTTATTTTACCAGGTAAGTTGACTGAGAACACATTCTCATATGCAGCAACAACCTGGGGAATAGTTACAGGGGAGAGGAGTAAATGAGCCAATTGTAAACTGGGGATTATTAGGTGACCATGATGGTTTGATGGCCAGATTGGGAATTTAGCCAGGACACCAGGGTTAATACTCCTACTCTTACAATAAGTGCCATGGGATCTTTAATGACCGCAGAGATTTAGGACACCCGTTTAACGTCCCATCCGAAAGACGGCACCCTACACAGAGCAGTGTCCTCAATCATAGGCCTGGGGCAATGGGATATTTTTTAGACCAGAGGAAAGAGTGCCTCCTACTGGACCTCCAACACCACTTCCAGCAGCATCTGGTCTCCCATCCAGGAACTGACCAGGACAAACCCTGCATAGCTTCAGAAGCAAGCCAGCACTGGTATGCAGGGTGGTATGCTGCTGGATAACATAATAGCCTAACCAGCTCTCTTAGGGCGAGTAATGTTCAGTGAGCTGTTCTCTCATTTGTTTTTGGAAGTAGCTAGCAGCTTGACTGCTGTTGTTAGTACAGAACTCTCGGATCAACCCTTAAAGAGATGCTGAAGGTTACAAGTTCATCAACTATTAAAGCAAAATTACTTTCCCGTTGTTCCTCAACTGTAGTGTGTTATATACCATTTTGTAGCTCTGAGTCTCTACTTTTATCCAATGTAAAAACATAATTTCAAGGATGTGTTGTCTGTAGCCTGCAGAAAGACAGAGTAGATGCCAGGTCCCCCCTTAAACCCCATTCCAGTGTCCTTCCCCCTGGAAGTGATTGCCCTAGACTTCCCTTCCCTCAGTATGCCCCTAGTTACTTATCAAAACATATTGGTCATGATTGACATGTTTACCTGATATACATGGGCTGTCCCTACTCGAGATCAGACAGCAAAAACCAAAGTCGGAGCAGTATGTTCCCATGTAGTCGAGACATTTTTGTTGCCCCTCCCATTTCCACTCTGATATGAGCACACATTTTTTGTCAGCTTTGATGCCAGCCATCCTGAAGCCTCAAGTCTGTGAAATGTAGGACATTTCTAAGAGTAGTACGACCAAATATAATCCAACAGGGAATGACAGGGTAGAGCGAATAAACAAAACGTTGTTGCACACTTTGGAGGCAGAGAAGCGGAGTAGGTGGCCAGAGCACATCCCAAGCTATTGCAAGTCCCAGGGTATTCATGTTTGGTTGCCACTTAAGACTCACAGTAGCTGTTGGGTTAGGCGTAGATCCCCCTCAGCCAAAGCACAACCCCAATGGGTGGGTTAGGGACTGTCACCAAAGGCTGACCTTTTGATTATGACTCAGTCAAAAAGAAAATGGAGGACCCAGCTTAGCAACACAATAAGTACTATGACTGCAAAACACAAGCTTTATCTCTACTTCCAAGTGAGTGGGTGTGGGTGCGAGACAGGAAGAGAAAGGGACGGGGTGAGCACCTGAACAGGAACCTACACCCATAGTTGAGGCAGAGGCTGGAGTAGACTGCCATTCTATGTTTTTTTTATGTTGTCCCATGCTGCTGTGAACAATAAACGTTGATTTACTGTGGAATTGGAAAGACTCACATTTTTGCAGACTGATTATCCTACACTGAAACATTGATGAATCCATGACATTGTATTTGCATGTTTATTTTAGTTTTCTTCCAAATACTCTCTCCCGCCGTGAACACTGAACTTCCTAATGAGAATCCCATCAGACAATTGGGTCTGATAAGTGGCTCTTTGATGTGGACCTATTGGGTTGGGACAGGGGTTGTCCATCCTGGTTGTGACCGTATATATGCGGATGTGGAACGACTGGAGTGGAAAGCCTGGATATCACTCGGAGCCGACGCCAGATTGACCAAGCCAGCCATCCTGAAGCCTGAAGTGTAGCAGCACTTGTGTATGAAGGCAAACTACACACATCCTGGTCCGATCGGTTGGAGCCAGCTACCCAGGAAAATTGTAAGTAGACTTTGTCAATTCTATGTAGTGGAAGATGAACCGATTATAGTGCCGGCTATGGGTCCTTGCAGGATTGGCTGCTGGGCTCGGTTGGTTAGCTATAGTGGCTAATATTAGTTATGTGGTGATTTAGTGTTATTTGCACATTGCACCGTTTTTACTTGAATATTGCACAGATGCCCTTGTTTTTTTTAACCTTTTTTTTTCTTGATTTTATACATTTAAAACTTTTGCCAACTTTGCACACGTGCCAGGGTGCACATATCTGTGGGACAAGGCGCTGGCCAGTTTTCTCTGCGTTTTAGAGCACGCAATCGCTACTGGGCTGCGGAAGTCTTGTTGTCTTATCCTAATTTAGTTCCTTGGGCTTCTAACCACACCTAGTTGGCGTAGTTCGGCCACATTACATTTAGACCTCGGCTGCCTGACACATGCATAGACATTTTTTGCAAAAGAAGGTAAAGAAAAGGGATTATAATCTTACTTATTTCAGTTGCAACAACAGAGATGTTATGCCATTTGGACATCTCCCTGTCGAGTGCTTTCAGTGTTGTAATGGTGCCATTTACAGAATCAATGTTGAATAGTCTCTCCAGATCGGTATGGCGGTCAATGGAGTATCTGCAGAGAAATACAAATACATAATTTTGATTGTGTAAAAATATCAATATTATTTATATACGCATAATTTACACATTAAACAAATTAAAGAATCTGGACATTATTTATTTCCCCATACAGTACGCTATTTGCACAAGGCTGTCCCTGTTTCTTGTGATCCATTACATTAGAGAATAATAACACATGACTCTATGAGAAAATACATTACAAATCACACATTTTTGGTCCCCACAGGACATATCATTCCTCTCCTTCTGTTTCTTTTGTCAAGAAATTTTGAATCCTTATATACTGCTGTCTCATTTATCACTGTCAACTTACATATTCCACTGACATTTCATAATTTGCAACACAATCCTCCCATGCTGCACAAGCAGAGACCGGGTTGTCTCCATGAGGGAGACAGACAGACAGATACACAGACAGAAAAATACACAAACAGACAGGCACGATATGTGTGGAATGACAGAACAGAGCAGTGTGAATTGATAGAGCAAATGAGGCTCTTTCAGTTTGACTTTGTGCCGCTACCGCACTGGGCTAGTTTACATAATTATGTGGATATAAACAGTGTCTGTATTCTCTTCACAGTGCCACAAACTTCCGCTGGGAAATCACCAGGAGGGACCCATGAATAATTTGCTTTTCTTCCAACCTCCCTTCCTCTCTCCCTCACTCCACACTGACACTCGGAGACACGGATGGATTAGATTTAGCCAAGCGAACCATATTTCCACCCCCCAAAAAAACGTATTAGAGGAAACTTTGAATTGTTGTTATAGACTTGATACCACACCAATAATCATTTGTTTCTCTTGCTGTGTTTATTCTTACACCATATCCATCCATTAGGTCATAAAACAATCAGATGACCTCAAACGGCTTTATTCAGCAGCAGAACATCAAATCTACTGAAGAGCCCTTTTCCCAACAATGCAGAGTAAAAAAGTACAAAGAGTAAAAAATAAAAATAGTAACACAATAGATAACAATAACAAGGCTATATACAAGGAGTACCGGTACAGAATCATTGTGCAGGGAGTTAATAAGTTAATATGTTCATGTAGGTGGGGGGAAAATAACTAGGCAATTAGGATAGATAATACATAGAGTAGCAGCAGTGTATGTGAAGTGTGTGTGTGTGTGTGTGTGTGTCTGTGGGGAATCATTTTGATGTGTGTGTGTGTGTGTGTGTGTGTGGGGAATCATTTTGTGTGTGTGTGTGTGTGTGTGTGTGTGTGTGTGTGTGTGTGTGTGTGTGTGTGTGTGTGTGTGTGTGTGTGTGTGTGTGTGCGTGTGTTGGAGTGTAAGTATTTTTAAAAAATGTTCACCTTCATTTATCCGGGTAAGCTAGTTGAGAACAAGTTCTCATTTGCAACTGCGACTTGGCCAAGATAAAGCATAGCTGTTCGACACATACAACAGCACAGAGTTCCACATGGAATGAACAAAAGATACAGTCAATAATACAGAAAAAAAGAAAACAAAGTCTATATACAGTGAGTGCAAATTAGGTCAAAAAAGGGAGTTAAGGCTATAAATAGGCCATGGTGGCAAAGTAATTACAATATGGCAATTAAACACTGGAATGGTAGATGTGAAAAAGATGGATGTGCAAGTAGAGATACTGTGGTGCAAAAGGAGCAAAATAAATAAATACAGTATGGGGATGAGGTCGATAGATGGGCTGTATACAGATGGGCTATGAACAGGTGCAGTGATCTGTGAGCTGCTCTGACAGCTGGTTCTTAAAGCTAGTGAGGGAGGGGGGAATCTCCAGCTTCAGTGATTTTTGCAGTTCGATCCAGTCAGTGGCAGCAGAGAACTGGAAGGAAAGGGGACCAAAGAAGGAATTGGCTTTGGGGGTGACCAGTGAGATATACCTGCTGAAGCGTGTGCTACGAGTAGGTGCTGTTATGGTGACCCGAAAGCTGATATAGGGCGGGTATATCCTCAGAATTTAAGTATATGTGAATGTTTGGGTAGAATCCAGTGAGTGCATAGTCAGTGCAAGAGAGTGAATGCAAAAAAGAATGAAATCAAATTTTATTTGTCACATACGCCAAATACAATAGGTTTAGACCTTACTGTGAAATGCTTATTTACAATCCCTTAACCAACAATGCAGTTCAAGAAATAGAGTTAGGAAAATATTTACTAAATAAACTAAATTAAAAAGCTAAATAAAAAGTAAAAATAACGAGGTTATATAGAGGAGGTACCGGTACAGAGTCAATGTGTGAGGTTACAGGTTAGTCAATGTCATTTCTACAAGTAGGTAGGGGTTAAGTGACTATGCATAGATCATGTCAATGTAAATAGTCCGGTTGACCATTTGATTATTTGTTCAGCAGTCTTATGGCTTGGGGGTAGAAGCTGTTAAGGAGCCTTTTGGACCTACACTTGGTGCTCCGGTACCACTTGTCGTGCGGTGGCAGAGAGAACAGTCTATGACTTGTGAAAATTGTCTTTGACAATTTTTTGGGCCTTCCTATGACACCGGCTAGTATATATGTCCTGGATGGCAGGAAGCTTGGCCTCAATGATGTACTGGGCCGTTCGCAATACCCTCTGTAGCGCCTTACGGTCAGGTGCCGAGCAGTTACCATACCAGGTGGTGATGCAATGGGCCAGGATGCTCTCAATGGTGCAGTTGTAGACCTTTTTGAGGATCTGGGGACACATGCCAAATCTTTTCAGTCTCCTGAGGGGGAAAAGGTGTTGTCGTGCTCTCTTCACAAGTGTCTTGGTGGGTTTGGACCATGATAGTTTGATGGTGATGTGGACACCAAGGAACTTGAAATTCTCGACCCGCCCCACTGCAACCCTGTCGATGTTAATGGGGACCTGTTCAGCCCTCCTTTTCCTGTAGTCCACGATCAGCTCCTTTGTCTTGCTCACATTAAGGGAGAGGTTGTTGTCCTGGCACCACACTACAGTGTGGGTGAACAGGGAGAACAGGAGGGGAATAAGCATGCACCCCTGAAGGGCCCCAGTGTTGATGATCAGCGTGGCAGATGTGTTGTTGCCTATCCTTACCACCTGGGGTGGCCCGTCAGGAAGTCCAGGATCCAGTTGCAGAGGGAGGTGTTTAGTCCCAGGGTCCTTAGCTTAGTGATAAGCTTTTTGGGCACTATGGTGTTAAATGCTGAGCTGTAGTCAATGAAAAGGATTCTAAAATACAGTTGAAGTCGGAAGATTACATACACTTAGGTTGGAGTCATTACATTTTTTTTCCAAAAACTCCAAACATTTCTTTTTAACAAACTGTAGTTTGGACAAGTCAGTTAAGACATCTACTTTGCATGACCCACGTAATTTTTCCAACAATTGTTTACAGACATATTATTTCACTTATAATTCACTGTATCACAATCCCAGTGGGTCAGAAGTTTACATACACTAAGTTGACTGTGCCTTTAAACAGCTCAGAAAATTCCAGAAAATTATGTCATGGCTTTAGAAGCTTCTGATAAGCTAATTGGCATACTTTGAGTCAATTGGAGGTGTACCTGTCAATGTATTTCAAGGTCTACCTTCAAACTCAGTGCCTCTTTGCTTGACATCATGGGAAAATCAAAATGAATCAGCAAAGACCTCAGAAAAACATTTGTAGACCTCCACAAGTCTGGTTCATCCTTGGGAGCAATTTCCAAATGCCTGAAGGTACCACGTTCATCTGTACAAACAATAATATGCAAGTATAAACACCATGGGACCACGCAGCCGTCATACCACTCAGGAAGGAGACGCATTCTGTCTCCTAGAGATGAATTTACTTTGGTGAGAAAAGTGCAAATCAGAACAACGGCAAAGGACGGCAAAGGATGCTGGAGGAAAAAGGTACAAAAGTATCTATATCCACAGTAAAAAGAGAGTCCTATACTGACATAACCTGAAAGGCTACTCGGCAAGGAATAAGCCACTGCTCCAAAACCGCCATAAAAAAGCCAGACTACAGTTTGCTACTGCAGTTGGGGACAAAGATCATACTTTTTGGAGAAATGTCCTCTGGTCGGATGAAACAAAAATATAACTGTTTGGCCATTATAAAAATTGTTATGTTTGGAGGAAAAAGGGGGAGGCTTGCAAAGCCGAAGAACACCATCCCAACTGTGAAGCACGTGGGTGGCAGCATCATGTTGTGTGGGTGCTTTGCTGCAGGAGGCACTGGTTCACTTCACAAAATAGATGGCTTCATGAGGTAGGAAAATTACGTGGATATATTGAAGCAACATCTCAAGACATCAGTCAGGAAGTTAAAGCTTGGTCACAAATGGGTCTTCCAAATGGACAATGATCACAAGCATACTTCCAAAGTTGTGAGAAAATGGCTTAAGGGACAACAAAGTCAAGGTATTGGAGTTGCCATCACAAAGCCCTGACCTCAATCATATAGAAAATGTGTGGGTAGAACTGTAAAAGCGTGTGCGACCAAGGAGGCCTACAAACCTGACTCAGTTACACCAGCTCTGTCAGGAGGAATGGACCAAAATTCACCCAACTTATTGTGGGAAGCTTGTAGAAGGCTACCCATAATGTTTGACCCAAGTTAAACAATTTAAATGCAATGCTATCAAATACTAATTGAGTTTATGTAAACTTCTGCACCCACTGGGAATGTGATGACATAAATAAAAGCTGAAATTAATCACTCTACTATTATTCTGACATTTCACATTCATAAAATTAAGTGGTGATCCTAACTGACCTAAAACAGGGTATTTTTTACAAGTATTAATTTTGAAAAACTGAGTTTAAATGTATTTGGCTAAGGTGTATGTAAACTTAATCCTCTGAATGAACAGCATATATGAAAAAATATGCTGATACAGATTAGTTCAGTATAATATGTGTAACCGAGTTGGATTAGTAGCATCGCTCCTCTGCATGACATTCCTCCACATGTGCCATTGAATTGTTAGCTTTATACTGTTAAGCAAGCAGCGTGACCCTCATCACACAATCACTTACTTGACTGGGTTGTTGTCAGCATCGAGGTCCTTGGCTGACACCACACCAACAAAGCTACCAGCGGCTGTGTCCTCATGCACCTCGATGATGTAAGGGTTCCTGCTGAACACTGGCGGCTCGTCCACATCCTCTATTGTCACCCGCACCATGGCGTCATCTTTGAATGGAGGGTTGGGACTGTACATGAACCTGGGATCCAGATAGGTGTTGGTCACCTCCACTTTAAATGAGAATGTCTTTTTTCTCTCATAATCCAGTTGCTATGAAGAAAATGAAACAGAAGAAACAATAATTATTCAATAGAATGAATATACTATCTTAACTGTGCATAACTATTCACCCTCAAAGTCAATGCTTTGTAGAGCCACATTTTGCAGCAATTACAGCTGCAAGTCTCTTGGGGTACGTCTCTATAAGCTTGGCACATCTAGCCACTGGGATTTTAGCCCATTCTTCAAGGCAAAACTGCTCCAGCTCCTTCAAGTTGGATAGGTACAGCAATCTTTTAAGTCATACCACAGATTCTTAATTGGAATGAGGTCTGGGCTTTGACTAGGCTATTCCAAGACATTTAGCTGTTCCCCTTAAAACTTCTTATGGCTGAGATCCCGCTAATGGGATCGATATGACAACAGCCAGTGAAAATGCAGGGCGCCAAATTCAAACAACAGGAATCCCATAATTAAAATTCCTCAAACATACAAGTATTTCACACCATTTCACTTCTTGTTAATCCCACCACAGTGTCCGATTTCAAATAGGCTTTACAGTGAAAGCACCACAACCGATTATGTTAGGTCAGAGCCAAGTCACAGAAAAACAAAGCCATTTTTCCAGCCAGAGTGGAGTCACAAAAATCAGAAATAGAGATAGAATTAATCACTAACCTTTGATGGTCTTCATCAGATGACACTCATAGGACTATGTTTTGTTCGATAAAGATCATATTTATGTAAAAAAAATCTCAGTATAAGTTGGCGCATTATGTTCAGTAGTTCCAAAAACATCTGATAATTTTGCAGAGAGCCACATCAATTTACAGAAATGACTCATCATAAATGTCAATGAAAATACAAGTGTTATACATGGAACTTTAGATACACTTCTCCTTAATGCAACCGCTGTGTCAGATTTAAAAAAAACTTTACGTAAAGAGCAAACCATGCAAAAAATCAGTATGGCGCTCAGGGACCAAAACAACCCAAGCAGATATCCACCATTTTGGAGTCAACAGAAGTCAGAAATAACATAAATATTCACTTACCTTTGATGATCTTGATCAGAATGCACTCCCAGGAATCCCAGTTCCACAATAAATGTTTGTTTTGTTCAATAATGTCCATCATTTATGTCCAAATTGCTCCTTTTTTTAGCAAGTTCAGTTCACATATCAAAATTCATGAAGCGCGTTCACTAGGAACAGACAAAAAGACACATTTTCGTTACAGTCCTTAGAAACATGTCAAACGAAGTATAGAATCAATCTTTAAGATGTTTTTAACATAAATCTTCAATAATGTTCCAACCAGAGAATTCCTTTGTCTGTAGAAAGGCAATGGAACAGAGCTCGCTCTCAAGTGAACGAGCGTCACCAGCTCGTGGCTCTCTGGCAGACCTCTGACTCATTCCCCTCTCATTCCCCCCTCCTTCACAGTAGAAGCATCAAACAAGGTTCTGAAGACTGTTGACATCTAGTGGAAGCCTTAGGAAGTGCAACATGTGCACCAATATCCCACTGTATCTTCAATAAGGAATGAGTAGAAAAATGACCAACCTCAGATTTCCCACTTCCTGGTTAGATTTTTTCTCAGGTTTTTGCCTGCCATATGGGTTCTGTTATACTCACAGAAAACATTCAAACAGTTTTAGAAACTTCAGAGTGTTTTCTATCCACATATATACTAATGATATGTATATATTAGCTTCTGGGACCAGGTAGCAGGGCACCTCTGGGACCAGTATACTCTGGGCACCTCTGGGCACCTTATTCATCCAAGCTACTCAATACTGCCCCAAGCCATAAGAAGTTAAACCACTTGAGTGTTGCTTCAGCAGTATGCTTATGGTCATTGTCCTGCTGGAAGGTGAACCGCCGTCCCAGTCTCAAATCTCTGGAAGACTGAAACAGGTTTCCCTCAAGAATTCCCTGTATTTAGTTCCATCCATCATTCCTTCAATTATGACCAGTTTCCCAGTTCCTGACGATTAAAAACATCCCCAAAGCATGATGCTGCCACCACCATGCTTCACTGTGGGGATAGTGTTCTCGGGGTGATGAAAGGTGTTGGGTTTGCGCCAGACATAGCATTTTCCTTGATGGCCAAAAAGCTACATTTTTGTCTTATCTGACCACAGTACCTTCTTCCATATGTTTGGGGAGTCTCCCACATGCCTTTTGGCGAACACCAAACATGTTTCCTTGTTTTTTTCTTAAACAATGGCTTTTCCTGGCCACTCTTCCATAAAGCCCAGCTCTATGGAGTGTATGGCTTAAAGTGGTCCTATGGACAGATACTCCAATCTGCGCTGTGGAGCTTTGCAACTCCTTCAGGGTTATCTTTGGTCTCTTTGTTGCATCTCTGATTAATGCCCTCCTTGCTTGGTCATCAGTTTTGGTGGGCGGCCCTCTCTTGCCAGGTTTGTTGTGGAGCCATATTCTTAAAAAATAATAATGGATTTAATGGTGCTCTGTGGGATGTTCAGTGTTTCTGATATTTTTTTATAACCCAACCCTGATCTGTATTTCTCCACAACTTTGTCCCTGACCTGTTTGGAGAGCTCCTTGGTCTTCATGGTTCCGCTTGCTTGGTGGTACCCCTTGCTTAGTGGTGTTGCAGACTCTGGGGCCTTTCAGAACAGGCATATATATACTGAGATCCTGTGACAGATCATGTGACACTTATATTGCACACAGTTGGACTTTTTAAAAACAAATGTGACTTTTGAAGGTAATATGTTGCACCAGATCTTATTTGGGGGTTTCATAGCAAAGAGGGTTAATACACATGCACGCACCAGTTTTGTTTCATTTTTTGAAAGAAGTAATTTTGTAACATTTCACTTCACCAATTTGGACTATTTTGTGTATGTCCATTACATGAAATCCAAATAAAAATCAATTTCAATTACAGGTTGTAATGCCACAATTAGGAAAAACGCCAAGGGGGATTTATATTTTGCAAGGCACTGTATCTTTATACACTATTCAGGTTTATATTGTTCATTCTCAATGCCTACAGTCTTAGAAAATGTGGTATTTTTTAACACATCCTTGTATCTAGTTAGGGATGACATGTTGTGTGAAGTTGACGCCACATGATTTGTTTAAATGTTTCGAAATACTTTGTGTCAATTACTGCAATTAATTTGTAAAAACTGAAAACCATACAACACACCCTAGATGTGTTAGATTATTGACCAATCACATTGCAGATATGAAGATCAATTACATTTCTCTTTCTAGAATTATTCCAGCAGTTAGATTTTCTTCGCACCCGTTACTGAAATGGTTGTTTAAGTTTAGGTAGTCTCCTCATAATGTTTCTAACCCTGGCTTTCATTCCATAGCAATAGGAAGTAGTGGTGCTGAGGATGCTGTTGCACCCCCTAAAATAAATAATAATACAAAAAATCTAATTAAAAGTTAGTCACAAAAGAAGTGCACTGGACCTTTGCAACTCCTGTTTTAATGGACCAATATAGAGTACCACAGTACGAGTCATAATACCCATAAAACTTTGCGGTCAAACAAGGAAATGGTTCCAATCGTTTTTCCACCATTAATTTTTCCCATAGGGGATTTTAGAAACACTTCAAATAAAAGGCTTTGTTTCGTGTAGGCTAACCCTGGTGGGACGTTTTGATAACCATGTAAATATCTCTAGGACAAGGTGACTTTTTTTCTGCCACCCTAGGCGAGACAAAATTATTGCCATATCTTGCAAAACAAGAAAAGTCTCAGTAAGTAAAATTACGTTAAAAAGATTTCTAAAATACGCATTTTCCAGAAATTGAAGTTAGGTTCAATTTAGGTTTTGATTGAAAGTCGAAAAGACGTCTTCAGACATTGAAATCAGGTTCATTTTTGGTTCTGAATCGAAGTTGAAAATATGCATTTTCCGGATGTTGAAATTATGTACATTTTCAGCTCTGAATGAAAGATGAAAAGAAGTCATTTATCTGTTTGGACCAAATCTGAACTAAACATACTGTAGATGTTTATGTTTGGGTCAAATCAAGGCTGGTCCCGACCGGACCAAAAAAAGGCTGCTAGTTTGGACAGGACCAAAAAAAGAATGCTAATTTGGACAGGATCAAAAAAAGACATCCAAAAGATGTTGATGTTGATTCCTGTGACCAATCAATTTGGCTGTTCAAGCTCTGAATATCAGCTACCCAGATAATGTACATCAGGAGTTATCCTGAGCCTATTTGCAATGTAGAAGTAATTTTTTTCTCGCTGTGTCAGATCATCAACAATTGACGGAAACAAACGTGAAACCAACAATTTATCCCACGGGGTGAAACTCCTGGAGAGCAGTTGTGAGTAGCCTGATTATCCATTAAATATTGACCATTTTACTTCAAAGTATACTGTTTTTAGGATATGTTGTTTGTTAACATGTCAGCACATTTCTGGGTTTGATTGGGTGCCATTTAGGTGTAAGTCTATTTGAATGGCGCAAACTGTATGATGGGCTCCCGAGTGGCGCAGTGGTCTAATGCTTCGAACACACTTACAGAGTCATTGCATTTTGGTACACCAGAATTACATTCATTTCCAATGAAACACTGCGTTTCCCTTGCAGCATTGAGTTGTCGAGGCAGTTGCAGTGCGTTCAGTGTGGTGCATATGTTAGATTTATCGAAAGTTTGCGTCAAACTGAATGCATAGACGGCTTGACAGAAATGGTAGCAGAAGGTGAATGTTGGTGAAGGTGAAACTTTTATTGCATACATATCCAGATGATGCTACGTGCTATTTTGCGCAATGACACTGTCGGTGTGTTCGAAGCGTAAGGCACTGCATCTCAGGTGCAAGAGGCATAACTACAGTCCCTGGTTCGATTCCAGGCTTTATCAGATCCGGTCGTGATTGGGAGTCCCATAGGGCGGAGCACAATTGGACCAGTGTCATCCAGGTTTGGCCGGGTAGGCCATCATTGTAAATAGGAATTTGTTCTTAACTTACTTGCCTAGTTAAATAAAGGTTAAATAAAAAAATATGCAAAAAGTGCCTGTCTCATAACATTGTCATACATTTTATCTCCAGCCTGCTCGGCCAAGGAAACCCATTTCATGAAACTCCCAACGAACAGTGGTTGTGCTGACATTGCTTCCAGAGGCAGTTTGGAAATCTGTAGTGAGTGTTAGACAATTTTTATGCACTACACGCTATAGCACTTCACACACATCAACACTTGTGCGGCCTACCACTTTGCGGCTGAGCCGTTGTTGATCCTAGACGTTTCCACTTCATAACAACAGCACTTACAGTTGACAGGGCCATCTCTAGCAGTGCAGAAATGTTACAAACTGACTTGTTGGAAAGGTGGCATCCTATGACTGTGCCACGCTGAAAGTCACTGAGCTCCTCATTAAGGCCATTCTACTGCCAATGTTTGTCTCTGGAGATTGCATGGCTATGTGCTCGATTTTACACACCTGTCACCAAAGGGTGTGGCTAAAATAGCTAAATCCATCAATTTGAAGGGGTGTCCACATACCTTTGCGTATATATAGTGTATTAGTGGACAAATAAAGCCCTCTGCAGCTCGGAAAACATTTTGTTTTCTCTCATAAAAGTAGTGCACTGAAAGCCATGCCCGCACTAAGCCACGCCTCCAACATAATTTGTATGTCTTGCCTTTTCAAGTGAATTGTAGAGTTACCACAAGAAATGTTTTCTCCCCCCTACTTTCAGCCTCATGTTACCTGTAAAGCTGTTTAAATGGTCTATGGTAGAAGTACATTACTGACAGAGCTCCAGAGTCCATCTGTGGAGATGGGAGAACCTTCCAGAAGAACAACAATCTCTGCAGCACTCCAACAATCAGCTCTTTATGGTAGAGTGGCCAGACGGAAGTCACTCATCAGTAAAAGGTACATGATAGTTCACTTGGGGTTTGCCAAAAGGCACCTAAAGGACTCCGAGATCACAAGAAAAAAGATTATCTGGTCTGATGAAAGTAAGATTGAACTCTGTGGCCTGAATGCCAAGCGGCATGAAGCATGGTGGTGGCAGCAGGGACTAGTCAGGATCGAGGGAAAGATGAACGGAGCAAAGTACAGAGAGATCATTGATGGAAACCTGCTTCGGAGAACTCAGGACCTCAGACTGGGGCAATGTTCACCTTCCAACAGGACAATGACACGAAGCACACATCCAAGACAATGCAGGAGTGATTTTGGGACAAGTCTCTGAATGTCCTTAAGTGACCCAGCCAGAGCCCGAACACGATCGAACATCTCTGGAGAGACTTGAAAATAGCTGTCCAATGACGCTCCCCATCCAACCACACAGAGCTTGACAGGGTCTGCAGTGAAGAATGAGTGAAACTCCCCAAATACAGGTGTGCCAAGCTTTTAGGGCCATACCCAAGAGGACTCAAGGCTGTAATCGCTGCCAAAGGTGCTTCAACAAAGTACTGAGTAAAGGGTCTGAATACTTATGTAAATGTGATATTATAGTTGTTTATTTCTAAGAAATTAGTAAACATTTCTAAAAACCTGTTTGTGGGTATTTTTTGTAGATGGATTAAAACATGCATTCTTCTCATCAATTTTAGAATAAGGCTGTAACATAACAAAATTTGAAAAAAGTCAAGGGGTCTGAATACTTTTCGAATGCACGGTCTGTGTAAAAAACAACATTTTTACACCTCATTGTGTACAGTTAGGGATGTCACATTACTTTTAACATAATCATTGTGTTGAAAAATTTACACAACGTGTTAAATGTGACAACACAGTGACTGTGTTAAAAGGAACACGTCGTCCCTAACTACAAAGAGATGTGTTAAAACATAACACAATTTGTGGCGTTTTTAATACATCTGTTCTAAGAGAGTAGATGCATGTTGACTTCGGATCCACAATGTGATTGGTGAATTAACACATCTAGGGTGGGTTGTATGGTTTTCAGATTTTAACACATTAATTGCAGAAATTGACACAAAATGTGTTGAAAAATGTACACATCATGTTGTGCCAACACGGTGATTGTGTTAAAAGTAATACATCTGGGATGACATGTTGTACTTCAAATAACTGTGACTGTACTGTATCAATAACTGGTGGTCAAGTCGAATAATCTTTATTGCACTTTCAGATATGAAGGACTGCTATCATTTTTCATCTGAGCCTGTGTATTCAGTACGTACGGACCACTTAGGTTATTCAATTTACATAATTCGCCGAGGCTCTGAAAAGCATGGCCCTGGCTAAGAAAGGAAAAGCTAAACCTGGATTTCAAAAGTCTCAGACTCTTTATTCAAATCCCAAGGAGGAATAAGGGTCTCTTGACAGTGAAAAGAATGAAGTACCTTCGTGAAGATGATGATAATAATAGAAGACGGGTTTAGTTCAGAGAGAGGATCACTCTGTCTGCACACAAAGTGGTATCTTGTGATTTGAAGCAGTGGGGTCATAGGCGATTAAAACATGAGAGCGTGGCACTCAGGAGTTTAGGGGCTACCTTTTTCACTCTGATAATGCCCTCCTGTGTGTTTTGGTCAGTGATGATGGTGAATATGTCCTGTCCGTCTCGGTCGACGATGCTATACTGCATCTCAGCATTCCGCCCCACATCCGCATCGTTAGCCTTGATCCGACCTATGGCAGCTCCTACTTCAGCTGACTCCAGAGTGCTCAGACGAAATGTATCTGGGGAGATGAGGAAAAACTATGATTTAAAAAAAGAACAGAATAAGCACTGCCATTTTTTGTGCAATTTTCCTTGTGTGGGAATGTTTGGCAACGTTGTCATTAGGTGTGGGAATCCTTCAGAATGGATTATTTCGTACAGATGGTTCTCTTTGGGACGATGATGCCAGTCCTAACCATAGGCTACATACAGTGCATAGAACAACATCTGCTTTTTGAAAGGACATTAAAGGTTCAGTACAGTGGTAGGAAAAAGCTTATTGGTTATGTCTTAAAACCTTATCCGACATTGACTAGACAGAGATCACAAGTTATTGTTGATAGGCCTACAAGCTAGAATAACCTTTGTTTACTTGGTTCAAACAGTTTTGCACAGTTATAAAGCACATACATGTACTGTACAGTACAGCATTGTGTGCGCCTAAATGAAAAACAGGTCAACAAGGAGAGCGGAATTGAGTCTTACGGTTGGCAAAGCGGGGTGGGCTGTCGTTCTCATCAGAGAGAGTGATGCTGACCGTGGTGGTCCCTGATAGTCCACCCATCTGGCCAGCCATGTCTTTAGCCTGGATCACAACCTGGTAGTTCTCCTTCGTCTCCCTGTCCATGTTGGGCAGGGCTGTCCTGATAGTACCTGAGTAAGAAAATAGACTACTATCAGTATAAATAAGTATGACGTGTATGATTGGTCAGGTTTAACATGAGTTAAAAATAATTTACAAGGACAAGATCTACTTAATTTAGAATAAACAATAATCTGTATTGCCAGTAATAAGTACGAACACAACATATTACAAATCTTGTTGAGTTATCAAATGAAGGCATCAAAAGCTGAACACCAATGCATACAGCTGAAGTCGGAAGTTTACATACAATTAGGTTGGAGTCATTAAAACATATTTTTCAACCACTCCACAAATTTCTTGTTAACAAACTATAGTTTGGCAAGTCGGTTAGGACATCTACTTGGTGCATGACAAGTACTTTTTCATACAATTGTTTACAGATAGAATATTTCACTGTATCACAATTCCAGTAGGTCAGAAGTTTACATGCACTAAGTTGACTAAAGTTTCTAGTTTCTAGTGCTCCAGTTTCAACTGTTCTGCCTTATTATTATTCGACCATGCTGGTCATTTATGAACATTTGAACATCTTGGCCATGTTCTGTTATAATCTCCACCCGGCACAGCCAGAAGAGGAGTGGCCACCCCACATAGCCTGGTTCCTCTCTAGGATTCTTCCTAGGTTTTGGCATTTCTAGGGAGTTTTTCCTAGCCACCGTGCGTCTACACCTGCATTGCTTGCTGTTTGGGGTTTTAGGCTGGGTTTCTGTACAGCACTTTGAGATATCAGCTGATGTACGAAGGGCTATATAAATAAATTTGGTTTGATTTGATTTGACTGTGCCTTTAAACAGCTTGGAAAATTCCAGAAAATGATATCATGGCTTTAGAAGATTCTGATAGGCTAATTGACATCATATGAGTCAATTGGAGGTGAACCTGTGGATGTATTTCAAAGCCTACCTTCAAACTCAGTGCCTCTTTGCTTGACAACATTGGAAAATCAAAAGAAAACAGCCAAGACCTCAGAAAAACAATTGTAGACCTCCACAAGTCTGGTTCATCCTTGGGAGCAATTTCCAAACGCCTGAAGGTACCACGTTCATCTGTACAAACAATAATATGCAAGTGTAAACACCATGGGACCACGCAGCCGTCATACCACTCAGGAAGATGACGGATTATGTCTCCTAGAGATTTATGTACTCTGGTGCGAAATGTGCAAATCAATCCCAGAACAACAGCAAAGGACCTTGTGATGATGCTGGAGGAAAAATTTACAAAAGTATCTATATCCACAGTAAAACTAGTCCTATGTCAACATAACCTGAAAGGCTGCTCAGCAAGGAAGGAGCCACTGCTCCAAAACCTCCATAAAAAGCCAGACTATGGTTTGCAACTGTACATGCGGAGAAATGTCCTCTGGTCTGATGAAACAAAAATAGAACTGTTTGGCCATAATGACCATCATTATGGTTGGAGAAAAAGGAGGAGGCTTTGATTTGAAGCCGAAGAATACCATCCCAACCATGAAGCACGCGGTGGCAGCATCATATTGTGGGGGTGCTTTGCTGCATCAGTTGCCATCACAAAGCCCTGACCTCAATCTTATAGAACATTTGCGGGCAGAACTGTGCAAACTGTGTGCGAGCAAGGAGGCCTACAAACCTGACTCATTTACACCAGCTCTGTCAGGAGGAATGGGACAAAGTTGACCCAATTTATTGTGGGAAGCTTGTGGGAGGCTACCTGAAACGTTTGACCCAAGTTAAACAATGCTACCAAATACTCATTTAATGTATGTAAACTTCTGACCCACTGGGAATGTGATGAAAGAAACTAAAGTTGAAATAAATCATTCAATCAACTATTATTCTGACATTTCACATTCATAAAATAAAGTGGTGATCCTAACTGACATAAGGCATGGAATTTTTACTCAGATTAAATGTCAGGAATTTTGAAAAACTGAGTTTAAATGTTTTTGGCTAAGGTGTATGTAAACTTCCGACTTCAGCTCTATTTACACCACACCAACAGTTCCAGGCAGATATTAACCCACAAATAAATTATCATTGCTTGATTCAGACAAGAGAGGAAACCTTTGATTCACCTCAACTCACTTCTCATTCACAAAAAAACACCCCATACTGAGTGCTGCTGAGTCTTTTTTTTGCAGAGAGATAATAGGCACGCAAGATTCCTCATTTCAAGTGTTTGCATGCCCATTTTGCTTGTTGGGAATATTTTACCATTGTCTGAATCCACTGAGAAATAGGGTTGACCCTGTAGAATACTGTACACAAGCTTGGCACTGTTCCCGTATGTTTGATCGTCAGCATCTGTCGCGGTGACTTGTATAACTGACGTGCCTGTGGAGGAGAAGATAGAGATCATGCACATATCCATAATGGGGAACCCAACCCAACTCAAGTGTCTGTGCCCTTACACAGTCATGCGAAATCCATAGATTAAGGCCTAATTAATTTACTTCAATTGACACATTTTCTTATATGAACTATAATTTGAAATTGTTGCATATTACTTTTACATTTGTTCAGTGTTGTTAGCTAGGGCTTGAAAAAGTGTATCTACCTGTCAGTTATAAACTAATTTACACACCACACACACACACACACACACACACAATGAGAAATTGAGATTGCGTGCTACTGATTAAACACAGACAAATCGAAAACTTTATTGTGCTTGTGCAGCATCTCCCCTCTCCCCACACATGACTCAAGTTCAGTCAAAATAAACAACATTTGACAAAATAAAAATGTATTGAAAGCATTGTTTACTAATGGGTAATGCAGTCAGAGGCTATACAGGTGGTTCAGATTACAGTCCCCCCAGTTCTCTCTTTGCTGAAGGCATATGTGCACGTTTCAGTGCCCAACAGGTCGTAGATCTGATTTTTTTCAGATGTCCAGGAGGAACAAGAGAACAATGATTTAGAAGAGGAAGAAGAAGATGGGGAAGAATACAACCCAGAGCATGATGCATCATCTTCAGATGAAGAAGAAATCCCCCAAGCTGAATGAGAGAAATGTTTGCCAAAGAACAGCAAAACATCATGGTCCTTGTCACCATATGACAACCAGGGCAGGATGGCATCACACAATGTTATAAGGGTGACCCCAGGGCCCACAAGACATGCAGGAGCCCATGTCCAGGACATTGTAACGGCATTCCTCCTCCTCTTCTGAGGAGGAATAGCGAGAAGGATCGTAAGATCCAAAGATCCAATGCTCAGCGTGGTAAGTGTCCATAACGTTTATTATAAGATGTAAACTGTACACTATGAAATATAAAACAATAAAGGTGAACATGAACGAAAACCGAAACAGTACCGTGTGGCAACAAACACTCACACGGAAACAAACACCCACAACTTAAAAGTGAAACCCAGGCTACCTAAGTATGATTCTCAATCAGAGACAACTAACGACACCTGCCTCTGATTGAGAACCATACTAGGCTGAACTCAAAACCCCAACATAGAAAAACACAGACTGCCAACCCCAACTCATGCCCTGACCATACTAAATAAAAACAAAACAAAGGAAATAAAGGTCAGAACGTGACAGACATTGCCTGAATATTCTACATATTCATCACACCAGCCATCGAAGAAATACTCCTGGAGATTACACATTTTTAGGGTTTCCGTAAATATGGAGACAACTGGAAAAGGATGGTTGAGATTGACCTGCGTGCCTACATAGGGCTGCTGATCTTAACGAGTATCTATAGGTCCTGAAGCGAGGCTACATGCAGTCTCTGGGATGCAGAGATTGGAAGGGTGATTTTCCGTGCCACGATGCCACTGAAAGTCTTTCACACTTTGTCAAGACCTGCGAGAGAATCTGGCGACCATAAGAGTGGTCTGGGAGAAGTGGGTGGAGCGTCTGCCATACCTCTACAACTCTGGGGCTGAAGTAACAGTGGATGAGCAACTGGTTCCATTCAGAGGTACATTTGTATTTTCATATCTGTAATGTAAGTGATTTCATCTGTTAATTATATTATGTATTGCTGTAATATAATTGATTTATGTGATTGTTTTCTGGGACACTAATATTAATTACTGATAGAAATCTCTTTTGTCAAAAGGTCACTGTCCTTTCCGGCAGTATATGTCCAGCAAGCCAGCAAAGTATGAGATCAAGATATGGGTGGCCTGTGACGCACAATCCAGCTACGCTTGGAAGATGCAAGTCTACACATGGAAGAACCAGGGGATGCGGGTTGTGCTTAATGTGACAGATTGACTGAGGGGGTACAATGTCACGTGTGACAATTTCTTCACCTCTCATGAACTCAGCCAGCAGCTCCTGAAGAGGAAGATCAACATGGTTAGCACAGTTAGAAAGAACAAGCCTAAGCCCCCCCTGCAATCCTCGCAACAAGGGGGAGAGAGGCCTTCCCATCAAAGTTTGCCTTCACCCCCATCACCACTCTAGTTTATTACCTCCCAAAGAGGAACAATAATGTCGTCCTCTTGAGCACACTGCACAAAACGGCTGAGATCAGTGATCATGAGGACAGGAAGCCAGGAAGCCAGCCATCATCCTGGACTACAACCACAACAAAAGAGGCGTGGACAACCTGGACAAGGTGATTGGAACTTACAGCTGCAGGAGGATGACCGCCCGCTGGCCTCTGGTCATCTTCCATAACATCATTGATGTGTCCTCATACAATGCCTTTGTGATATGGAACAAGATCAACCCTACCTGGATGCCAGATAAGCGTAACAAGAGGAGGGTGTTCCTGGAGCAGCTGAGAAAGGCACCTGTAACTCCCCACATTCAAAGGATGGAGCGCCTCCCCCATACAGCAGCCTTTGCAGGGCTTGTGAAAGCTGTTCAGGGGGCTGAATCTTGTCCTAATCCACCTGAGGCTGCAGCTGGGGCAGGCAAGAAGAGATGACAATTCTGCCCCCCAAATAAGTACTGTAAAACAAATACTATGTGCTGCACATGTGCGAAATGCATCTGCAAAGTCCATGCAGTCACACTTGCATACTGTCCTGTATGTGCTAATTACAGTCGATTGATTTATGTTCTTCACATTTTTGATTTGCATCTATTATCTTATTTTCTTCTTATTTAGTGTTGTTTTTTATACATCTTGTGGGTGGGGGCAATGGTTAAAAAAATGGGAGAAGACTAGTATTTTGTAGTTGAATTCCTTATTGTACAGTGTATAAGAATATATCACTATTTTGCCCCAAAATTTCAAGACTGTTATTGTTTTCCTTCAATAAAATGCATTCAAAACTACTTTCTGCACATTTATGCTACTTTCTTAGGCTATACAAGTACTATCTCTTGCAAAACAAATATATATATTTACACCTATGCAGTACCTTTAGAAATAATAATAAACCTCTGGAGAGACTGGGTCAGTAACTAATACTCTTAGTAAAAGTATTTATCTTCAACTAGATAGATTAAAATTGTATGTTAAACATCAGAGCATAGTTGAAAGATATGTGTTCCGTAGAAATCAGAAGAGGGTGGCCAGCAGAGATAGGTGGGATGGTCTGAGGGAAGCTGAGGGTTGGGATGTGGAATTTGAGACAAGTGAGAGTGGAGTTGCTGGGTGCGGGATAGAATGACGGTCAAAGATAAAAGTAAAAAAATTAAGTCAAAATAAAAAGTATGTTTGAATGACACTGAGGGGCAGTGTTACAGCTAATGCCTGTTTTCCTGAGGCTGATGCCACACAGCTGTTTGTACACATGCATATACACCCACTCTCATTCAAATGCACACACGTGCACATACATGGACACAAACACACACGTAAATAGTACCATACATGGACTCAAACATATTCAGTCGGACTTGCTGTTAGGATTTTTGTTGTCCTTGATGTCTTTTATTGTTGCATTGCTGTTTTCTGTTTTTCTTTGTCTTTTTCTTTTTTAATCTTTTTTTAATTTTGTTGGATGTTGGTGCATGGGGCAATAGTGGTGGAACTTACGCACTCCAAAAACTATGCCTAGAGTTTCTCATTCTATCACCGCATAATTCATTTTTGCTTTTATTCAATGTCCTCGATGCGAAAATGATAGGCTTATTTTTTCTGGAAGGCATGGGACACGACTTCTCCCACACCATAGGGACCAGAATCCCAAGCTATTTGGATGGGCAATGACGGGTCAAAGTTTTGTCAGTGCAGATTTACTGAGTGTTTTCTTGGTTTTCATGAACACTTCCTCGCATTGTTTTGTCCATTTCCATGTTTTGTCCTGACAAAGCAACGGTTACAGCAGCTTCAGCTTCGCTGCTAAGCTTGGGAGAAAGTGTCCATAGTTATTCAGTAACCCCAGGAAGAATGTAGTTGGCTTACGTTCTGAGGAGCTGGGGCATCCAAGATAGCCTTGACCTTGGACAAAGCCTTGTGAAAGCCTGTCCATAGTCCTTCAATCTCTGTAGTGTTGCATCCAAGTTCTGGAGATGATCCTTTTTGTTCCTTTCCAGTAACAAGGATGCCATCCAGGTAGCAATGGTCTTCTGGCAATCCACTCAGGGTCTGTTCCATCTCCTTTTGGAACAGCGCTAGTGCTCTTGTGATTCCGAACGGTAGACGACAAAACCTGAAGAGCCCATTTTGTGTCAGAACAGTCAGCAGCTCTTTTGACATTTCTTCCACATGCATCCGAAACTAGGCTTGGTAGTGGTTTATTTTGCTTTTGACTGCCGGCTATATTGATGTATGGTAGCAGCTACTGTTCAGCGGACAACACAGGGTTAACTGTGACTTTCAACAGTCTCCACATATCCTGATTCCACCATCCTAGTTAAGGACTGGTACGATGGGTGTCGCCCGTTCACTCACACTGACCGGCTCCAGGACTTTGTTTTTGACTAGAGCAGGGAATGTCAACTAGATTCAGCTGTGGGAAGAAAAACATTTCTTGAGTGGATAGTCAGGGGGCTAGAACATTATAAGACATTTGTCGACTTCAAATTGACCGCAAGAAGCTCAAACAGATAAAATATTTGACTAAAACATAATGACTTCAAAACTTGCCAAATTTGTAGACAAACATGTCTCTCTTATGTGTGGGAGTACTGGGTAACAGAATATCATCATTAAAATCACATGGGAGTGATTTCCTGGTGTTTTTACAGCTTTTTATGGCCAACAATATATATTTTTAAATATGCGTTGTATATATATTTTTTTTCTCTGAAAATCTGGGGGACCAAACAAAACCCTGCCTGCTGGCCACCAGTTGGGGAACCCTGGACTAGAGCGTCCAAGTCAGCCTCAACTTTTGGTCTGATAGCATAAGGTACCGGTCGTGTTTTCAGAAACTTTGGTTTGTTGTCTGGCTTAATGCTGAGTTTCACTCTAATATACAGTATTTCATGAAACCCAGCTCTCCATTAAATACTTCTCCATGTTTCTTTAAGATAGGCCTGTGTCTCCATGTGTCATTGTATGCACTGATGGCCAGTCCAGCATGATTTTCTCTAACCACAAACATCCCAGTAGTGATGGACAGTTTCCTTTCACAATATAGGCTGGCATTTTTTCAGTTTGTCCCTTTATCTGAACTGTGACCTCAGGGATGCCTCTCATGGCGACAGATTCACCCATGTAAGTCTTTAATATGATGTGTGCTGGCTGAAATGCAAGGTGTTCCAGTGTCTTTTTGTCAAACTGTGTCTGACACAAGAGATACAGCTGCCCGTGTCAATCTCTATATGCACCGGCTGCCCCTCTAGTAAGGGAGAGACATAGTAGCCGTGCAGCCCCCCAGCAACAGTCAGTATATTCAGTGTGACTTCCTCTTCTGATTGGTTACTTGCTCAACAGCCTAAACATGTCTATTTTTCCTGTGTTGGAATATCTCTTTCTTGTTTTCAGTCTTACACATTTTCTCTGAGCTCTTTTTGTTTCTGCAGGCTCGTTCGACAAGGCCCTTTTTTTTACCACAGGCTCATCAATCTATGTCCTTACGCCAGCAAGTAGACGCCTGATATCCTGCTTTGACAAAGTGGAAGCATGTGCCTTGATTTCCCTCTCCTGATTTTCAGTTGCAACTTGGTGCACATTTCCTGATGAATCCAACTGTTGAGCGTCTTTTGCTCGTCTGAGCGTCTTTTTTGGACACACTGACTGTAATAGCTTTTGCAAAGGTCCGATTACTTTCAGTCAATAGTCTCTTGTGTAGCTTCATGCCTTAGCTCACATACTAGTCTGTCTCTAATGCTGTCATTTAGAACATCAAACTCACAGTGCACTGATTTAATTTAGTGCACTATTTAATGCAGCAGCAAACACGTGTCTCTGAGTCTCCCTATTCCTGACTCCTTCTGTGGAACCCTTCAGCAATAACTAGTGATTTGGTGAAAATGGTCCTTCCAGTATTTCCACAATATCTCCACACGTTGTGTTACCTTGCCTGTAGCAGACTGCGGAGTAAATTACATTTCTTTGGCCCCATAACACTAAATAATTTAGGCACAATTTTGTCCTCATCAATGTAATATGCAAGAACAAAATATTCAAACTGTTCTGTATATGAGCTCCACTGCTCAATACTTTCATCAAATGTTTCCAACAATTCCAGCAATTCCAGCCACAATTTCATCAATGTTTTCAAACATTCCAGCAATTCCAGCCACAAATCCAGTCACTGTTTAACCTCAACATCTTCTCTCTGGAATCAGTTAATGATTCCATCATTATGTGAACACGATAGAGGACGATTATTTGCCATATTGGCAAATAGGTTTTTATTTAACTTGCAATTACACATTCTATTAATTTGTGGGCTCATAATTGGAAATGTATTCCAGTTTGCCCTTTTGCCTTTTTAAGGCTTTTTTGTATTTGTGCCTACTGGTTCATCTATATTATCTTAATTAAGTTCAGTGCAATGAGGCAAAACCTTCACTAAAGATTCAACCTTCCACTATTCCATATGGATATTATGGTGTCAATTACATGACTTGATTTCCAGTTCATTATCTCTGCCTTTTGTTAACTAAGTTTAAAAAATAATTGTCATTCACATTTCTTCATGGAAATACAGCACCACAAAAGTACCAACTCAGAAAATGCAGTTGTTTTTACTCACCTACATCTGACATCTCTGGGACACTGGCGAAATAGATGTCTTTTGAGAACTTTGGCTCATTGTCGTTGATGTCGTGGATCTTGATGTTAAATTCAGTATCAGCCTCCAGTGTCTTGTTGGTCCTCTTGTCAACCACCTTAGCGTGGAGTGTGTATATGGCCCTCTCCTCCCTGTCCAACCGCTTAGTGGCGTGAATGTCACCTGAGTTCTCATCTATTAGAAACAAGCTCCCCACCCCGTCTCCAGTTAGAATGTACTTCACGTTACCTTCCCCTCGGTCCATATTGGAATGCAGCTGTGGATAGAAAGAAGGAAAAACCATGTGAGAGATTTATTTTGAGATGGAGAGAGCATTCAGCATCAGTCAGGAAATGTGAAATGTACAAAAAACTAAAATGGCAAGTACTGTTGGCAGGTTTATGTAAATAACAGATTCAACACTAAATTCAACATCTTTTTACATCTGCCTTGGATTAGTCTCTCTGGACAAATATTCATATACAGCCAAGCTTGCTATAATAATAATAATAATAATATATGCCATTTAGCAACTATCTTGAGATTTTGATTATTGCTCACTATATTGGCCTTGCATACATTCAATTCACAAACATTTAATTTCAGAGTTTATATACCCTGGGCTGACGATTACCATCCCTCACAATTTATTTACTCAATTTGAGAAAGGGAAAACCAAGAATGCGAGCACAAGCATGTTAGCTCAGAGACTGAAAGGCAATGGTTCTTGTTTGGATCTTATTTGGTTCTTGTATGGACCATATATTGCAACATAAAAGGGCCTCACGGGTGGCGCAGTGGTCTAAGGCAGTGCTAGCCGTGCCACCAGAGATTCTGGGTCCGAGCACAGGCTGTGTCTCAGCCGGCCGCAACCCGGAGGCCCATGGGGCGGTGCACAATTGGCGCACAAGTGTCGTCCGGGTTAGGGAGCGTTTGGCCATCAGGGATATCCTTGTCTCATCACGCACTAGTGTCTCCTGTGGTGGTGCAGTGCATGCTGACCGGGTCGCTAGGTGTACAGTGTTTCCTTCGATATATTATTTTACCCCTTTTTCTCCCCAATTGGTAGTAGTTACTGTAAATCGATATATCGAAGGTGTGCCCTGTCTGATCAAAATAATCATATTCTGTGGGTAATTTTAAATGGACAACCTATGAGTCCTGTATTTTATGTTACAACACCCACATCAACATACTCCCACATAAAAAAATACTATACTATTCACTCCAGTGTTTTTGAAGATTATAGTATTTATATTTATAATAGTATTTACAGTTAACTATAGAATGAATACTGTAGTGTACTGTAGTGTTTACTATAATGTTATTGCTTTATTATGTGCAAGCTTTCTCCTAGAGGAATATTCAAAGTCCACAATTTCCATAATCTGTAGCTAGCTCACAATAGGGTCTATTCAAGTAGTTCAACATTCCTGCACTTTTCTATAATGTGTAGTGTACACAATGTATGGTCTACTTGGCATGTTTCTCACTTATGGGTGACACAAATTGGGATATGGGGGGAGGGGGCAGGGTATATGCAAATTATTACTGTAGTATTTAGTATAGTTAGAAAAGTGATGTGTTTTTGGTGACTGTAGTGTTTTGCACACTTTACTGTGGTCTTTACAACAGTGTTTTCTTTTGTGGATACTACTGTAGTATTCCTATAGGAAATTTCTAGTACCCTACAAAATTCTATAGTGAGGGATACAAAAGTGTGTACGGTAGTATAGTATTCCACAGTATGCTACAGTTTACTACAAAATTATATGGTAAACTATGGTAAACTATAGAATTGTTTTAAAAAATGCTGCAGGAAAACCCTTACTTTCCTGTGATTTCCTTAAAATAAAATAAAAAAATCCAATTCACCCTTCTACTATCTAGAAGTCACCACTATCCGGTCTCCGCCCAGTAGCCTGCCCTGAATTTAGTCACTGTTACTAGTAGGCTACCACCCACTACTCTACACTGCACCCTAGAGACTGCTGCCCTATGTATATAGTTATTGAGCACTGGTCACTTTAATAATGTTTACATACTGTTTTACCCATTGCATATGTATATACTGCATTCTAGTCGAGGCTCATCCTATATCACTACTGATGTACACACCTTTTCTATTCATATACTGTCTTTACTGTCTATACACGCCATATATATATATATATATATATATATATATATATATATATATATATATATATAAATACAGTACCAGTCAAACATTTGGACACACCTACTCATTTAAGGGTTTTTCTTTATTTGTACATGTTTCTACATTGTAGAATAATAGTGAAGACATCAAACTATGAAATAACACATATGGAATCTTGTAGTAACCAGAAAAGCTCTAAACAAAGCATTCTCTCAACCAGCTCCATCTGGAATGCTTTTCCAACAGTCTTGAGGGAGTTCCCACATATGCTGCTCTTCCTTCGCTCTGCGGTCCAACTCATCTCAAACCATCTCAATTGGGTTGAGGTCATGCAATTGTGGAGGCCAGGTCTTCTGATGCAGCACTCCGTCATTCTCCTTCTTGGTAAAATAGCCCGTACAGAGCCTGGAGGTGTGTTGGGTCATTGTCCTGTTGAAAAACAGATGAAAGTCCCACTAGTCGCAAACCAGGTGGGATGGCATATCGCTGCAGAATGCTGTCATAGCCATGCTGGTTAAGTGTGCCTTGAATTTTTAATAAATCAGCGACAGTATCACCAGCAAAGCACCATCACACCTTCTCCTCCATGCTTCATGGTGGCAACCACACATGCAAAGATCATCCGTTCACCTACTCTGCATCTCAAAGACACAGCATTTGGAACAGAAAATCTCAAATTTGGACTCATCAGAACAAAGGACAGATATCCACAGGTCTAATGTCCATTGCTCGTGTTTCTTGGCAGAAGCAAGTATCCTCTTCTTATTGGTGTCCTTTAGTAGTGTTTGCTTTGCAGAGATTTGACCGTGAAGGCCTGATTCACGCAGTTTCCTCTGAACAGTTGATGTTGAGATGTGTCTGTTACTTGAACTCTGTGAAGCATTTATTTGGGATGCGATCTGAGGTGCAATTAACTCAAATTAACTTATCTTCTGCAGTAGAGGCAATTCTGGGTCTTCCTTTCCTGTGGTGGTCCTCATGAGAGCCAGTTTCTTTACAGTGCTTAATGGTTTTTGCATCTGCACTTGAAGAAACTTTCAAAGTTCTTAACATTTTCCGCATTGACTGACCTTTATGTCTTAAATTAATGATGGACTGTCATTTCTTTTTGCTTATTTGAGCTGTTCTTGCAACAATATGGACTTGTATTTACATTTTTTAAATACTTTTTTGGTTATTGCATGATTCCATATGTGTTATTTCATAGTGTAATAAATAAATGTCACGTGCTGTTGTGCAAATGGAATAGACAGCAGGTGGAAATTATAGGCAATTAGCTAGACACCCCCAATAAAGGAGTGGTTCTGCAGGTGGGGACCACAGACCACTTCTCAGTTCCTATGCTTCCTGGCTGATGTTTTGGTCACTTTTGAATGCTGGCGGTGCTTTCACTCTAGTGGTAGCATGAGACGGAGTCTACAACCCACACAAGTGGCTCAGGTAGTGCAGCTCATCCAGGATGGCACATCAATGCGAGATGTGGCAAGAAGGTTTGCTGTGTCTGTCAGCGTAGTGTCCAGAGCATGGAGGCGCTACCAGGAGACAGGCCAGTACATCAGGAGACGTGGAGGAGGCCGTAGGAGGGCAACAACCCAGCAGCAGGACCGCTACCTCCGCCTTTGTGCAAGGAGGAGCAGGAGGAGCACTGCCCGCTACCTCCACCTTTGTGCAAGGAGGAGCAGGAGGAGCACTGCCAGACCTCCAGCAGGCGGTCAGAAACAGACTCCATGAGGGTGGTATGAGGGCCCAACGTCCACAGGTGGGGGTTGTGCTTACAGCCCAACACCGTGCAGGACGTTTGGCATTTGCCAGAGAACACCAAGATTGGCAAATTCGCTACTGGCGCCCTGTGCTCTTCACAGATGAAAGCAGGTTCACACTGAGCACATGTGACAGACGTGACAGAGTCTGGAGATGCCGTGGAGAACGTTCTGCTGCCTGCAACATACTCCAGCATGACTTCTTGGCGGTGGGTCAGTCATGGTGTGGGGTGGCATTTCTTTGGGGGGCCGCACAGCCCTCCATGTGCTCGCCAGAGGTAGCCTGACTGCCATTAGGTACCGAGATGAGATCCTCAGACCCCTTGTGAGACCATATGCTGGTGCGGTTGGCCCTGGCTTCCTCCTAATGCTAGACCTCATGTGGCTGGAGTGTGTCAGCAGTTCCTGCAAGAGGAAGGCATTGATGCTATGGACTGGCCCGCCCGTTCCCCAGACCTGAATCCAACTGAGCACATCTGGGACATCATGTCTCGCTCCATCCACCAACGCCACATTGCACCACAGACTGTCCAGGAGTTGGCGGATGCTTTAGTCCAGGTCTGGGAGGAGATCCCTCAGGAGACCATCCGCCACCTCATCAGGAGCATGCCCAGACGTTGTAGGGAGGTCATACAGGCACGTGGAGGCCACACATACTACTGAGCCTCATTTTGACTTTTTTTTATGGACATTACATCAAATTTGGATCAGCCTGTAGTGTGGTTTTCCATTTTAATTTTGAGTGTGACTCCAAATCCAGACCTCCATGGGTTGATACATTTGATTTCCATTGATAATTTTTGCGTGATTTTGTTGTCAGCACATTAAACTATGTAAAGAAAAAAGTATTTAATAACAATATTTCATTCATTCAGATCTAGAATGTGTTATTTTAGTGTTCCCGTAATTTTTTTGATCAGTGTATATTCTGGACTCTGACATTGCTCATTCAGATATTTCTTGATTTTCATTATTTTCTTATCATTTATTTGTGTGTTTTTTTATGTTGTTCGGTATTACTTCACTGATGGAGCTAGAAGCAGAAGCATTTCGCTGCACCTGTGATAACATCTGCAAGATTTGATTTGAGTTCAGATCATGGAATTCTGAACACATCATGCTTCTACGCCTACATTTAAATGTGTATCTAGCCTAACAAACTTTTGTTTTTCTAAATATTAGCTAACTGGATAGCATTTATAAGACCAGCAAAAACATGAATCATACACTAGGAAGGTATTTCCTCCAATGTTATAATGAAAAGGTGTCTCTCACTCCCAAATAGGGGAAATCATTGCATCACAAGAACACAATACAACATACTGTATATTCTTGTACTTTTCTTCCTGCTAAGCTTGGTCCAGTGTACCATCTAAGTGCCTCTTTCTAGACTATTCATCATCTTGAAATAAATTAGCATTACTTCAAGTAACGATGATGAGTGACTGGCTTGAAGCTCATTACTGCACTGCTGATACTACAGTGTCATAGGCTTATATTTAGCACTATATCTCATGGGCCATCACATCCTACGTGACAAGCAGTGAGGGACACAGCATCATAATATTCATGAATATTAATATCAACACACTGAGGGAGAAACTCATTATTTTCTGCAATCTGAAAACCAGGATCAACAACAATGCAACTTTGGGAAGAAAGTGAGAAATATGCAAATGGAGCCTATTCCATATTTAGTGCACAGCACTGGTGAAACGTAGGAATAAGGTTCCATTTTGGGAGGCTGATTATGAATACAGCTACAGTCTGAATAGTTTTACTCCTGATGTTCATTGCTGAACATTGAAGAATACGATAAACCAATATAATAATTTCAACATAAAATGTACAGTGGCTACTCTTCAATTGTGTACAGAATCTCCTAAAGTACTTTGTTTTTACCCAGTGTTCTTTACTTTCCCACTGCACATTCCGCTGATGACTCTTGCAGTCTGTTTGTGTCCCAAATGGCACCCTGTTCCCTACATTTTGACTACTTCTGACGAGGGATATTTGGGACATATGGTATGCTTCTCAGACTCAATGGTTAACCCCAATAAGAGAGAGATAATTGACAGAAAGAAAACAAAGAGGAGACCATCAAATGGAAGCGAAGAGAGAACTCCATACAATGGAGCCATGCTGTCAGGTCTGCCAGCTAATTGCAGTTTGACAGTCGTCAGACAACACAGGACTAGGGTATTTACTATATACCTGCTAGCACTTATTGAATTAGACAAGTCAGAAAATACACAACACGCTCAGACGGTAAACAGTAAAAGGTAATTATTGGAGGTCCGTTTATGGTCAATCTCACAAGCCACAGTGTAATCCGCTGTTTACAGTACACTGTCTGGCTGGCACACTAGTGTGGAGTGGGCAATATACCCCTGTGCTGCATGTATTCATGCAGTATTATTGAGTCCAGTGATTTATGCAGATTTATACAGTCAATTCATGCAAAATTTGAAATTGATTAATTAAGTATTATACAGTCAATTCTTGCAGCAGTATGGAATCGAATCATGCAATTCGTGCAGTATTATTGATTAATCTAGTAGTATAGAGTCAATCCATGGATCCATGAGTAAAATAAGTGACATGAAAGTATGAATTGCTCTGATATTTCCTATCTATGACCTAAAGCCCCACATAGGCTATGCAGACACTGTAGTTTTTATGAACTTGTCCTTCAGAAATGCAATATTGTTTAATGAGTTTGGCAACAAAATAGAATACATATAATTCAATATGGATGCATTGAATGCGATTTGAGGTAGGCACAGATAACTAACATACTAACATTGTATTTTGTCCAAGTCTTGGTCGATTACAACCAAATTATGATAAGTGTAAATATTCAAATAAAAATAAATGATGATGTTAATGCGAGTGTAGAGAAATTATTGTGCTTCTAGTTCCGACAATGCAGTAATAACCAACAAGTAATCTAACCTACCTTATACACACAAGTGTAAAGGGATGAAGAAAATGTACATAAAAATATATGAATGAGTGACGGTACAGAACGGCAAGATGCAGTAGATGGTGTTGAGTACAGTATATACATATGACATGAGTAACGTAGGGTATGTAAACATATAAAAGTGGCATTGTTTAAAGTGGCTTGTGATACATGTATTACATAAAGATGGCAAGATGCAGTAGATGGTATAGAGTACAGTATATACATAAGAGATGAGTAATGTAGGGTATGTAAACATTATATTAAGTGGCATTGTTTAAAGTGGCTAGTGATAAATTTTTTACATACATTTTTCAATTATTAAAGTGGCTGGAGTTGAGTCAGTATGTTGGCAGCGGCTATTTAACAGTCTGATGGCCTTGAGATAGAAGCTGTTTTTCAGTCTCTCGGTCCCTGCTTTGATGCACCTGTACTGACCTCGCCTTCTGGATGACAGCAGGCTGAACAGGCAGTGGCTTGGGTGGTTGTTGTCCTTGATGACCTTATGGCCTTCCTGTGACATCGGGTGGTGTAGGTGTCCTGGAAGGCAGGTAGTTTGCCCCCGGTGATAAGTTGTGCAGACCTCACTACCCTCTGGAGAGCCTTGCGGTTGTGGGCAGAGCAATTACCGTACCAGGCGATGATACAGCTGACACCACACTCCGAGGGCCCTCACCTCCTTCCTGTAGGCCCTCACCTCCTTCCTGTAGGCCGTCTCGTCGTTGTTGTTAATCAGGGCTACCACTGTAGTTTCGTCTGCAAACTTGATGATTGAGTTGGAGAAATGCATGGCCACGCATTCGTGGGTGAACAGGGAGTACAGGAGAGGGCTCAGAACGCACCCTTGTGGGGCCCCAGTGTTGATGATCAGTGGGGTGGAGATGTTGTTACCTACCCTCACCACCTGGGGGCGGCCCGTCAGGAAGTCCAGTACCCAGTTGCACAGGGTGGGGTCAATACCCAGGGTCTCGAGCTTTATGACGAGTTTGGAGGGTACTATGGTGTTAAATGCTGAGCTGTAGTCGATGAACAGCATTCTCACATAGGTATTCCTCTTGTCCAGATGGGTTAGGGCAGTGTGCAGTGTGGTTGCAATTGCGTCGTCCTTGGACCTATTGTGGCGGTAAGCAAATTAGAGTGGGACTAGGGTGTCAGGTAGGGTGGAGGTGATATGGTCCTTGACTAGTCTCACAAAGCACTTCATGATGACTGAAGTGAGTGCTACGGGGCGGTAGTCATTTAGCTCAGTTACCTTAGCTTTCTTGGGAACAGGAACATTTGTGGCCCTCTTGAAGCATTTTGGAACAGCAGACTGGGATAAGGATTGATTGAATATGTCCGTAAACACACCAGTCAACTGGTCTGCGCATGCTCTGAGGATACGGCTGGGGATGCCGTCTGGGTCTGCAGCCTTGAGGGTTAACACGCTTAAATGTTTTACTTACGTCGGCTGCAGTGAAGGAGAGTCCGCAGGTTTTTGTAGTGTGCTGTGTCAGCGGCACTGTATTGTCCTCAAAGTGAGCAAAGAAGTTGTTTAGTCTGTCTGGGAGCAATACATCCTGGACATATTGGACCACAAAAAAATTGAACTTTTACATTACCGTGTAGTTCACCAATAAAATGGTCTGACGTTGATGTGGACATGCTCGGCATTCATATCCAGAAGGAAAGAAATTATCATGACAATACTTTTTTTTTTAAATTAGCAAAAATATATATAATCTTGCTACCATGAAAAGGAAAATACCTGTATATTTGTGGAAAAATCACATTGATTAACTCTTCAGTCATATCCGAGTTTACCTATTTGGTTATGGCCTTGCCAGCCTATACCTAGCGACCTGTTTTTTTATTTTTTTTATTATATGTGTGAAAAATATTTCAATTTATTTGGAACAGCAGGCCAGAAAAAATGTAAAACTTCTTGTGACTAGCAATCCCGGATCCGGGAGCGTAATCATAGCCTCAAACCAAATAGCATAACGCAGCGGACATAAATCCCCCTAGAAAATGTTCCTATTCATGAAAATCACAAATGAAATATATTGAGACACAGCTTAGCATTTTTGTTAATCACACTGTCATCTCAGATTTTCAAAATATGCATTACAGCCAACTCTAGACAAGCATTTGTGTAAGTGCATCATGGCATAATGCTATGCTAGGGTCTGCTGGCAGAAGGCAACATTTTCACGAAAATAAGAAAAGTAATCAAATTAAATCATTTACCTTTGAAGAACTTCGGATGTTTTCACTCAGGAGGCTCCCAGTTAGAAAGCAAATGTTCCTTTTTTCCCAAAATATTATTTTTGTAGGCAAAATCGTCCCGTTTGTTCAACATGCTTGGCTGAGAAATTGACCGGAAAATGCTATCACTACAACGCCAAACTTTTTTCCAAATGAGCTCCATAATATCGACAGAAACATGGCAAACGTTGTTTAGAATCAATCCTCAAGGTTTTTTTAACATATATATTCGATAATATATCCGTCGAGGCAATTGGTTTCTCATAAGAAGCAATTGGAAAAATGGCTAGACATCAGGTGACCACTTGCTAAATGTGGTTCCTTACGGCTATTCTTCAACAGAAATGCGTAAAAAGACGTCACAATGCTGTAGACACCTTGGGGAATACGTAGAAAACGTAAACTCATTCGTAGCTCATTCACAGCCATATAAGGAGTCATTGGCATGAGGCGGTTTTAAAAAATGCGTCACTTCCTGATTGGATTTTTATCTGGGTTTCGCCTGTAACATCAGTTCTGTTGCACTCACAGACAATATCTTTGCAGTTTTGGAAACATCAGAGTGTTTTCTATCCAAAGCTGTCAATTATATGCATAGTCGAGCATCTTTTCGTGAAAATATATCTTGTTTAAAACAGGAATGTTTTTCATCAAAAAATTAAAATATCGCCCCCTAGTCGTAAAAGGCCTATGTATATAATGAAAATGAATTCAGAAGGCAGAAATGATTAAATATTAAAGCATTAGACCTCTCACTAAAGGCTTCAGTTATACAAAAGATACACTTAAATCCAAACTGTTTCTCTAGCAGATTAAATTCTCCCCATGTTCAAGAATAGCCTTGTTCCCTTTATTCAGATTAAAACCTCTCACTTTCGGTTATTTAAATTATATAATCTCCAAAATATCTATATTTTTAAAACAAGCCATATAAAAAGTTGTTTGCAATTTCAGTTTAATCCACCAGAAAAAAAACAGAACAAATAGTACAACAAATATGATGAAGTGAGATGAAGTGTAGCTATGATAAAAATGACAGACCTCTACGTGCTTTTTAAGTAGAAAACCTACAAAATCGGCAGTGTATCAAATACGTGTTCTCCCCACTGTAGCACTGCTGGGTGATATGAAAAGTAATAGTCAAATCAATCAAGAATATCATAACTTTTTGCAAAAAAAAATCTTTAATATACAATCTGTGGAAACTATGAGAATAGAACGGTTCAGAACTTTTGTGAAACATCACAGCACAGTTGAAAAATACATAGCAAATAAATAAAAAATGGATTGTATTATTAAAGAGAAAGATGGCAGGAGTTGGGTAGAGCTGAAGCGTAGAACAAAAAAACTACAAGATAACTAATATAAAATATACTGCGTTTGTATAAGGAATATAGGTCTTGAAGGAGTTCTGACATATTCTGAGCACTAGTTGGCTGTGTTTCCTTCACTTTGTGGTCCAACTCATCCCAAACCATCTCATTTGGGTTGAGGTCATGTGACTGTGGAGACCAGGTCATCTGATGCAGCACTCCATCTCTCTCCTTCTTGGAAAATAGCCCTTACAGAGCCTGGAGGTGTGTTGAGTCATTGTCCTGTTGAAAAACAAATTATAGTCCCACTAAATGCAAACCAGATGAGATGGCGTATCACTGCAGAATGCTGTGGGAGCCATGCTGTTTAAGTGTGCCTTGACTACTAATTAAATCACAGAGGGTGTCACCAGCAAAGCACCCCCACGCCATCACACCTCCTCCTCCATAATTTACGGGTGGGAACAACACATTGCAGAGATCATCCGTTCACCTACTCTACGTCTCACAAAGACAAAAATATCACATTTGGACTCATTAGACCAAACGGCAGATTTCCACCGGTCTAATGTCCATTGCTCGTGTTTCTTGACCTAAGCAAGTGTCTTATTCTTAATGGTGTCCTTTAGAAGTGGTTTATTTTCAGTAATTCGACCGTGAAGGCCTGATTCACGCAGGCTGGTAACTAATGAACTTACCCTCTTCAGCAGAGGTAACTGGGTCTTCCTTTCCTGTGGCGGTCCTCATAAGAGCCAGTTTCATTATAGCGCTTGATGGTTTTTATGACTGCACTTGAAGAAACATTCAAAGTTCTTGACGTTTTCCGCATTGACTGACATTCATGTCTTAAAATATTGATGAACTGTCATTTATCTTAGCTTATTTGAGCTGTTCTTGCCATAATATGGACTTTTACCAAATATCTTCTCTATACCAACCCTACCTTGTTACAACAAATGATTGGCTTATTCTACAATTGATTTAATGTTTTTTTATCCTGATCAATCTACAAACAATACCTCATATTGACAAAGCATAAACAGGTTTAGAAATGTTTGTGTATATATATAAATATATATATATATATATACACACACTCACAGTTGAAGTCGAAAGTTTACATACACTTACGTTGGAGTCATTATAATTAGTTTTTCAACCACTACGCACATTTCTTGTTAACAAACTGTAGTTTTGTCAAATTGTTTAGGACATTTACCTTGTACCTTGTTTACAGACAGATTATTTCACTTATAACTCAATGTATCACAATTCCAGTGGGTCAGAAGTTTACATACAACAAGTTGACTGTGCCTTTAAACAGCATGGAAAATTCCAGAAAATTATGTCATGGTTTTAGAAGCTTCCGATAGGCTAATTGACATAATTTGAGTGAATTGGTGGTGTACCTGTGGATGTATTTCAAGGACTACCTTCAAACGCAGTGCCTCTTTGCTTGACATCATGGGAATATCAAAATCAAAATTTTGATTTTCATGGGAAAATCAAAAGAAATCAGCCAAGACCTAAGAAATAAATTGTATGTTGTATGTATGTTGTGGTGGTGCTTTACTGCAGGAGGAACTGGTGCACATAAGAAGATAGATGGCATCATGATTTAATATTAGGTGGATATATCGTGCAGGACATGACGGGCAGACGAAAATTCCAAATAGTACCTGTAAAGTTCATAGAAACATGTCAAACGTTTTTATAATCAATCCTCAGGTTGTTTTTACAATAAATAATCAATAATATTTCAACCGGACGATAGCTTTTTCAATAGGAGAGAGAGAGAAAAGGTCTGCTCCAAGCTGCTCGCGCATGCAAAACTCTGGGGGGACACAGCTATCCACTGACGCAATGTGATCATTCTCACTAATTTCCAGAATAAAAGCCTGAAACTATGTCTAAAGACTGTTCACACCATGTGGAAGCCATAGGGAAAGGAATCTGGTTGATATCCCTTTAAATGGAGGGAAGGCATGCAATGGGACAGGGAGGTTTCAGAAAAACAGTACTTCCTGTTATACTCACAGACAATATTTTGACCGTTTTGGAAACTTTAGTGTTTTCTATCCTAATCTGCCAAATATAGGCATATTCTATCTTCTGGACCTGAGAAATAGGCAGTTTAATTTGGGTGCGTTTTTCATCCAAACACTGCCCGCTACACTCAAGAGGTTAACGACAACAAAGTCAAGGTATTGGAGTGGCCATTACAAAGCCCTGACCTTAATCCTATAGAAAATTTGTGGGCAGAACTTTAAAAGTGTGTGTGAGCAAGGAGGCCTACAAACCTGACTCAGTTACACTAGCTTTGTCAGGAGGAATGGGCCAAAACTCACCCAATTTAATGTGGGAAACTTGTGGAAGGCTACCCAAAACGTTTGACCCAAGTTAAACAATTTAAAGGCAATTCTACCAAATACACTCAATTAGTATGTAATCATCTGACCCACTGGGAATGTGATTAACGAAATAAAAGGTGAAATAAATAATTTTCTCTACTATTATTAACATTTCACATTCTTCAAATAAAATGGTGATCCTAACTGACCTAAGACAGGGCATTTTACGAGGATTAAATGTCAGAAATTGTGAAGAAAAAAAACTTTCTGATCAATTAGTTATTTAAATGGATACATTTTTTCGCTTTTCTTTTGAAAACAAGGACATTTTTTTTAACTGTAGTATTTGTCTTTTTTACATTCAGACCCTTTAGACCCTTTTCAGACCCTTTTTTCAGACCCTTTACTCAGAACTTTGTTGAAGCACCTTTGGCAGCGATTACAACATTTAATCTTTTTGGGTATGACGCTTGAAGCTTGGAAAATATTATTCCATCCTTCTCTGTAGATCCTCTCAAGCTCTGTCATGTTGGATGGGGAGAAATGCTGCACAGCTATATTCAGGTCTCTCCAGAAATGTTCGATCGGGTTCAACTCCAAGCTCTGGCTTGGAGTTGAAGGACATTCAGAGACTTGTCCCAAAGCAACTACTGCGATATAACTTAGAGGCCTCATTTGCTTAGTTCAACTGTCGTACCCAATCAGAACCCAAAATATACGCTAGTTTTACACCAATGTAAGTGTAAGCAAAACTGTATAGCCTCAAAACATGGTTATCACTATACATTTGATATACTGGATGGTCAGTCTTTGCATCCATAGCCCTATGAAATTTCTCTAGCCCCATCCCTTAGCTTCTTCGCATAAACAAGGGCTGGGAGAAGGCTTTCTTATTGTTTCAATGAAGGATTCTAGCTTGAAGTCCCCTTGCACAAACACAGAGGAATAGTCAGTAAAGCAGCAAAGTCATTGGCAATTCTTGTCAGGTCTCTAGTGAGCATTGTTTAGTGCTGCAGAGGGGAGATAGGAAAATAGAGCCCCAAACGGATACAGAATAATTATATTCTCTCTCTCTCTTTATTGTTAGTTGTCCTTGTTCTCCAGGATTATACACATTCAGTAGTGTTTTTTCAGTTTCTTCAATTTTTCCTATGATCAGTACAGTGCTCAGGGGAACTGGAGAGCGGCCGCGTTTGTTTACAAAGCATCACAGACTACCAAGAGGTTAAAGGGGTTTTGTCCACATCAATAGCTGGGATGGAACAGCTTTTTATGTGAGTCACTGCACCCCTACAGAAAGAAATTCCAGACACAAGCCTTCTGATTGCATTGCATTGCATTGCAAGTGTTCACACTTCACAGCCATACTGAACAAGTATGCCTCCCTCCATGAGGACTTGGCTTGTTAAATACCCTCCCTCATGCTAATGGAAATGGAAATGGCTCGCTGAAGATCAGGTGATAGTGAATCAGCAACGGCAAGAGGCGCGTCTCGTTGAGTTTGACAGAAACACACATGGCCCATTTTCATAATGCTGATTTAGTATCAGGTCCCCCGTCCATGTAATTATATTAATTGATTATCACCTCAAAGGAAAAACTGATCTTATATCAGCAGTCCTACTTTGAGACACTTCGTGAATATGGGCCATTCTATGCACGGTATATAGTTCACCTTGAAGAGAAGCCATTTCAGTTCCATGTACAGTTCCACCCTGTAGTCATCAGTATAATCCTTTATGACATACAGTATGTATAATGAGCCCTAAAAGCATGTCATATATTATGCAGTGTTAATTTTGGCGGCTATTTTAGATTTAGTTTTAGGCTTAAAATACCTTTTGGTTTTAGTCACATTTTCGTCATTTCAGCCTTTGTCTAGTTTGAGTCACAGCAATTAGTCACATGACAGTCCTTGCATTTTTTTCTCTTAAATAATAGGCTACCTCTCTAACTTCCATCATGTGCATATTCAGATAGCCTTGTCCAAGTAGGCCTTTTAACCTTTTACATTTTAGTAATTTACCAGACGCTCTTATCCAGAGCGACTTACAGTTAGTGCATTCATCTTAAAATAGGACAACCACATCACAGTCATAGTAAATCCTCAATAAAGTAGCTATCAGCAAAGTCAAAGCTAGTCAGGGGTGAAGAAAAGTCAAGTTCTAGTGTTCATTCACAAAATGCTTTTTTAGGGGTTGGTTGCTATGGGAAGCTGGTTCCACCATTGGAGTGCCAGGATGGAAAAGAGCTTGGACTGGGCTGAGTGGGAGATGCCCTCTCATAGTACTAAGAGACCAGAGGTGGCAGAACGAAGTGCTCGGGTTGGGGTGTAGGGTTTGAGAATAGCTTGAAGGTAGGGAGGGGCTGTTACTCTTGCTGCTCCATAAGCAAGTACCATAGTCTTGTAGTGGATGTGAGCTTCGACTGGAAGCCGGTGGAGTGTGCGGAGGAGCAGGGTGACATGAGACCACTTGGGAAGGTTGAACACCAGGCAGGCTGCAGCATTCTGGATAAATTGCAGGGGTTTGATGGCACAAGTGGGGAGCCCAACTAACAGTGAGTTGCAGTACTCCACCTAGGTTAGGACCTGCTCCACTACCTGTGTGAGGTTGGTTCGAACTATACGGATGTTTTAGAACATCAACTTGCAGGAGTGAGTCACTGCTTTGATTTTTTTCAGAGAACAACAGGGTGTTTTCCAGGGTCACGCCAAGGTTCTTTGCACTCTGGGAGGGAGACACTGTAGAGTTACAACTGTAATGGATATGTCTTTGAGTAAGCAGGCTTTACCGGGTGGAAGAGCAGCTCTGTCTTGTCGTGGTTGAGCTTGAGGTGGTGGGCCGACATCCAAGCTGAGATATCTGCCAGGCATGCAGAGATGTGTATCACCTTCTGAGTGTCAGAAGGGGGAAGGAGAAAAGTGGCTTAGTGTCATCCACATTCTATGATAGGAGAGACCTAGTGAGGATATGACGGAGCTCAGTGACTTGGTGTAGAGAGAGAAGAGGGCCTAGAATCGAGCCCTGGGGTACACCAGTTGTGAGAGTATGTGGTACAGACACCTGGTGGGTGATAGATAAGAACAATGTTAGTTTGAGTAGACAGGTGACAGTGACAGCATGGAAATCAAATGAGGAGATGGACAGGTGAGAGAGGGAAATAATGTAATATCTCCACTTAGGAGAAATTAGTAGCCCTGTGCCACCTCCGCAATGACCAGATGCTCTCTGATAATGACAGAAAACATAGTCATATGAAGAGAGAGCAGCTGGAGCAGCAGTGTTCTCTGGGGTGATCCATGTCTCCTTCAGAGCCCGAAAGTCAAGGGACTGAAATGCAGCATAGGCTGAGATTAATTTAGCGTTCTTGACCGCAGATCGGCAGTGCTAAACGCTGCCAGAGACCAGGAATTCCACATGGATTGTGCTTGCAGGGTACACTAAATTAGAAGGGTTGCAGCCAAGGGGGGGGGGAGTCTGAAAAGTCTACATGTAGAGGAGAAAACTGAGATAGAAAACAGACAGTTGCAAAAGTTACAAAAGAGCACAATTAGATATTCTGAAAATCACTAGGTAAGATACTCAAGTAAGAGTGGTGTGTAGCCTTTCTCTCTTTCCTTCCTCAAATAACTCTGCAGAACCATCACTGTTTCGTTGACGGTCTTAGTTTTGCGACACAACCACCGCTGAGAAAACAGAGGAGACTGAAGTACAAATACTAATTGCTAAATGCCTTGAAAAGGTGAAGAGCACACCTCCCGGTACTAATTGCTGATTTCCTAGGAGAGGAGAAACCACTCCCCCTCCAATAAAGCCACTGATTATGAAAACAATAAGTCACAAATTGCCCTGTCCCTTAATCCTGGTTGATGTGTCAACAATCATCTGCAAGTTAATAGCAGTCAGCAGTTCACAACACCAAGTAGGCTACTAGGAAGACAGGTAGAACTTTAAAGCAGATTCCCTTCTATACCTTAGCTTGCAACATTGATATTATGGCAGATTTTAACCAATACCAACCATAATTAACCATTTAGGCTATAATAAAGCCTTGGCTGCAGGTTAAACAATTAACAGCTCTGATTTTCTCCATCACCATCAAGGAGGGCTAAATTATAGGGGTGTCCTTGAAAAGGGGAGAATTGAATTTAAGCTTTCCAAAAATCCCAGAAGTACTGTATTAATGTACTAATATTCAACAAATAGCATTTGTTTTTCCTGTAGGAAAAACACAACCACAACTAGCATTTGCAGACCGTGGCGCCAACACAGATGAATGAATAACAGAAAACATGGGGAAATAGAGATTCCAGTGTGCTCAAAACAAAAATAGCCTACTTGAAAGAAAGAGAGAGTAAACATTATTGTTTCAGGTTGAGGTTAGTTACATGTGAAGGGTCTTGGCTCCGCATCAGTTCAAAAGACTGACGAATGACTCACGTGACAGTCTGAGAGCAGTGTTGGAGCTGGGCAGAATCAGATCACAAAACTGAAAGATATCAGTTCTGCAACTGAGAGGATTGCATCAATTATTCTGCATGCATGCATACTTATGATTGGACAAAACAAATGTCATCGTCATAGTTTTAGTCAGGAAAAATAGGTTGTTGACAATATTTTTTTGTCATAGTTATTGTTGACAAAATGAACACTGATACAATGGTTTAGTAACCATTAGTTGTTAGGATGTGCCCAGAACCTTACACCGCTTTCATATTAGACACACTTTACATATATTATTTAATGTTTCTTATTTATTTATACAGTAATTATTATTCAACATGTCCTCATCTAGGATTTGAACTGACAACCTCTTTGTTCACTGTCTTCCGATCTTCCTGCTATGCCACCATATCTGTGTCAATAACTGATTTCACCTGTATTCCTAGACTTTGGACTTTCTTAAAAATACACTCAAGAAAAACTATTATAATATCATAGTGATTCAGGATTAACATCGAAAATATAATAGTATGCCCCACCAACATTAGACAACTATACAGAAAACCCTCAAATTGCTTAAATAGGTCAATTAAATCATTGATACTGATAACTAAAATAGCAGTGCAAATGGCACTCTTTTGCTATGTGCAGAGATGTATTATAGGGATTGAATCTGTATATTGAGTTCTGAAAACGCTACAGACTTTGTGGCACAGCAAAACATTTGCCGTTTCACATGTGAAACTTGATTGGATGTGAAATAAATAAGCCCAGCTTGGTGCTGGGCCTTTAAGTGCCTGTCCTTATGCCCAGGCTTTTCACCGCTCCTTCTCACAGACAACAATTCCAGGGTGAAGCTGATGGAATTAGCGATAGCAATCAACACTAGCTTCTTCAGTAAAGCCAGCGTGTGGGTGTTTTTTTTCTTCCCCTTTATTTATTGCGGCCTCATGTCATTCTGGCAGTTTGATTGTGAATGATATTGGACACCGGGTGAGTCGATGGCCAGTGCATGTGATTGCTGTCATGCCAGGAAACTTGCCAGTATGCCAGCCAGAGACCATCAGAGTCAGGAAGAAAGCCAGAATGCAGCAGTCACTGACAACATCAGTGGATAGCCTCAATGGATAGCCGGGACTGTTTTGTTGCCTCATCACGTATAACACAGTGAAGTGAAATATCATTGGCCTGGCTTGATTGATTCATAATTTCTCTCCAACACCCCCTTTCCCTCCATCTTTTTCTTTTTGTTGTTCCCCTGTCTCTCTCCATTGCGTCAGGACGATGCTATCTGCCAAGCTGGTAGTCATATCCTTCTACTCCACCCTGTACCGTGACACTTGTTTACTCTTGAGGATGAGGCATGTGATGAAAGCCAGCTTCCTCTGAGAAAATAGGCTTTCGACAGTCACCTTGTTCCCCTCCCTCAGGATGATAAATGTAGCGTCATCTCTAACACTGTGACTAGCTCTCTTTTTAGCACTAACATGGATGGCTTGACAAGTCGCTCTTCTGATCTAAAGTAGGGGGTTATAGCTCTGAGAAATATTTATGTTTTTGTGCTGTCTTATCAGTTAAAGAGCTGTGTCAACATGACAGAGGAGGCTCAGGCCGTTGGCGATGTGAGGTAGTGGGTCAGTGATTTTGTCTAGCCTCATGATGTAATTTGATAATGCTGTCTGTTGTTAACCCTCACAAATGGGAACATCTATTCCTCCTCTATCTGTCATGTTAAATCGCCAATTTGAGTGATTGATTCTTCATTTAGAATTCTCTATTCCCACTGTTGTTTTTGAATTGTTGTGTGAATGAGAGACTGGAATTAGTTGCTGGTTGCTGGGAGATGGAGCTGATCTTTACATTAAGGGAGTTCTCAGGTGATGCACTCCTCTCTAATTTCTATGTCCTAACTATTGAAAGGTATGTCAATACAACAGGAACAGTCCTTTTGACTGAGTGTACTATGACATAATCGATCATCTCTAGGCAGCCTACAAAGAATGTCCCTTAAAAACGGCACATAAAACCCTTACCTTGCCAACATACTGGTTGTCATTCCCGGTGTACTCCTCTAGAAGAAAGAATTGATTCCACATCCATCCTCGTTTGGCGCGCTGGAGTATCTTTCCATCATCCTTCTCTGGTGATGTTCCCAACAGATTCACAGTATTTCCAGGTGCCATGGGCAGGGCAGTGATTGGCCGCAGAATGGAGACCATAAATATAATCTGGAAGTGATTGGTTATCATGGTATCCAATCACGTGGGGAAGGAGTTCTGTATGACTAATGTGTTATGGTAATGAGCTTCTGGCTTCTGGTAGGATGCACGCTGGAATGCAACGCCACCAAATCATGCATTGTAGTCCTTTTCCCTTTGATAGCCTATTGATCCCTGTGAAGAAGAAAAACAAGGATGAATCAGAGAGATAACACAACAATGATATTGAATTCAGGTAGACATAATTTGTTTCAATATCTGCCCAAAGGTAATATCGCCTGCCTGTGTCCAATATTAAGAGAAAATTGGCTTCTAAGCTGTTTAGCGTTGCCATTATTTTAATTGCTACTGTTTTTTTCCATAGATAAAACATTATGAATGATATGCTCTGCAAGATGAAATTACACATTTGTTCAAATGCGTTCATTGATTCTCTTAGTAAAGGAATTTTAGTTTCAACTGGCAGTCTTCCATTTTATCTCGAATTTGCTCTGATAAGCTAGCTCAAACCTGCTAGTTCTAGTAAAAAAAACATGTGACAGTAGTTTTAGTTCATGCAAACATAAGTTACTGACTCATTCCTACTTACAACCATTTAGCTGGCTAGCTAGCTGGATGACGTGATTTGCGGTTTAGTTCATCGTTTTTTTTGCTAGCTAGCTATCAGCTGGCTAGCTAGTTTGATTAAACAGTTGTGAAATGACAACACGTGTATAATTTCTAGAAACAAAAAGGTAGCGATAAAGTAAATAAATACAGCCAGCTAGAATTAAATTAAAGGAAGTTAGCTAGCTTGCTAGCTACTTAGCTACATATATACAGTAGAAGTCGGAAGTTTACATACACCTTAGCCAAATACATTTAAACTCAGTTTTTCAAAACTTTCAAAACTATTCATTTACATGTGGCGGTGCTTCAGTTCCCTCAATGGAAACTATAATACTAATTTGTTCACAGAAAAAAACAGGGTCTTTTGTATGTTCAAATCTAATTCCTTCGTTGACATTAGGGTTCTTTTTTCAGATTGTTGAACAAAAGTGGGGGAATTATAAAATCTGGTCCTTGTTTGTTCACGTTCCCTCGTTATATACACAATGAATGCTTGTCAGGATGGCACTGGCACTATGGCCTTTCCACTAGCCTCCCACTAAATGGGTGACAAGATTTATTAGGATTAACTTCCCAAAGACCATAAATTATGTATGAATCCCCAAATTACCTATCAAGTCAGGCCTTGATGGGGACTTTACTTCATCTAGGTACTCTATCGAACATGCCATGAAGCCAATAATACAGTACCTTTAGAAGTCACTGCCAGCAAGCCAATTATTCTCATCAAGCATGGTACTTGAACTTTTTTTTTTAATACTTTTTGCATATATATATACATTGTGTGGCAAAAAACATATTTAGTCAGCCACCAATTGTGCAAGTTCTCCCACTTAAAAAGATGAGAGAGGCCTGTAATTTTCATCATAGGTACACTTGATGAAAATCACATTGTATGATTTTTAATGAATTTATTTGCAAATTATGGTGGAAAATAAGTATTTGGTCACCTACAAACAAGCAAGATTTCTGGCTCTCACAGACCTGTAACGTCTTCTTTAAGAGGCTCCTCCACTCGTTACCTGTATTAATGGCACCTGTTTGAACTGGTTATCAGTATAAAAGACACCTGTTCACAATCTCAAACAGTCACAGTCCAAACTCCACTATGGCCAAGACCAAAGAGCTGTCAAAGGACACCAGAAACAAAATTGTAGACCTGCACCAGGCTGGGAAGACTGAATCTGCAATAGGTAAGCAGCTTGGTTTGAAGAAATCAACTGTGGGAGCAATTATTAGGAAACGAAAGACATACAAGACCACTGATAATCTCCCTCGATCCTGGGCTCCACGCAAGATCTCACACCGTGGGGTCAAAATGATCACAAGAACGGTGAGCAAAAATCCCAGAACCACTTGGGGGGACCTAGTGAATGACCTGCAGAGAGCTGGGACCAAAGTAACAAAGCCTACCATCTGTAACACACTACGCCGCCAGGGACTCAAATCCTGCAGTGCCAGACGTGTCCCCCTGCTTAAGCCAGTACATGTCCATAAACTCAACTCGTCATGTTTGGAGGACAAAGAATTGCATCCATTGAACACCATACCTACTGTGAAGCATGGGGGTGGAAACATCATGCTTTGGGGCTGTTTTTCTGCAAAGGGACCAGGATGACTGATCCGTGTAAAGGAAAGAATGAATAGGGCCATGTATCGTGAGATTTTGAGTGAAAACCTCCTTCCATCAGCAAGGGCATTGAAGATGAAACGTGGCTAGGTCTTTCAGCATGACAAGGATCCCAAACACACCGCCCGGGCAATGAAGGAGTGGCTTCATAAGAAGCATTTCAAGGTCCTGGAGTGGCCTAGCCAGTCTCCAGATCTCAACCCCATAGAAAATCTTTGGAGGGAGTTAAGAGTCTGTGTTGCCCAGCAACAGCATCAAAACATCACTGCTCTAGAGGAGATCTGCATGGAGGAATGTGCCAAAATACCAGCAACAGTGTGTGAAAACCTTGTGAAGACGTACAGAAAACGTTTGACCTCTGTCATTGAAAACAAAGGGTATATAACAAAGTATTGAGATAAACTTTTGTAATTGACCGAATACTTATTTTCCACCATAATTTGCATATAAATTAATTAAAAATCCTACAATGTGATTTTCTGGATTTTTTTTCTCATTTTGTCTGTCATAGTTGAAGTGTACCTATGATGAAAATTACAGGCCTCTCTCATCTCTTTAAGTGGGAGAACTTGCACAATTGGTGGCTGACTAAATACTTTTTTGCCCCACTGTACATATATATAAATAGTGGGGTATTTTTAAGACAGTTTGGAAACAAGAGGAGGATACAGGTAGGTGGAGCCCATTTAGTGAGAGGCTGGTGGCAAGGCCTTCATTGTGTATCTAATGAGGGACCTTGAACAAACAAAGACCGATTTTATAATTCCCCCACTTTTGTTCAACAAAAATAACCCTAATATCAATGAAGGCATGAGATTTGAATGAACAAAGGACCCTATTTTTGTCTGTGAACAAATTAGTATTATGTTTTTCATTGATGGAACTGAAGCACCGCCACATGTAAATTAATATTATCCCATGAATGCAAATCAAATAATTAAGCTAATGAGATCCAAAAATGAAATATTAAAGAGTCTTAAAGAGCTCTTTAATTCATGTCATGAGAGATTGAGCTAATGCCTGTACTGAATCAAACCATAACTCTCATACAGACAGGTTATGTCTTGTATCCAAATGTTAAAAGGTTATGGCAATATCAGAGAGAGACAGTTAGGATTGGGAATACTGGTACGGTCTCAGCTGTCATCCAAGGTCAAGACTTCAAAATATTAAGCGGGACTAGACCATTAATGGTCATTTAGAGTCAGCAAAACCACCATCTACCAGTTTTCCAGATGTCTAACCTCAGTAAAACAGCAGACCATACAAAATCCCTAAATTCAGAAAAATTGGCAATCCATGAGGACAAATTCATATTTTTCACAAAGCATAAGATCGATAACATGTATGAACCAAGAACATTTGATATCGATTGTGGTTCTCTCTCCATAACCCCAGATACAGAATGAAACCAAGAACATTGGGGATGTCATGGGGTACCAGTAAGCCATAAACTGATGATGATGTACTGTTATCACTTCAATATGTGCCCAGGGTTTGTCATGAATATGACAGGCGGCAGGCGGGCGCAGCATCCCAGAAATCGGGAAACATTGGCTGGAAATTAATCTGGGCTGATTCCCGTGATTGCATTTTCTAATTATCATTCAAGGCTGTCCTTGAGTTTTAATAGCATTCTGGATATTAAGCTTTGATGCACCATGCCTATTAAGCATTAGGCCAGTGTGTCTTTTTAGAATTCCTCCAAACCCTCCATTAAAGGATGAGCAGAGTGTACTGACTGGATTTCTTGTCCAGATGCTATAGACTCCGCTCACTGAATTATCTAGACTTGATTAGTCCATTAAATGCCTACAGTATATAAAAGTTGTTTATGATTAGATTAGGTGGTAGAAAGCTTGAAAGGCTTGGCATGCAAACAGACAGAGAGAGGCATGAAAGGACAAAATCGTTAAATATGCTCTAACAAGTTAAGTCTTTGAGTAGAGCGTTTAATTTGTGGTTGTCCATTCTGGCAAAAGCTAGTAGAATAAACACTATTTCACACACACACACACACACACACACACACACACACACACACACACACACACACACACACACACACACACACACAGAAGTTTTTAGACTCCTAACAGACATAGTCAGTGGAATTGCACTTGCCCTTTATACTGTATGAGTATCCTGGGTGCGTTTCTCCTGAAATCCAAAAACCTGTCTGCAACAGCAGCCTTAATAGGGAATATATAACCACTTGTAGCCCAGCTCGGTCCATTCCATTTTACAATCGACTGCTCCCTAGACCTTTACAATAATGTGGACACTGATGATCACATCTCCCTCTGCAATAATCAAACTTAATATCATACATACTGTATCTTGCTTTGCCATCAACAAACTCATTGAAGGGCACTAAGGGACCCATGACCCATAATTTGAGAATGTTGTGTTTATGACATTACGTCATTAAAAAAAAATGGGTCAAATACAACATATTCTATATTTGGTTTATATGATGTCCCTGTGGATGTTTTGAATACATATTTGACAAAAACCAAAACGTGGTACTTCTTGAAAATCTAAACATTTATACAAAAAATGTGCACTTGAGGTTTAGGCAGTTGTGGTCTATTGAGGTCAAGGGATATTTATAATAACTGTCTGTTTTGTGATTTACAGATTGCGTGGCTCTTGCCTACTGATTGCACACTCACAGACCACCACAAAGCCTAGTCTAACAGTAGGGCGGTGATGCAGCTGTGAAAAAGCAGCAGACCTGTAAAAGTGCCCACTTGGTGGAGCCCTAGACCTTTCCAAAATCGCTAGCATCACGGCTGCCGGCTGCAGTCTTTGGCAAGGCTTGACAGCCCTTTATAGATGCTCTGAAATCTGCCGCAATTTTGAAATGCTCTCTTCACATTGTAACTTGAAAACTGGGGGTAGACTGGGGGTAGACTTCTAACATATGTGAGGCCATAAACAGACAATATCATTCCCATTGAATAAATCATCACTGTAGATAGTTATAGTTAGATCTGTAATTTTGATCCAAATGTGACACACTAAGGGGAAGATTATAATTTAATTCAAATTTTCTTTACCAGTCTATTTATGAGTTTATTGATCATATTTTAAATGATGTGTTTTGAATGAGCCCCACTACACAAAATTCACTACAGGATCCCAGCAATTTCGAACAATGACATCCCACATGATATATCTTTTTTACAGAGGTTTCTTCCTAACTATATCTAACATGTTAATTTAGGGATCATCCGTTATGTTTACATTTGAGGCTGTTAAAATATTTGGTTTAGTGTTTGTATGAGAGCCATGCAGTTTTTGTGTGTGGGAGGGCAGGGATTTGCTATTTTTCATTCCAACACTGAAAGGCCATTACATATCTGACAATAATTTAGGGAACATGTTAGTGGTTAATTTGTGTTAAACAATAATGGCATTACACAAACGACCGAGTACAAAATGCACCCTTATAAATCACCTGTGTGACTATAAAGCTGTCTCCACCAAGCCCCACAAAACACAGCAGCAGAGAGAATGAGAGGAAGAGAGGGAGAGAGAGAGAAAAAAGAGAGAGGGAGACAGAGACGGACGGACAGAGAAGTGCGTTCTTTGCTTCAGGGTACATATGACATCCTAACATACTCATTAAGTGCAGTGCTCAAAACCCCATGATCAACCCCTTCACCCTTCCATGCATTTGAGCTGAGAGAGGATCAGTAGTACAGTGCCTCACCATCAATTCTGCTCACACTTAATTACAGGTAACATTTTGCCATCTCTACCACACAAACACACACACACAAATCCCTCTGGCAGCTGACATAAGTCTGAATATCACTTAGCTTATTGGTGAAAGGCCGTTCATTAAACACTTCTAATCAGAGTGATACACTGGAGGAAGAAAACTGCCGTTAGCGTTCACATCTGTATATCCCCTGCATGCGCAAACACATTGCCAGTCCTATTTTGTTTAGGAAAAGAATCTGAATGTGTGTAGCTACTGCCCTTCACATCTGTAAATCTGTCACACGAGCACTGTGTCCATCCGATTTTGTTTAAGAAAAGTATCTGAATACATGTAGCTACTGTCCTTCTTCTAGCACTTTCTATTTTGGAGTTTCCTAAGACTGCAGTGGTTTTACAGAGATGGAGAGGAAAGTTGACCACAGAGATTTGGTCGGACTAAAACTTCATAAAATATTCAACACAGAGGTTCCAGATATCAACCCCTTGATTATATGTTATTTGTAGCATGGCAGGTGTCCAAAGTAAAGAATTCTGCACGTTAACATGTAATGCATTGATTTTTACCTGTTCGCAACAATCCAGCACCTATCTCTTGCAGGTGGGTTATTTCACCACACCATCCAGAAAAGTGAGACAAAATATCCTTTAAAACAGAGAACAGAAAATCAGAAACCTTACCTTTTTGTATTTACAGCTTAGTAGTGTCCATCTGTGTTTCTGAGTGTCGTGTTACTGTGTCCCTACTCCTCACGTAGCAGTGCTTAGAGGTGGCGCTTATTCTGAATCCTCTCGGCTGCACTTACATTCCAAGACTGACAACAGTGCTGCGAGAGCGAGTGTGAGCGTAAGTCTCTGTCCAGCCTGCTACTCTCCCTCTCCCTTCCTCTATTTCTCCACCCCCTTCCTCTCTTTTTTCTCTTCCCCCCACCCTCTGTCTTTCCAACTTCTCTCTCTCTGCCTCTCTCTCCCCTCGCATCACATCTTGCTGTGGATGTCGGGAAGACTGAAGCGGAGAAGAAAAAAGAGAGAAAAGAAAAAGGAGCAATGGCAACAAGGGGACAAGGAAAGGAGAGTGACCTTACTCCCAACAGTTGACTATAACAGCAGTAGAATTGAGGATGGGGAGGTTAGGAGGCTGAAGGGGGGTGGACTCCTGGATGGCACAGAAAGATCTCCATGTGAACGCAGGGAGAAAGGGGGAAAGGCAGCTTTGTGGAGAGGAGGATCACTAGTCTAAGCTAGGATGTAGTAAGCTACTCTTATGGATTGACTCTGTGATGTTTGATGTCTAAAGCAATCGTCCCGATCTAATCTCCTTTCAATGACAGTGGAATGAAGGAGAAACCAGGCATGAGTTGTAAATAACCCTCTCAGAGGGAGGATGTTCCTCCATCTCCATCGCCGCCTGGTGACTTGGCCAACCGGCCAGCAATGAAACTTAGTGCGTGCGAGCAGGAAGTCTGTCCAGGCAGGCAGCACTCCATCATATATTTTCCTTATTTCCCTTTTGAAAGTGATACAGCATTTTAATTTAGTAGAGGGAAATGGAGAGAGATAATATACCATCACAGTGGTGTTTGATGCTGAGGAGAGAGAGTGAGAGTGAGAGAGAAAAGGCATTACATGCCAATACACATACATGTATCTTGAGCTGATAAATGATGTGATGGAGAAACTTTGAAATGCATGGGATGTCCCTCAGGATCTGCAGTCAGTCCACTAGCCCTCATCCTAGCACAAGTTGTATCTCCCACTATCAGTGTGGATAGATGATTAACTCAACGTCTCTATGGGCCAAAAATTGTGCACTATGTTGGGAATAGGGTGCCACTTGAGATGCAGACAAATTGTACCTAATAAATAAATAAATAAAAATGCAAACAGGCTAAACTAATTAACACAGGCACTGAGGTAGCCTTTCTCTGATGTGAAGCCAAGTCCACATCCTTCATCATTTACAGTTCTGTCGTTTCTGCTGTCATGAGAGATATATAGGGTAACTGTGTGTGTGTGTGTGTGTGGGTGTGTGTGTGTGTGTGTGTGTGTGTGTGTGTGTGTGTGTGTGTGTCTGTGTGTGTGTGTGTGCCTGTGTGTGCGTACGTACGTACGTGTGCCTGTGTACGTGAGTGTGCCTGAGCATGTCGTATCGATGTGTGCCCATTTGTGTGTGTATGTAACAAGCCAGTGTAATAAACAAGCTATTTTGTACATAAACAGTATAGTTGTTTTAATTGTCTTGTCATTTACATCCTTAAATATGTTGTTACCAGTACCACCCATTACTATGTTTACTGGTGACAGAGACATGGTTGATGAATTCATTCATTTTCAGTCTGTGCCCTTCACCAATGAGATTCTACTTGAATACCTTGTAATTAAAATTGAATTATTTAAGACAATAGAATGCGTATTTCATAAGGCCTTATTTTATGTGCATAGTTTTACCCTAATACAGTGCCCTGAAACTCATCTTATTGGAATCCAGCCAGAGTTGGGATATCCAACATCTGGAGGAAATAAATCACCTGCAACCTGCACTCAAAATGACTGCCAGGGTTGGGAAGACTAAGATATGGGACTACCTTAATTAAACATTTAAACTGGAACAACAAGTAACGGGTGCAATAAATCCAAGTTACAGATTGGAAAAGTTTAGAAAAATACATGTGACTGATATTTGAGCAGCGTAACATTAATGAATCAATCAATGTACATGCAAAAACATTTAAAATAAAAAAAACCTGCAATATACCAAAACTCTCTCACACACCGCCAACAAATCACTCACCTTGGTGCAGTACTTACAGTATAGCTCTAAGTACATCAGTAGCTAGCTTAGTAAAAGTATTCCACTGCCTGGCAAACAGTTTTCTTTTCCAATCCATGTCACTTGCCCTCTATTCTTCTAACGCCTCTTGGTACAGTGTCTTCACTTACTACTACGTAGTGAGGAGTATTTGTTGCATTTAATCAACGTTTTTTATTCCAGGGGCAGCAACAGCTATCTCAAGTAAGTGCATTTCAGGGATGCTATTCCAATTGTCCTCTACAACTCAAATGGCACACTATTCCCTATATAATGCAATACTTTTGACCAGAGCCCTCTGAGCCTACATTAAAAGTAGTTCACTATAAAGGGAATAGGGTGCCATTTGGGTAGCAGCGCTGTGTCTGCTCCTATCAGCATCCTATCAGCTTGCACTCCCATTCACCTCCACAGAGCTCCCTGATCCTTATTGAAGCTGTGATCTTTCATCAGACCTCGCCAGGAGTATATGCCAGGAGGTAGTGTGTAAGGGCCAATGGCACTCGATTCCCTATTTGACCAGGACCCATAGGGTTCTGATCAAAAGTAGTGCACTATGTAGGGAAAGGGGTTCCATTTGGGACACAAAAAGGGTCTGTAGAGAAAATATAGAACCACACAACGAACTGAGCTTTCAGTGAAATATCTACAGACCATTGTTGGCACCTTATTTATAGCGCACTACTTTTTATTTATGCTCATAGGGCACTATATAGGGGAATATATAACACCGCTTTGTAATAAACATCGCAAAAGGTGTGTTTGCAGAGAAGCGCGGCTTACACAGTCAGGTAGCTACACTGTAAGACTTTTCTGTAATTTCAATAGTAAAACAATGTCGAATTCACAGTAAAATACCGTAAATCTGTTTTCCAACATTAATGCTGTAGATTGCACTGCATCATGTGTAAAATTCTGAAAAATATTGTTATTAACTTTAATGGTAAGTCTCCTGTAAAATGTACTATAACATACTGTATTTCTTTACAGTAATATCTTATGCCTACTGTAGATTCAAATGATCCGTTTCAGGCACCACCTTCATGCTGTTGGATGACTCATGTAGCTCAGACTATTTTAGTAAATATCTTCCTGGAGCTGCAGTGAAATGGAAGAATATTTTCAGCATCTTCTGGGTAGGTACCTTGACTTGTTTATACAGTAAATAACGTTATTGCTAGCCAACATTTGAATTACTGCATGTTTTCTTAGCTAGCCTGCTCTACATTGCTTGTAAATATCATGCTGTGCAACCTAGAAAAAAAATCTGGTCTGCAGCCTCTGAGTGCCATAGAGAATAAACTGAGCACAGATTCATGACCGTTCTGATTTCACCATTACTACAGACAAAATGTCTTGTTTCTAAGCAGTTCAAAATATATGATCCATATAAAAAAATGGGATTGACAGGGCCGCATTCCACAGACAAACCACTTCGCGGGCCATTAAACTGACCGGTGCACCGGTGTTGTATCGAGATGCCTGCCGACCTAAGACACTTCCACTGGGCGGCTCTATCACAGTGTCACCAACAGTAGCTAGTAACGTGGCCAATTATTTTTTCCTCACAGAATAATACTCCAAAGTAGCCTACACAAAAAATAACTAGTATTGGTAGCCATCTCGATGTCACCTTGATATAGTCTACTCAATAAGGAGAGAATCAACGGCAACAACACCAGGACATAGTGTCCTCCTTAGTTGTAACAACCCTGTGACAACTATGTGATTCAGGGACACACTCTTTTCACGCCACTTCAATACAGCTATTTAGCAGGTTAGGAAAGCATTTACAATCCCTAACCCTTTTCATAACCTTAACCCAATTCTCCTAACCTGCTACCCTAATTATCCTAACCTGCTGTGTAAGTTTTCCTAACCTGCTACAAAAACGTCACTTCCAGTCATAGCTGTCTTGAAATGGCATGAAAGAGTGTTTTTCGCATGATTCGGTTCACTCAGCTCTCAGCTGCATGACTTATGTCCGTGTCCATATAACCTCTGGACAACATTGATCCATATTGTTGCATATAGTATTAGCTAAACCTGTAACTTTATCAGTAGTATGCAAACATTTGGTGGCACAGAAAGAAAGGGAAATGTTGTGAGCCTGGTAAAATAATATGTGTTATTGTGTAGGCTATAGCAATGTTTTATTTTACCGAACAATATAAACGCAAATGTAAAAGTGTTGGTCCCGTGTTTCATGAGTTAAAATAAAATATCCCAGAAATGTTCCATATGCACACAAAAAGTATTTCTCAAATGTTGTGCACAAATTTGTTTGCATCCCTTTTACTAAGCATTTCTCCTTTACCAAGATAATCCATCCACCTTAATGATGTGGCAAATCAAGAAGCTAATTAAACAGAATGATCATTACACAGGTACACCGTATAAATGGGGAGAATAAAAGGCCACTCTAAAATGTGCAGTTTTGTCACACAACACAAAGCCGCAGCTGTCTTAAGTTTTGAGGGAGCGTGCAATTGGCATGCTGACTGCAGGAATGTCCACCAGAGCTGTTACCAGAGAATTTCATGCTTATTTCTCTATCATAAGCCGTCATTTTGGAGAATTGGCAGTACGTCCAACTGGACTCACAATCGCAGACAACGTGTAACCACACCATTCCAGGACCTCCTCCTGCAGAATCGTCAGAAACCAGCCACCGGGACAGCTGATGAAACTTTGTGTTTGCACAACTGAATTTTATTACACAAAATGTCAGAAATCGTCTCAGGGAAGCTCATCTGTGTACTTAGCATCCTCACCAGGGTCTAGAACCGACATCAGTGGGCAAATGCTCACCTTCACTGGCACGCTGGAGAAGTGTGCTCTTCACCGATGAATCACAGTTTCAACTGTATTGGGCAGATGGCAGACAGTGTGTATGGTGTCGTGTGGGGAGAGGTTTGCTGATGTCAACATTGTGAACAGAGTGCCCCATGGTGGCGGTGGGTGGGGTTATGGTATGGGCAGGCATAAACTACGGACAAGGAAAATGTTTGCATTTTATCGAAGGCAATTTAAATGCACATAGATACCGTGATGAGATCCTGAGGCCCATTGTCGTGTCATTCATCCGCTGCCATCACCTTATGATAATGCAATGCCCCATGTCGCAAGGATCTGTACACAATTCACGGAAGCTGAAAATATCCCAGTTTTTAAACGGCCTGCATCCTCATCAGACATGTAACCCATTGAGTGGTTTAAGATGCTCTGGATTGATGTGTAGGACATTGTATTCCAGTTCACGCCAATATCAAGCAACTTTGCACAGTCATTGAAGAAGAGTGGCTGACATTCCACAGGCCACAATCAACAGCCAGATCAACTCTAAGTGAAGGAGATGTGTCGCACTGCATGAGGCAAATCAGGGCCACACCAGATACTGACTGGTGTTCTGATCTACCCCCCCTACTTTTTGTGAAAGGTATTTGTGCCCAACAGATGTACACTAAATCAAATCAAATTTATTTATATAGCCCTTCGTACATCAGCTGATATCTCAAAGTGAAACCCAGCCTAAAACCCCAAACAGCAAGCAATGCAGGTGTAGAAGCACGGTAGCTAGGAAAAACTCCCTAGAAAGGCCAAAACCTAGGAAGAAACCTAGAGAGGAACCAGGCTATGTGGGGTGGCCAGTCCTCTTCTGGCTGTGCCGGGTGGAGATTATAACAGAACATGACCAAGATGTTTAAATGTTCATAAATGACCAGAATGGTCGAATAATAATAAGGCAGAACAGTTGAAACTGGAGCAGCAGCACGGCCAGGTGGACTGGGGACAGCAAGGAGTCATCATGTCAGGTAGTCCTGGGGCATGGTCCTAGGGCTCAGGTCCTCCGAGAGAGAGAAAGAAAGAGAGAAGGAGAGAATTAGAGAACGCACACAGGACACCGAATAGGACAGGAGAAGTACTCCAGATATAACAAACTGACCCTAGCCCCCCGACACATAAACTACTGCAGCGTAAATACTGGAGGCTGAGACAGGAGGGGTCAGGAGACACTGTGGCCCCATCCGAGGACACCCCCGGACAGGGCCAGACAGGAAGGATATAACCCCACCCACTTTGCCAAAGCACAGCCCCCACACCACTAGAGGGATATCTTCAACCACCAACTTACCATCCTGAGACAAGGCTGAGTATAGCCCACAAAGATCTCCGCCATAGCACAACCCAAGGGGGGGCGCCAACCCAGACAGGATGACCACATCAGTGAATCAACCCACTCAGGTGACGCACCCCTTCCAGGGACGGCATGAGAGAGCCCCAGTAAGCCAGTGACTCAGCCCCTGTAATAGGGTTAGAGGCAGAGAATCCCAGTGGAAAGAGGGGAACCGGCCAGGCAGAGACAGCAAGGATATACTACATGACAAAAAGTATATGGACACCTACTTGTTGAACATTAATTCCAGAATCATGGTTATTAATACGGAGTTGGTCACCCCTTTGCAGCGATAACAGCCTCTAGTCTTCTGGGAAGGCCTTCCACTAGAAGTTCGAACATTGCTGTTTGGACTTGCTTCCATACAGCCACTAGAGCATTAGTGAGGTTGGGCACTGATGTTGGGTGATTAGTCCTGGCACACAGTTGGCATTCCAATTCATTCCAAAGACGTTTAGTGGGGTTAAGGTCAGGGCTCTGTGCAGGCCAGTCTAGTTGTTCCACACCGATCTTGACAAACAATTTCTGCATGGACCTCACATTGTGCACTGGGGCATTGTCATGCTGAAACAGGAAAGGGCCTTCCCCAAACGGTTGCAACAAAGTTGGAAGCACAGAATTGTCTAGAATGTCATTACTAGCCTTTTCAACCGCTCTTTTGTATCGTCTGAGATGCCTAAAGATTGGAAAGCTGCCACAGTCATCCCCCTCTTCAAAGGGGGGGACACTCTAAACCCAAATTGTTACAGACCTATATCTATCCTACCCTGCCTTTCTAAAGTCTGCGAAAGCCAAGTTAACAAACAGATCACCGACCATTTCGAATCCCACCGTACCTTCTCCGCTATGCAATTTGGTTTCAGAGCTGGTCATGGGTAAACCACAGCCATGCTCAAGGTCCTAAACGATATCATAACCGCCATCGATAAAAGACAATACTATGCAGCCGTATTCATCAACCTGGCCAAGGCTTTCGACTCTGTCAATCGACGCATTCTTGTCAGCAGAATCAACAGCCTTAGTTTCTCAAATGACTGCCTCTCCTGGTTCACCAACTACTTATCAGATAGAGTTCAGTGTGTCAAATCGGAGGGCCTGTTGTCTGGACCTCTGGCAGTGTCTATGGAGGTGCCACAGGGTTCAATTCTCAGGCCGACTCTTTTCTCTGAATACATCAACGATATCGCTCTTGCTGCTGGTGATTCTCTGATCCACCTCTACGCAGACAACACCATTCTGTATACAACACTCCTTCCGTGGCCTCCAACTGCTCTTAATAACATCTAAGTTAGAAGATTCATTTAAATACTCCTCTCTAATTTGTATGTGTTTGTGTGTTTCAGTGTATGTGTATGTGTGTGTGACTGTTTCCGTGTCTGTGTGTGACGTTGTCAATGTGTATGTGTGTGTATAACTACATACAGTATAACATGGATTTGCAATAGTATACAGATTGTACAATAGTCCCTGCCATGACTTTTGTATATTCTCTGGTCAGAACCTTTCCGAAATTGTTGAGTGCAGCAGCACATAAATATGTAAAGCCCCAAAAACATAACTTTGTTTGTAGTTATAGGTAACCAGATCATGACTACAACTAAGTTGCAAAGTCTATGACCGCACTGTGTTGTTACTTTGGTGAATAAAGACTCATGCTTCCTACGCTTTAAAGGTCCCGAACAGTCATTTGGATCCCAATGTTAATTAGCCTTTTTAATAAGTTAAATCGAAAATAATTGGAGGAACTTATTCAAGAATGTATTACAAAAACTAAGTGAAATGGATTGAAAATTGTGAAAAATGCATTGCATTTTTCTTAAATCTTCAACATAGAAATGCTATCAGGTACTCAGCAGGTTAAATAAAGTAAAATATTTTTTTTTTAACAAAGTTTCATTTTCAATCCTTGCCCAATCCATCTTAAACCTCTCTAGGGTATGTGGGATGCTAGCGTCCCATCTGGCCAACACCCAGTGAGATTGCAGTGCGCCAAATTCAAATACAGAAATACTCATTATAAAAATTCAGAAAACAAAACATATTTTACATAGGTTTAAAGATGAACTTCTTGTGAATCCAACCACGGTGTCAGATTTTAAAAAATGCTTTACGGTGAAAGCATACCTTACGATTATTTGAGAACATAGCCTAGCAGACAAATCATTACAAACAGTAACCAGCCAAGTAGAAGAGTTACACAAGTCAGAAATAGAGATACAATTAATCCCTTACATTTGATGATCTTCATATTGTTACACTTAGAAGACATTCATTTACTCAATAAATGTTCCTTTTGTTCGATAAAGTCTCTTTATATCCAAAAACCTCAGATTTGTTCGCGCGTTTTCTCCAGTAATCCACAGGCTCAAACGCAGTCAAAACAGGCAGACAAAAAAGTTGTATCCGTAAAGTTCGTAGAAACATGTCAAAAGATGTTAATATTCAACCCTCAGGTTGTTTTTAGCCTAAATAAATCAATAATATTTCAACCGGACAATAAGGTCGTCAATATAAAAGGTTAACAAGAAAGGCCCTCTTTCGGGACTGTGCATGAAAAAGCTCTTTGACACGGCAGGGTCCACTCATTCAGACTGCTCTTACTCCCTCATTTTTCAGAATACAAGCCTGAAACAATTTCCAAAGACTGTTGACATCTAGTGGAAGGCATAGGAACTGCAATTTGAGTCCTAAGTTAATGGATACTGTAGTGGCAAAATTTTAAAAAAACTTCCTGAATGGATATTTCTCAGGTTTTCGCCTGCCAAATTAATTCTGTTATACTCACAGGCACAGTTTTGGAAACTTTAGAGTGTTTTCTATCCAAATCTACCAGTTATATGCATATCATATCTTCTGGGCCCGAGTAGCAAGCAGTTTAATTTGGGCATGGTTTTCATCCACAATTCTGAATGCTGCCCCTTACCCTAGAGAAGTTTTAAACAAACCATACATAGCTAATTTCAATTTTATCCTCCAGAAAAGCCAGAACAAATATTATGGTTAAACTCAAATATACTGATAGATTAAAAAAATATTAATTGAAATAAAGAGATGTGTAATATGTCACATTTGTCACATATGCAGCTATCGAAAATATATGGGAATGCTTGCTCAATCCAAAGTTACAACCAACTGATTGCTGCATTACCACAAAAATGGAGGCAGATGGAAGAGGGAGAAAGTAGAAAACTTGTTTGTCTGAAATATACAGTATTAAGGATACAATTGTCTGAAATGACAGCTGCGCCATACACGTTGCAAAATAATTAGGAAGACATTTGATGTTCCGATTCTGTGGCACATGGTACAGTATATGAACTGATACAAAAAACAACACTTGATTAAACACTACACACACGTCCCCATATACAGTACCAGTCAAACATTTGGAAACACCTACTCATTCAATGGTTTTTGTTTATTTTAACTTGTTTTATACATTGTTTAATAATAGTGAAGGAATCAAAACGATGAAATGACACATATGGAATCATGTAGTAACCTAAAAAGTGTTATAACAATCTAAATATATTTTAGATTCTTCAAAGTAGCCACCCTTTGCCTTGATGACAGCTTTGTACACACTTAGCATTCTCCAAGCAGCTTCATGAGGTAGTCAAATGGAATGAATTTCAATTAACAGGTATGCCTTGTTAAAAGTTAATTTGTGGAATTTCTTTCCTTCTTAATGCGTTTGAGTCCATTAGTTATGTTGTGACAAGGTTGTGAATTTATTTTCATTCATCTGATGACTTATTTATTTAATCCACTGACTACAGTTGTAGTCAGAAGTTTACAAACACTTAGGTTGGAGTCATTAAAACTGTTTTTTAAACCACTCCACACATTTCTTGTTAACAAACTATAGCTTTGGCAAGCCGGTTAGGTCATCTACTTTGCGCATGACGCAAGTAATTTTCCAACAATTGTTTACAGTCAGATTATTTCACTTATAATTCACTGTATCACAATTCCAGTGGGTTAGAAGTTTACATACAATAAGATGACTGTGCCTTTAAACAGATTGGAAAATTCCAGAAAAGCATGTCATGGCTTTAGAAGCTTCTGATAGGCTAATTAACATCATTTGAGTCAATTGAAAGTGTACCTATGGATGTATTTCAAGGCCTACCTTCAAACTCAGTTCCACTTTGCTTGATATCATGAGAAAATGATAAGGAATCAGCCAAGAACTCAGTAAAAAGATGTAGACCTCCACAAGCCTGATTCATCCTGGTTTGGTTCAATATCCAAATGCATGAAGGTACCAAATTAATCTGTCCAAACAATAGTAAGCAAGTATAAACACCATGGGACCAAGAAGCTGTTATACCGCTCAGGAAGGAGACGCGTTCTGTATCCTAGAGATTAACATATTTTGGTGCGAAAATGCAAATCAATCCCAGAACCATTGCAAAGGACCTTGTAAAGATGCTGGAGGAAAGAGGTACAAAAGTATCTATATCCACATTAAAACAAAACCTGAAAGGCTGCTCAGCAAGGAAGAAGCCGCTGCTCCAAAACTGCCATGAAAAAGACAGACTATGGTTTGCATCTGTTCTGATGAAACGAAAACAGAACTGTTTGGCCAAAATGACCATCGTTATGTTTGGAGAAAAAAGCGGGATGCTTCCAAGCCGAAGAACACCATCCCAACCGTAAAGCACGAGGGTGGCAGCAAAATGTTGTGTGGGTGCTTTGCTGCAGGAGGGACTGGTGCACTTCGCAAAATAGATGGCATCATGTGGTGGGAAATTACGTGGATATATTGAAGCAACATCTCAAGACATCAGTCAGGAAGTTGAAGCTTGGTTGCAAATGGGTCTTCCAAATAGACATTGACACCAAGCATACTTCCAAAGTCGTGGCAAAATTATTTTGTGGTCCTTGATGTTTTTAGTTTTTTGCATTGTTGTTTTCTGTTTTCCTTTGTCTTTTTTTTCCTTTTGTTCGTTATTGGTGATTTAGGGGGGTCTTGGGGAATGGAATTATTGTATTTATTTATTTTTCTCGGGGTGGGGGGGCTGTGGGAGGGGGTCTTGGATGGTTGAGGGACAGCTCTTGGGGAACTTTATTGGGAATCTTGGAGGGCTGGTGGAAGATCTGTCGACGTGCCCTTGAGCAGGGCATTGACCCTGGTTGCTTCTGTGTGTCACTCTGGATGGGAGGCTGTTAGATGACTAATTTAGTTTAAAAAAAATTATTTTACTAGGCAAGTCAGTTAAGAACAAATTCTTATTTTCAATGACAGCCTAGGAACAGTGGGTTAACTGCCTGTTCAGGGGCAGAAGAACAGATTTGTACCTTGTCAGCTCAGGGGTTTGAACTTGCAACCTTCCGGTTACTAGTCCAACGCTCTAACCACTAGGCTACCTTGCCGCCCCATGATGTGATGTAGTTGTTGAGCGGCTTCACTGCAAGTATATTGTATGCTTTAAATATTCAATAAAAAATAAAAACGTTTACGTTCAATAGTATCTTCTGTGAAGTGGTGACGCGCGACATACACCTAGTTTCACGAAATTGAGTCACATGTTTTACACTTTTTATCAAGCTGTTGGTGCTTGCTTCTATTTATACCAAACCATTTGACAGCTGTAGGTTGAAATTCTTGTTTCCTAATATTATTGCTTTACAAGAGAATATACCCATGACATCCCAGATTATAGTAATTATGTTCCCATGTCTGTGTCACTCAAATGTGTGTTTTGGTTTATATTGGCAAAGTGTGAAACATATCAACGAGAGAAAGAAGCCAAACAATCTTATCCTATAAATACTCTTCAGTTTATGAGCTATCACTCCTTATGCCATGAAGGAGAAAATAATCCCAACATTAAACTTTTGAATCATGACATCGTTAAAGTTAAAATAATTCTGATGCAGATTCATGTTTGTCCGACAAGAGGAAATCTTAACACTTCTCACAGATCACATAGGCCTAAACAAAACATATAGAAAACACAACAGGAACCAAACAGGGACAGTGAAACACATACCTTTCCTTCCCTCCTATCCCACACCACCCCTATAGTGCTGGCCACTGGGATGAAACTCCTTCCGAAATGCGCAGTGCTCCTCATTTAATTGTCTGATTTCTTTGAGCTGAGGGGAGATCAAAGCAGTGGTAAAGTGGGTGGTCTAGGCTGGAGTATATTGGTGGGTGATGTGGTGGGGTTTGTGCTGTATAGTGCAATAGGTGAGGGGGATCCAATGAGTTTTGACACAGTGTTTTTTTTTTACAGTAAGCCGATATGTATTAGCCTATCACTGGAGTAGCCTACACACTTTAAATTTATACAAACCTTTTAGAACATACAGTGAAATTACAAAATGTACACTGGCTTGCGAAAGTATTCACCCCACTTGACATTTTTCCTATTTTGTTGCTTTACAACCTAGAACATGCCTACCACTTTGAAGATGCAAAATATTTTGTTATGTGAAATAAGACAAATAAAACTGAAAACTTGAGCATGCATAACTATTCATCCCCCCAAAGTCAATACTTTGTAGAGCCACCTTTTGCAGCAATTACAGATGCAAGTCTCTTGGGGCATGTCTCTATAAGCTTTGCACATCTAGCCACTGGGATTTTTGCCCATTTTTCAAGGCAAGACTGCTCCAGCTCCTTCAAATTGGATGGGTTCCACTGGTATACAGCAATCTTTATGTCATACCACATATTCTCAATTGGATTGAGGTCTGGGCTTTGACTAGGCCATTCCAAGACATTTAAATGTTTCCCCTTAAACACCTCAAGTGTTGCTTTAGCAGTATGCTTAGGGTAATTGTCCTGCTGGAAGGTGAACCTCCGTCCCAGTCTCAAATATCTGGAAGGCTGAAAAAGCTTTCCCTCAAGAATTTCCCTGTATTTAGCGCCATCCATCATTCCTTCAATTCGGACCAGTTTTCCAGTCCCTGCCAATGAAAAACATCCCCACAGCATGATGCTGTGATTTTCGTCTCATCTGACCCGAGTACCTTCTTCCATATGTTTGGGGAGTCTCCCTCATTCCTTTTGGCAAACATCAAATGTGTTTTCTTATTTTTTTTGTTTAAGAAATGTCTTTCTTGGCCACTCTTTCATAAAGCCCAGCTCTGTGGAGTGTATGGCTTAAAGTGATCCTATGACAGATACTCCAATCTCCACTGTGGAGCTTTGCTGCTCCTTCAGGGTTATCTTTGGTTTCTTTGTTGCCTCTCTGAGTAATGCCCTCCTTGCCTGGTCCGTGAGTTTTTGTGGGCGGCCCTCTCTTGGCAGGTTTGTGCCATATTATTTCCTTTTTTAATAATGGATTAAATGGTGATCCGAGTGATGTTCAAAGTTTTGGATATTTTTTATAACCCAACCCTGATCTGTACTTCTTCACAACTTTGTCCCTGACCTTTTTGGAGAGCACCCTGGTCTTCATAGTACTGCTTGCTTGGTGGTGCCCCTTGCTTAGTGGTGTTGTACAGTCTGGGGCCTTTCAGAACAGGTGTTTTATATACTGAGATCATGTGACAAATCATGTGAAACTTAGACTGCAGACAGGTGGACTTTATTTTTTACTAATTATGTGACTTCTGAAGGTTATTGGTTGAAACAACTGGCAATGTTTGTCTATGAAGATTGCATGGCTGTGTGCTCGATTTTCTACACCAGTCAGCAACGGGTGTAGCTGAATAAGCATACCGTCATAAGACCCTAAATATTTGTTATGTGTAACTTGGAATTATAATCTCAGAGGACCAGTGCGAGTGATGTTGTTAGACTAGCCTACATATTGCCGTTTCCTCTTCAGAGATCACTGGTGCACAAGTGATAGGCTACAGTGCCTTGCAAAAGTATTCACCCCCCTTGGTGTTTTTCCTATTTTGTTGCATTACAACCTGTAATTTAAATGGATTTTTATTCAGATTTCATGTAATGGACATACACAAAATAGTCTGTCTTCGGTTGCAACACTCGCTACCAAGTTCCAAACGTACTATGGAATTAACATTAGCACAATGACTGTTCGTTGGGAGCTTTATGAAGTGGCTTTCCATGGACGAGCAGCTGCACACAAGCCTAATATCACCATGCGCAATGCCAAGTATCGTCTGGAGTGGTGTAAAGCACGCCACCATTGGACTCTGGAGCAGTTGAAACACGTTCTCTGGAGTGATGAATCACGCTTCACCATATGGAAGTTCGATGGACAAATCTGGGTTTGGTGGATGCCAAGTGAATGCTACCTAACCCAATGCATAGTGCCAACTTTAAAGTTTGGTGGAGTAGGAAAAATGGTCTGGGGCTGTTATTCATTGTTCGGGCTAGACCCCCTATTTCCAGTGAAAGGAAATCTTAATGCTACAGCATATAATTCTTCATTTTTGTTTTTAAATCCACAAGTTCTCATGTACAACTGCGACCTGGCCAAGATAGAGCAAAGCAGTGCAACATAAACAACACAGAGTTACACATGGGATAAACAAATGTACAGTCAAAAACACAATAGAAAAGTATATATACAGTGTGTGCAAATGTAGTAGGTTTAGGGAGGTAAGGCAATAAATAGGCCATAGAGGCAAAATAATTACAATTTAACAATTAAACACCGGAGTGATAGATGTGCCGAAGATGAATGTGCAAGTAGAGAAAGAACAAAAAAGAACAACATGGGGATGGGGTAGTTGGGTGGGCTATATAAAGATGGGCTATGTACAGGTGCAATGATCGGGGAGCTGCTCTGACAGCTGATGCTTAAAGTTAGTGAGGGAGATATAAGTCTCCAGCTTCAGTGATTTTTGCAATTCGTTCCAATCATTGGCAGCAGAGAACAAGAAGGAAAGGCGACCAAATGAGGAGTTGGCTTTGGGGGTGACCAGTGAAATATACCTGCTGGAGCACGTGCTACGGGTGGGTGCTGTTATGGTGATCAGTGAGCTGAGATGGGTGGGCTGAGATGGGGCTTTACCTAGCAAAGACTTACAGGTGATATGGAGCCAGTGGGTTTGGCGACGAATATGAAGCGAGGGCCAGCCAACAAGAGCATACTGGTCGCAGTGGTGGGTAGTATATGGGGCTTTGGTGACAAAACGGATGGCACTGTGATAGACTACATCCAGTTTGCTGAGTAGAGTGTTGGAGGCTATTTTGTAAATGACATTGCCGAAGTCAAGGATCAGTAGGATAGTCAGTTTTACGAGGGTATGTTTGGCAGCATGAGTGAAGGATGCTTTGTTACGAAATAGGAAGCCAATTCTAGATTTAATTTTGGATTGGAGATGCTTAATGTGAGTCGGGAAGGAGAGTTTACAGTCTAACCAGACACCTAGGTATTTGTAGTTGTTCATATATTCTAAGTCAGAACCGTCAAGATTAGTGATACTAGAAGTGTGGGCGGGTGGAGGGAAGAGATCGGTTGAAGAGCATGCATTTAGTTTTGCTTGCATTTAAGCTGTTCTGGACCAGTTCCGACTGTCTTTTTGATGTACAAAGTGAACGTCGTACGGTCCTGTGCCTTATAGTTCAAGAAAGCCCCATCTGTATGCTCTCCTCTCCCACTGTCTCAGCAGAGCTGACTTGAAGTGTCAGGTTTCAGACTTCGTATTTGCATAGGGAGTGATGTGTCACATTTTCTGGCTTATCCAAACAAAGAATCGATTTTCTCTTCCTCTGAGCGAGTGAGCCTAGGAAACAGCATATGGATGGTGGCAATCTAGCAAATCCATCTCGCTGTGATTTTCTCAACCAAATTTAGAGCTCTTAACATGAAAAAAATACTAAATAATTTCATAGACTTTTAAAAAATACCACTTTCTCTTGGTGACACACGCACTATACCACTTTGTGCTTAAAGCTGAAGTTGGTACGAGTCTGCACACATTTGAATGGTGTCTCTGCCCCTCTCAGTGGACATTTAGAAGAAAATTCTGTCGTTGGTTAAAATAAATAGTGACCAATATTGTACTATCACTAAGTTTGATTACATTATTTTACAGTTATATGAAATGTGAAATATTTTACTATCTTTCAAAAGGTTTTCAGTAATTTCAAGCCCTATTGCCCCACATTTGTTGAATAGGAATATTTGTATAATATTTGTTTGTACCATGTACTTCAGTTATGTCCTCAAAAGTGAGTACACCACAACAATTCATAACTCTTTTTTGTATATGTGGGGTGGTGATTTATACAGTATTTACAGTTTCTCAATTGTGTACAAGCATTTTTGGGATCTGTGTTGAAACATATTGACACGTTCGTTATAAAGATCGGATCAAGACGCAGCGTCGTATGCGTACATTCCTATTTGAACCTTTGAACAAATGTGAAGCTATACAAACAAGTGCTGACAGGCAACTACACATAGACAAGATCCGACACCAGAAAGTGGGAAACAGGGCTGCCTGCATATGATCCTCAATCAGAGATAACGATAAACAGCTGTCTCTGATTGGGAACCATATCAGGCCAACATAGGAAAAACGCCAAGGGGATGATAATAATATTGCGCCGACAGAGATGCTCGCCTCGTTTTGCTTTCTTAGGTAAGTATTTCATTTTATTATGTATTATTTTTACATTGTTTCCCCAGGAAATATTAAGTCTTATTACATACAGCCGGGAAGAACTGTTGGATATAAGAGCAACTTCAACTAACCAATATTACGACCAGGAATACAACTTTCCCGAAAAGGATCCTATTTGGACCACCACCCAGGACAATGGATTTAATCCCAGTAGCCGACCCAAATCAATAGCGTCGCAGAAGGGGCAGATGGAGCGGCCTCCTGGTCTGGCTCTGTAGACATGCACATCGCTCACCACTCCTGAGTATGCTACTCGCCAATGTCCAGTCTCTTGACAGCAAGGTAGACGGAATTCGAGCAAGGGTTGCCTTCCAGAGAGACATCAGATTTTGTAACATTCTCTTTTTCACAGAAACATGGCTCACTCGGGATATGTTATCAGATTTGGTACAGCCACCGGTGTCTTCAAGCATCGCACCAACAGAAACAAACATCTCTCTGGTAAGAAGAAGATCGAGGGTGTATGCCTTATGATTAACGATTTGTGGTATAATCATAACAACATACAGGAACTCAAGGTTCTCAATGTTCACCTGACCGAGAATTCCTTACAATCAAATGCAGACAGCATTATCTACCATGAGAATGCTCTTCGGTTATAATCAAGGCCGTGTATATCCCCCCCAAGCAAACACCTTGACAGCTCTATACATAGAGCCCTGAATGGACACTATGTATACTGGAAACCATATATCCTGAGGCTGCATTTACTGAAGCTGGGGATTTCTTTTTCAGATTCTAATCTGAAAACAAGGCTCCCTAAATTTTATCAGCATATCGAATGCGCGACTGGAGCTGGCAGCATTCTGGATCATTGCTACTCTATCTTACGCAATGCATACAAAGCCCTCCTTTCGGAAAATCTGACCTCGACTCCATTTTGTTGGTCCCTGCCTATAGACAGAAACTAAACTCAGGAAACGCCCGTGCTCAGGTCTGTTCAATGCTGGTCCGACCAATCGGATTCCACGCCTCAAGATTGCTTCGATCACGTGGACTGGGATATGTTCCGGATAGCCTCAGATAACAACATTTATGTATAAGCTGACTCGGCGAGCGAGTTAATTAGCAAGTGCATCGTGATGTTGTACCCACGGAGACTATTAAAACCTTCCCTAACAGTGGTTTGATGGCAGCATTCGCCCAAAACTGAAAGGCAAACCATTGCTTTTAATAATGGCAAGGCAACCGGAAACATGACCGAATTCAAACAGTGTAGCTATTCCCTCCATAAGGCAATTAAACAAGCTAAGTGTCAGTATAGAGACAAAGTAGAGTCACAATTCAACGGCTCAAACATGAGACGTATGTGGCAGGGTCTACAGTCAATCACGGATTACAAAAAGAAAACTATCCCCGTCGCGGACACCGACGTCTTGCTCATAGACAAACTAAACAAAATCTTGTCTCGCTTTGAGGACAAAGCCTGTGGGCTCTCCTTCACCATGGGCAATGTGAGTAAAACATTTAAATGTGTTAACCCTTGCAAGGCTGCTGGCCCAGACGGAATCCCTAGCTGAGTCCTCAGAGCATGCGCAGAATAGTTGGCTCGGGTGTTTACGGACATATTCAATCAATCCCTATCTCAGTCTGCTGTACCCACATGCTTCGAGAGGGCCACCGTTGTTCCTGTTCCCAAGAAAGCTAAGGTAACTGAGCTAAATGACTATCAAGGTTCATATCACCTCCACCCTACCTGATACCCTAGATACACTCCAATTTGCTCTAACCCCCCTCTGACTGGCCGTCCCCAGGTGGTGAGAGTAGAAAAAAACTCCACCCCGCTGGTCCTCGATACTGGGGCCCACAAGAGTGCGTTCTCAGCCCTCTCCTGTACTCCCTGTTCACCCACGACTGCGTGGCCATGCACGCCTCCAACTCAATCATCAAGTTTGCACATGACACTACAGTGGTAGGCTTGATTACCAACAACGACCAGACGACCTACAGGGAGGAGATGAGGGCCCTCGGAGTGTAGTGTCAGGAAAATAACCTCTCACTCAACGTCACCAAAACAAAGGAGATGATTGTATAGTTCAGGAAAAAGCAGATGGATCGCCCCCCTATCCACATTGACGGGACAGTAGTGGAGGGGGTGGAAAGTTTTAAGTTCCTCGGCGTACACATCACGGACAAATTCAAATGGTCCACCCACACAGACAGCGTGGTGAAGAAGGCACAACAGCACCTCTTTAACCTCAGGAGGCTGAAGAAATTTGGATTGTCCCCAAAAACACTCAAACTTTTACGTGAGCATCTTGTAGGGCTGTATCACAGCCTGGTACGCAACTGCTCCGCCCACAACCATAAGGCTCTCCAGAGGGTAGTGAGGTCTGCACAACGTGTCACCAGGGGCAAACTACCTGCCCTCTAGGACACCTACACCACCCAATGTCACAGGAAGGCCAAAAAGATCATCAAAGACAACAGCCTCCCAAGCCACTGCCTGTTCACCCCGCTATCATCCAGAAGGTGAGGTCAGTACAGGTGCAACAAAGCTGGGACCGAGAGACTGAAAAACAGCTTCTATCTCAAGGCCATCAGACTGTTAAACAGCCATCACTAACATTGAGTGGCTGCTGCCAACACACTGACTCAAATCTCTAGCCACTTTAATAATTCATAATTGGATGTAATAAATGTATCACTAGTTACTTTAAACAATGCCACTTTATATAATGTGTACATACCCTACATTACTCATCTCATATGTATATACTGTACTCTATACCATCTACTGCATCTTGCCTATGCCGCACGGCCATCGCTCATCCATATATTTATATGTACATATTCTTATTAATCCCTTTACACTTGTGTGTATGAGGTAGTTGTTGTGAAATTGTTAAATTACTTGTTAGATGTTACTGCACTGTTGGAACTGGAGAAACAAGCATTTCTCTACACTTGCATTAACATCTGCTAACCATGTGTATGTGACCAATAAAATGTTATTTGATTGTGATTTGATACTTTTGCAAGGCAGTGTACATGACCAAAATGTATACTGTCGCAAGGCACTGTACATGACCAAAGGTATGTGGACACCTGCTAGTTGAACAACTCATCACAAAATCATGGGCATTAATATGGAGTTGGCCACCCCTTTGCTGATTTAACATCCTCCGATCTTATGGGATGGCTTTCCACTAGATGTAGCAACATTGCTGCTGGGACTTGCTTCCATTCAGCCTTAACAGCTAGGCTAGGGTCTATTTTTCCCAATTTCTGCCTGACTGACATGCCCAAAGTAAACTGCCTGTTGCTCAGGCCCTGAAGTCAAGTTATGCATATAATGGGTAACATTGGAAAGAAAACATTCAGAAGTTTGTATTAATGTTAAAATAATGGAGGAGACTATAACACAATAGATATGGTAGGAGAAAATCCAAAGAAAAAAAACAACCACAATTTATTTTGTTTTTGAGAGCGCATACTCTTACAATGGAAAGCATACAATGGGGAATATGCAATTCCAGCTCCCAGATTACAATTCCGATGGCTTCCACTAGACGTCAACAGTCTTTTCAAGGTTTCAGGCTTCTAACTTGAATAATGAAGAAGAAGTATGAGTTTTAGTACGATGACACCCGTTTGGAAATCTGTGCGCCTGCTAATTTTGCTTTCCTATTGAACATACTTCTTTCCATATGAAATATTGTAGTTTAATTTCATTTTAGGATACCTGGATATAATTAGAAACGTATTTTGACTTGTTGAAACAAAGTTCAGGTGTAGTTTTTCGGATTCCTTTCTCTGCATGTTGAACGAGTGGATTACTCAAATTGATGGCGCCAACTAAATAGACTTTTTTAGGATATAAAGACACTACATGTTGTAGCTGGGACCCTTTGGATTGAAAATCATAGTAAGATTTTCAAAAAGTGAATTAATATTTAGTCGCTATTTGTGAATTTATGAAACCTGTGCTGGTTGAAAAATATGTGGGGCGCCTTCCTCAAACAATCGCATGGCATGCTTTCGCTGTAAAGCCTATTATAAACAGGATGATGTAGTTAGATTATCAATAATTTAAGCTTTTAGCCGATATAAGACACTTGTATGTACCTAAATGTTTAATTTCCATATTTTTTATGATTATTTATTTGAATTGCACGCCCTTCCATTTTCACCGGAAGTTGTCCACAGGTGTCCCGCTGGCAGGACGCATAGCCCTAAACACATTGAATTGAAATTGTATCATCGTTCTGTACTACGAAAATACGAAAATCACGTTGAGAAACACATTTTGAAGTTTTGAAATCAGTGGAATTAGAGTATGATATCTAAAAATATGGAGAAAACACCTGTCTCCGGATTACATCTTCAGACTAAGGGCAACCATGGTATGGCATTCCTGACAGGGAGACACATCCATGATGCATGTTGATGTATGCAGGTAGGATAGTCTAGTGTTAGCTAGCTACATTTTCATATATTACACATTTCTAATTTTGACAGAAAGTGGTTTCATTTCAAGCTAAAGCGTACTGTTAGCTAACTAGCTAGAAAACGTTAGCTGGCTAGCTCCCTAGCTGACATTATTTGTTTCCCAGAGCCATTTGATTTTCTAGTTAAAGTTTAGCTAGCTAAGATTGTACATGGTTGGTTACCCCCCAGCACTGTGGCATTGTTGCCACTTTGTTCATTTTTGTTTAACTAGATAATGTTAGCTAGCAGGCTCGTTAGCTAACGTTGCATGATGTATGTGAGCTTAAATGTTGTTTACCTTGTTAAATTCATTGTTTACCTAGCTAGCTAGCTATATGTCTTAAGCATATATTGCATCAGATAACAACATTGACGAATACGCTGATTCGGTGTGCGAGTTCATTAGAAAGTGCGTTGAAGATGTCGTTCCCATAGCAACGATTAAAACATTCCCTAACCAGAAACCGTGGATTGATGGCAGCATTCGCATGAAACTGAAAGCGCGAACCACTGCTTTTAATCAGGGCAAGGTGACTGGTAACATGACCGAATACAAACAGTGCAGCTATTCCCTCCGCAAGGCTATCAAACAAGCTAAGCGTCAGTACAGAGACAAAGTAGAATCTCAATTCAACGGCTCAGACGCAAGACGTATGTGGCAGGGTCTACAGTCAATCACGGACTACAAGAAGAAAACCAGCCCAGTCACGGACCAGGATGTCTTGCTCCCAGGCAGACTAAGTAACTTTTTTGCCCGCTTTGAGGACAATACAGTGCCACTGACACGGCCTGCAACGAAAACATGCGAACTCTCCTTCACTGCAGCCGAGGTGAGTAAAACATTTAAACGTGTTAACCCTCGCAAGGCTGCAGGCCCAGACGGCATCCCCAGCCGCGCCCTCAGAGCATGCGTAGACCAGCTGGCCGGTGTGTTCACGGACATATTCAATCAATCCCTATACCAGTCTGCTGTTCCCACATGCTTCAAGAGGGCCACCAAGAGGGCCACCATTGTTCCTGTTCCCAAGAAAGCTAAGGTAACTGAGTTAAATGACTACAGCCCCGTAGCACTCACTTCCGTCATCATGAAGTGCTTTGAGAGACTAGTCAAGGACCACATCACCTCCACCCTACCTGACACCCTAGACCCACTCCAATTTGCTTACCGCCCAAATTAGGTCCACAGATGATGCAATCTCAACCACACTGCACACTGACCTAACCCATCTGGACAAGAGGAATACCTATGTGAGAATGCTGTTCATCGACTACAGCTCGGCATTCAACACCATAGTACCCTCCAAGCTCGTCATCAAGCTCGAGACCCTGGGTCTCGACCCCGCCCTGTGCAACTGGGTACTGGACTTCCTGACGGGCAGCCCCCAGGTGGTGAGGGTAGGCAACAACATTTCCACCCCGCTGATCCTCAACACTGGGGCCCCACAAGGGTGCGTTCTGAGCCCTCTCCTGTACTCCCTGTTCACCCACGACTGCGTGGCCACGCACGCCTCCAACTCAATCATCAAGTTTGCGGACGACACAACAGTGGTAGGCTTGATTACCAACAACGACGAGACGGCCTACAGGGAGGAGGTGAGGGCCCTCGGAGTGTGGTGTCAGGAAAATAACTCACACTCAACGTCAACAAAACTAAGGAGATGATAGTGGACTTCAGGAAACAGCAGAGGGAACTCCCCCCTATCCACATCGATGGAACAGTAGTGGAGAGGGTAGTAAGTTTCAAGTTCCTCAGCATACACATCACAGACAAACTGAATTGGTCCACTCACACAGACAGCATCGTGAAGAAGGCGCAGCAGCGCCTCTTCAACCTCAGGAGGCTGAAGAAATTCGGCTTGTCACCAAAAGCTCTCACAAACTTCTACAGATGCACAATCGAGAGCATCCTGGCGGGCTGTATCACCGCCTGGTACGGCAACTGCTCCGCCCACAACCGTAAGGCTCTCCAGAGGATAGTGAGGTCTGCACAACGCATCACCGGGGGCAAACTACCTGCCCTCCAGGACACCTACACCACCCGATGTTACAGGAAGGCCATAAAGATCATCAAGGACAACAACCACCCGAGCCACTGCCTGTTCACCCCGCTATCATCCAGAAGGCGAGGTCAGTACAGGTGCATCAAAGCTGGGACCGAGAGACTGAAAAACAGCTTCTATCTCAAGGCCATCAGACTGTTAAACAGCCACCACTAACATTGAGTGGCTGCTGCCAACACACTGACTCAACTCCAGCCACTTTAATAATGGGAATTGATGGGAAATGATGTAAAATATATCACTAGCCACTTTAAACAATGCTACCTAATATAATGTTTACATACCCTACATTATTCATCTCATATGTATACGTATATACTGTACTCTATATCATCTACTGCATCCTTATGTAATACATGTATCACCAGCCACTTTAACTATGCCACTTTGTTTACATACTCATCTCATATGTATATACTGTACTCGATACCATCTACTGTATCTTGCCTAAGCTGCTCTGTACCATCACTCATTCATATATCTTTATGTACATATTCTTTATCCCCTTACACTGTGTATAAGACAGTAGTTTTTTTTGTTGGAATTGTTAGTTAGATTACTTGTTGGATTATTACTGCATTGTCGGAACTAGAAGCACAAGCATTTAGCTACACTCGCATTAACATCTGCTAACCATGTGTATGTGACAAATAAAATTTGATTTGATTTGAAGCAAAATTGTAATGTTAGCTAGCTAGCTAATGTTAGCTGGCTGGCTCCCTAGTGGACGTTATTATTAGTTTCCAAGAGCTGTTTGCTTTTCTAGTTAGAGCCTAATGTTAGGCATTGTTGGCACTTTGATGTTTGACTTGCTAACGTTAGGTTTTCGGGCTCGTTAGCTTACATTACGTGACGTGTGTGTGATCTTAAACGTTATTTACCTAGCTAGGTTAATTGTTTACCTAGCTAGCTAGCTACATGTCATAAGATAAAGTGTACTGTTAGCTAGCTAGCTAATGTTAACTGGCTGTCTCCATAGTGGACGTTATTATTCGTTTCTCAGAGCTGGTTGCTTTTCTAGATAGAGCCTAATATTGGGCAGTGTTGGCACTTTCTTCATTGTTGTTTAACTAGCTAACGTTAGCTGGCTGGCTCGTTAGCTAACATTACCTGACGTGTGTACAACACCAGTTGAATATGGCCAGTGTCAGTAAACATCTGCAAAAAAGTGTAATGAAATTGTTGCCAGCAGAGATGGTTAGGCTGTTTTCATGTTTTTCCGACGTAAACAAATCATTGGCCAGAGCATCAAGTATGTGCTCCGAGAGCGAAACAAGATGGGTGGGTCTAAAGCTTAATAAGAGGGTGTGAACGATGCTGAATGGGTGTAGACAAAGAAGAGCTCTTCGCTAGAAACCATAAATATTCAAAGGGGATTTTCTCAAAAGTGAGTTTACAAGTTGATCAACTTTCAAAGTAGAATGAATTTCCCATTGTTCCTCAAATGCAGTGTATGATATACCATTTCTCTACTTTTATCCAATGTAAAAAGCACCATTTTACATTTTGCTACGTAAGACCGAATCCAGGCTGTGAGTCACAATTTAGAATGAATTCAGTCAATGAGCAGAAGGGACATTTTCACTCATCCTCAACTACTGAGGAAACCCAAAATATGGGTCTTAAACATGTGATGTAATCTATTTGATGTGTGTGTGTGTATATATTTGTGCTATGTTGTATATCAAATCAATTGCATGTGCTCTTGCTCTGAATTTGATCTCAATTGATAATATTGGAAGAAAAAGTACAACAAATTAAAGATCTGTGCGGCCCTCTGAATGACTATCTCAATCCAAAGTGGCCCCCTTTCAACAAATTGTGAGTAACACAATGATGTAGGGAAAAGGGTGCCATTTTGGACACATCCCCAGTCCCTCGGCTGCATCCATGCCTCCTTACTGCTTTCTGTATTTAGTTTTTCTGATGTATTTGTGTATCCTGTGTTTTTGAAGCTTTAGTTTCAATGTAACTGTGCATTTAGAATAATTCAGTCTCATGGACTGCAAGCATGCATGAAATAAATCAAATCATGTGTGGATAGGCTGTTTTCACAAGGAGGATGTGAGCAATGGTGTAGCAATGGTACAAATTGAAGCAGATTGTTTATACTATGACACGTTAATGAATTCTGAAGTCCTTGTTCTCATGCCGATCATGAGAAAAACAAAAACAATTGTATCATCTGAAAATGATGTGATAATGTATTTTATACTCTGTTGACTGCATGACTTCTAAGAGGGAAAAAAACTCTCATCCCCTCACTGGACCATGAGTGAAATACAGCAACAGATCTGGAAAGACATTACATATGATATTGTTTCACAAATAATTTCATGTCACATTAGGTGTAAAACCGGATATAAAATTGAATGGACACAGTGAGTCAGATGAGTATACATTCTAGCACTGATTTCCCACATCAGTGTTTAAGATGAGCAATCTGTTCACTCTGTGGTATTTTGTAATATGAAATGATCTCCATAACTTAGAATAAATACAAATAGATGAGTTTATAAAATCCATCGTTGGCATCCCATATTTTTCAGGTAGTTAGCACTGAGAAGGTGAAGTAACTTTGCTGAAGGATGCTGGGCTAGTGGCATATGCAAAATCATCCTCATCTCCCACGATTACGCTCACCTCAAGGACTGGCAAGATTAGAAAGCTGATCAAATTCTAGTCATGCTGTCTTATCGCTGCTACAATTAGTGATTTATAACTTCAACATTACCTTGAAGACGACATCTCCTCAATGAGTCTATTCTCTAGTTCCATTATGTCCTCTTGCTATTTTTCTGTTGCCATGGTCATACACATCCTCCAAAATTACCCTTACATTCACACTTGTCATTTTGATAATTTAGCACACGCATGTCCAGAATGACTTATTCCCTTACAACTACATTTCCACAATGGCATCCATTGTCTACTACCTTGATGTCCTTTTGCTATTCTTCTGTTGCCATGATCATACTTTATCCCTCCTTCAATTCAACCTATTCTCTGCTACTGATTTAGCAGATACAGTGGATTTGTAAAGTATTCAGCCCCATTTTTATTTGGATTTCATGTAATGGACATACACAAAATAGTCCAAATTGGTGAAGTGAAATGAAAACAATTACTTGTTGCAAAACATTAAAAAAATGTAAAACTGAAAGTGGTGCATGCATATGTATTCACCCCCTTTGCTATGAAGCCCCTGAATAAGATCTGGTGCAACCAATTACCTTCAGAAGTCACATAATGAATTAAACAAGTCCACTTGTGTGTAATCTAAGTGTCACATGATCTCAGTATATTTACACTTGTTCTGAAACGCCCCAGAGTCTACAACACCACTAAGCAAGGGGCACCACCAAGCAAGCGGCATCATGAAGACCAAGGAGCTCTCCAAACAGGTCATGGACAAAGCTGTAGAGAAGTAAATATCAAACTTTGAACATCCCACGGAGCACCATTAAATCCATTATTAAAAAAATGGAAAGAATATGGCACCACAAAAACCTGTCAAGAGAGGGCCACACACAAAACTCACAGGCCAGAGATGGAGGGCATGTTAATCAGAGGCAACAATGAGACAAAAGATAACCCTGAAGGAGCTGCAAAGCTCCACAGTGGAGATTGTAGTATCTGTCCATAGGACCACTTTAAGCCGTACATGCCAGAGAGCTGGGCTTTACGGAAGAGTGGCCAGAAAAATACCATTGCAGAGTAAGCAAACACATTTGGTGTTCGCCAAAAGGCATGTGGGAGACTCCCCAAACATATGGAAGAAGTTACTCTAGTCAGATGAGACTAAAATTGAACTTTTTCAAGGAAAGCCTGTCATAGCCTGTCTGGCACAAACCCAACACATCCCATCTCCCCAAGAACACCATCCCCACAGTGAAGCATGGTGGTGGCAGCATCATGCTGTGGGGATATTTTTAATTGGCAGGGACTGGGAAACTGGTCAGAATTGAAGGAATGATGGATGGACCATGCCTGGCCTGCTGAGGAGTAACGGACTCCATCCTAGCTGGAGGGGTGCTTTCATCTTATCTACGAACATAGACAGGGCACTAACTCCCCTGTAACTCCCCTGTCGAACAGCCAGACAGCAGGCTGTTAGCCAGCCTGCCAGCTTAGTCTGCCACTAGCACAGTCAGTGTAGTCAGCTCAGCTATCCCCGTTGAGACCATGTCTGTGCCTCGATCTAGATTGGGCAAAACTAAACATGGTGGTATTCGCCTTAGCAAACTCACTGGAATAAAGACCTCCTCCATTCCTGTCATTATTGAAAGAGATTGTGATATCTCACATCTCAAAATAAGGCTACTTAATGTTAGATCCCTCCCTTCCAGGGCAGTTATAGTCAAATAACTAATCACTGATCATAATATTGATGTGATTGGCCTGACAGAAACATGGCTTAACTTCTTCGATATAGGGGGCGCTCTTTTAATTTTTGGATAAAAAAACATTCCCGTTTTAAACAAGATATTTTGTCACGAAAAGATGCTCGACTATGCATATAATTGACATCTTTGGAAAGGAAACACTCTGACGTTTCCAAAACTGCAAAGATATTATCTGTGAGTGCCACAGAACTGATGCTACAGGCGAAACCAAGATGATATTTCAAACAGGAAAAGCCCCAGATTTTGAAAGCGTGTTTTGAAAGTGTTCCAATGTCTCCTTATATGGCTGTGAATGTGCCAGGAATGAGCCTACACTTTCTGTCGTTTCCCCAAGGTGTCTGCAGCATTGTGACGTATTTGTAGGCATATCATTGGAAGATTGACCATAAGAGACTACATTTACCAGGTTCCCGCTTGGTGTCCTCTGTCTAAATTATTGCGTAATCTCCAGCTGCGTGCATTTTTCCATTTGCTTCAGAGGAGAAACCCAACTGCCACGAATGATTTATCATCGAATAGATATGTGAAAAACACCTTGAGGATTGATTCTAAACAACGTTTGCCATGTTTCTGTCGATATTATGGAGTTAATTTGGGAAAAAGTTTGGCGTTGCAATGACTGAATTTTCGGGGTTTTTTCTTAGCCAAACGTGATGAACTAAACGTAGCGAGTTCTCCTACACAAATAATATTTTTGGAAAAACTGGACATTTGCTATCTAACTGAGAGTCTCCTCATTGAAAACATCCGAAGTTCTTCAAAGGTAAATGATTTTATTTGAATGCTTTTCTTGTTTTTGTGAAAATGTTGCCTGCTGAATGCTAGGCTTAACGCTATGCTAGCTATCAATACTCTTACACAAATGCTTGTGTAGCTATGGTTGAAAAGCATATTTTGAAAATCTGAGATGACAGTGTTGTTAACAAAAGGCTACGCTTGTGAGTGAATATATTTCTTTCATTTAATTTGCGATTTTCATGAATAGTTAACGTTGCGTTATGGTAATGAGCTTGAGGCTATGATTACGCTCCCGGATACGGGATTGCTCGATGCAAGAAGTTAAGCCTGATGAATTTACTGTGTTAAATGGGGCCTCACCTCCTGGTTACACTCGTGACCATATCCCCGGCACATCCTGTAAAGACGGAGGTGGTGTTAACATTTACGACAGCAAATTTCAATTTCCAAAAATAAAAACGACTGCATTTTCATCTTTTGAGCTTCTTGTCATGAAATCTACGCAGCCTACTCAATCACCTTTTTATAACTACTGTTTACAGGTGTCCTGGGCAATATACAGCATTCCTCACTGAGTTCCCATCGGACCTTGTAGTCATGGCAGATAATATTTACATGGAAAAGTCCACAGACCCACTCCAAAAGGCTTTCGGAGCCATCATAGACTCAGTGGGTTTTGTCCAACAGGTCTCCGGACCTGCTCACTGCCACTATCATACTCTGGACCTAGATTTGTCAAGTGGAATGAATGTTGTGGATCTTAATGTATTTCCTCATAATCCTGGACTATCGGACCACTATTTTATTACGTTTTCATTCGCAACAAATAATCTGCTCAGACCCCAAACAAGGATCATTAAAAGCCGTGTTATAAGTTCTTGGACAACCCAAAGATTCCTAGATGCCCTTCCAGACTCCCTCCACCTACCCAAGAATGTCAGAGTACACAAATCATTTAACCACCTAACTGAGGAACTCAATTTAATCTAAAAACAAAAAAACATTTGTCATAAGAAACTATCTCCCTGGTATACTGAAAATACCCAAGCTCTGAAGTCAGCTTCCAGAAAATAGGAACGTAAATGGCGCTACACCAAACTGGAAGTCTTCCGACTTGCTTGGAAAGACGGTACCATGTAGTATCGAAGAACCCTCACTCCTGCTCGATCATCCTATTTTTCCAACTTAATTGAGGAAAATAAGAACAATCTAAAGCTAACTAAAAAGCAGCATTCCCCAAGAGAGGATGGCTTTCACTACAGCAGTGATAAATTCAGGAACTTCTTTGACGAAAAGATGATGATCATTAGAAAGAAAATTACAGACTCAATTTAAATTTGAGTATTCCTCCAAAGCTCAGTTGTCCCGAGTCTGCAAAACTCTGCCAGGACCTAGGATCAAGGGAGACACTTCCGTTTTTTAATACTATATCTGCTGACACATTCATGAAAATAGTCATGGCCTCAAAACCCTCAAGCTGCATACTGGAACAAGCTGCCTATTCCAGCTAAACTACTGAAAGCTGCTTCCTGTGCTTGGCCCTCCTATGTTGAACATAATAAATGGCTCTCTATCCACCGGATGTGTAGCAAACTCACTAAAAGTGTCAGTAATAAAGCCTCTCTTGAAAAAGCCAAACCTTGATCCAGAAAATATAAAAATGATCGGCCTATATGAATCTCCCATTCCTCTCAATTTTTTGGGAAAAAGCTGTTTCGCAGCAACTCACTGCCTACCTGAAGACAAACATTGTATTCGAAACGCTTCAGTCTGGTTTTATACCCCATCATATCACTGAGAATGCACTTGTGAAGTTGATAAATGACCTTTTAATGGCATCAGACCGAGGCTCTGCATCTGTCCTCATGCTCCAAGACCTTAGTGCTGCTTTTGGTACCATCGATCACCACATTCTTTTGGAGAGATTGGAAAACAAAATTTGTCGACACAGACAAGTTCTGGCCTGGTTTAGATCTTATCTGTCGGAAAGATATCAGTTTGTCTCTGTAGATGGTTTGTCTTCTGACAAAACAACTGAGATTTCGGTGTTCCTCAAGGCTTCGTTACAGGACCAATATTGTTTTCACTATATATTTTACCTCTTGATGATGTCATTCGGAAACATAATGTTAACTTTCACTGCTATGCGGATGACACACAGCTGTACAGTTCGATCATACATGGTGAAACCCCAAAATTGTACTCCCTGGAATCCTGTTTTTCAGACATAAGGAAGTGGATGGCAGCAAATGTTCTACTTTTAAACTTGGACAAAACAGAGGTGCTAGTTCTAGGTCCCAAGAAACAAAGATATATTCTGTTGAATCTGACAATTCATATTGATGGTTGTAGAGTTGTCTCAAATAAAGCTGTGTTACTCTGGACCCTGATCTCTTTTTTGACTAACGTATCAAGACTGTTTCAAGGACAGCTTTTTTCCTATCTATTGAAAAAATCTTAAACCTTCTGTACAGAAATTATGTAGAAAAATGTATCCATGCTTGTGTCACTTATAGGTTAAACTACTGCAATGCTTTACTTTCCGGCTACCTGGATAAAGCACTAAATAAACTTCAGTTGGTGCTAAACACGGCTGCTAGAATCTTGACTAGAACCAAATGTTTTTATCATATTACTCCAGTGCTAGCCTCTCTACACTGGCTTCCTGTTAAGGCAAGGGCTGCTTTCAAGGTTTTACTGCTAACCTACAAAGCATTACATGGCCTTGCTCGTACCTATCTTTCCAATTTGGTCCTGCCATACATACCTACACGTACGTTACGGTCACAAGACTCAGGCTTCCTTGCTGTCCCTAGAATTTCTAAGCAAACAGCTGGAGACAGGGCTTTCTCCTATAGAGCTCAATTTTTATGGAATGGTCTGCCTATCCATGTGAGAGACGCAGACTTGGTCTCAACCTTTAAGTCTTTATTGAAGACTCATCTCTTCAGTAGGTCCTATGATTGAGTGTAGTCTGACCCAGGTGTGTGAAGGTGAATGGAGAGGCACTGGAGCATGAACCGCCTTTGCTGTCTCTGCTTGGACGGTTCCCCTCTCTCTACTGGGATTCTCTGCCTCAAACCCTATTACAGGGGCTGAGTCACTGTCTTACTGGTGCTCTTACATGCCGTCCCTAGGAGGGGTGCGTTACTTGAGTGGGTTCAGTCACTGACGTGATCTTCCTGTCCGGGTTGGCGCCACCCCTTGGGTTTGTCCCGTGGGGGAGATCTTCGTGGGCTATACTCGGCCTTGTCTCAGAATGGTAAGTTGGTGGTTGAGGATATCCCTCTAATGGTGTGGGGGCTGTGCTTTGGCAAAGTGGGTGGGCTTATACCCTGCCTTGTTTGTCCCTGTCCGGTGGTAGCGTCAGACGGGGCCACAGTGTCTCCTGACCCCTCCTGTCTCAGCCTCCAGTATTTATGCTGCAATAGTTTGTGTCGGGGGGCTATGGTCAGTCTGTTATATCTGGAGTATTTCTCCTGTCTTATCCGGTGTCCTGTGTGAATTTAAATATTCTCTCTCTAATTCTTTCTTTTTCTCTCTCTTTCTTTCTCTCTCTCTCTCTCTCTCTCTCTATCTGAGAGGACCTGAGCTCTAGGACCATGCCTCTGGACTACCTGGCCTGATGACTCTTGCTGTCCCCAGTCCACCTGGTCGTGCTGCTGCTCTAGTTTAAACTGTTCTGCCTACGGCTATGGGACCCTGACCTGAACCTTGACCTGTCCCAGGCCTGCTGTTTTCAACTCTATAGAGACAGCAGGAGCGGTAGCGATACTCTGAATGATAGGCTATGAAAAGCCAATTGACATCTACTCCTGATGTGCTGACCTGTTGCACTCTCTACAACCATTATTATTATTTGACCCTGCTGGTCATCTATGGCCTTGTTCTGTTATAATCTCCACAGAAGAGGACTGGCCACACCTCATAGCCTGGTTCCTCTCTAGGTTTCTTCCTAGGTTATGGCTTTTCTAGGGTGTTTTTCCTAGCCATCATGCTTCTACACCTGCATTGCTTGCTGTTTGGGGTTTTAGGCTGGGTTTCTGTACAGCACTTTGTGACATCAGCTGATGTAAGAATGGGTTTATAAATAAATGTGATTGAATGATTGATGGCGCTAAATATAGGGAAATTCTTGAGGGAAAGCTGTTTCAGTCTTCCAGAGATTTGAGACTGAGATGGAGGTTCACCTTCTAGCAAGACAATGACCCTGAGCATACTGCTAAAGAATCACTTGAGTGGTGTAAAGGGAAACAATTAAATGCCTTGGAATGGCCTAGTCAAAGCCCAGACCTCAATCCAATTGAGAATCTGTGGTATGATTTAAAGATTGCTGTACACCAGCGGAACCCATCCAACTAGAAGGATCTGGAGCAGTTTTTTCTTGAAGAATGGGCAAAAATCACAGTGGCTAGATGTGCCAAGCTTATCGAGACATATCCCAAGAGACTTGCAGCTGTAATTGCTGCAAAAGGTGGCTCTAAAAGTTTTGAATTTGGGGGGTGAACAGATACACAAGCTCAAGTCTTTTGCATCTTCAAAGTAGTAGGCATATGGTGTAAATCAAATGATACAATCCCCCGAAAATGTATTTTAATTCCAGGTTGTAAGGCAACAAAATATGAAAAATACCAAGGGGGTGAATACTTTCGCAAGGCACTGTAGCTAGCAGCAGAGAGTAGCATATAAAACTACTTTCAGAACAACTCAATTTCCGCAATGTACCTTTCCACTTTCCTGTCTGACTAGCAGTGACAAGAGACTGCCAATCCTGTCTCACCCATTAATAAGAGGGTTGCAAATGTCCTCGCTATGGGCTGCCAGAATTCTGCTCTTAGTATTTTCTTTGAGAAGTCATATAGAGATAAATCAAATCAGGAAGTATCGAACTACACTGTTCTTTCACACTGGCTCCTCTGACAATGCAGGAGACAAGCTAGGCAAGAGTGTGCATGGCATGTCTACTAGTGGAACAGAAGGTGGCTATGAAAGAGACTTCCCTTGCACTGCATATAGAGAGAGAGAGCATAAAGAAGAAAGATGTGGAGTGACTAAAAAATAGATAGAGGCTGGGTTTTGTGTTGGATGAGACCTCAGAGATACAGTGCCTTTTTTGTATTATGTTGAATGATGGCATTCCAGCCTGCCTGAAAAAACAACGTTTTCGTTATTTTGATTTGCATAGGTACAGTGCTTCCTCGAAACTATTCGGAACCACATTTTCTTACGTTACAGCCTTATTCTAAAATGGATTAAATCAAAAAATGTCCTTGGAAATCTGCACACAATAGCCCATAATGACAAAGTGAAAATGTGTTTTTAGAAATGTTTGCAAATGTATTGAAAATAAAAAACTGAAATACGGAAGTATTCAGACCCTTTGCTATGAGACTCGAAATGTACATCAAGTGCATCCTGTTTCTGTCAATCGTCCTTGAAATGTTTCAACAACTTGATTGGAGTCCAACAATGGTAAATTCAGTTGATTGGACATGATTTGGAAAGGCACACACCTGTCTTTAAGGTCCCACAGTTAACATTGCTTGTCAGAGCAAAAACCAAGCCATGAGGTTGAAGGGATTGTCCATAGAGCTCCGAGACAGGATTGTGTCGAGGCACAGATCTGGGGAAAGATTCCCAAAAAATTCTGCAGCATTGAAGGTCCCCAAGAACATTATTCTTAAATGGAAGAAGTTTGGAATCATCAAGGCTCTTCCTACAGCTGGCCACCCGGCCAAAATAAGCAATCGAGGGAGAAAGGCCTTGGTCAAGGAGGTGACAAAGAATCCGATTGTCAGTCTGGCAGAGCTCTAGGGTTCCTCTGTGGAGATGGGAGATCCTTCCAGAAGAGCTAATCTTGGTCTAATGAAACCAAGATTGAACTCTTTGGTCTGAATTCCAAGTGTCACATCTGGAAGAAACCTGGCACCATCCCTACGGTGAAGCATGGTGGTGGCAGCATCATGCTGTGGGGATGGTTTTCAGCAGCAGGGACTGGGAGACTAGTCAGGATCGAGCAAAAGAGGAATGGAGCAATGTACAGAGAGATCCTTGAAAGCCCTCAGGACCTCAGACTGGGGCAAAGGTTCACCTTCCAAAAGGACAACGTCCCTAAGCACACAGCCAAGACAATGCAGGAGTGGCTTCGGGATAATCTCTGAATGTCCTTGAGTGGCCTAGCCAGAGCCCAGACTTGAACACGATGGAACATCTCTAAAGAGATTAAGATAGCTGTGCAGCAACGCTCCCCATCCAACCGGACAGAGATTGAGGATCTGCAGAGAAGAATGGTTGACACTACCCAAATACAGGTGTTCCAAGCTTGAGCATCTTACCCAAAATATTCATAGCTGTAATCACTGCCAAAGGTGCTTCAACAAAGTGCGAAGTAAAGGGTCTAAATGCTTCTGGAAATGTGACATTTCAGTTTTTTGGAAACAGCTGAAATTTCTAGAAACCTGTTTTTGCTCTGTCATTATGGGGTATTGTGTGTAGATTGATGAGGATTTAAAAGAAAACATACATTTTAGAATAAGACCTAACAAAATGTGGAAAACGTCAAGGGGTCTGAATACTTTCCAAAAGCACTGTACCTAATGTAAATCAAAATAACAAAACTATTGTTTCTTTCATGCTGGCTGAAATGCCATCCTTCACCATAATTAAAAAAATAGGTACAAATATTTTGTTTTACCAAGATCTGGAAGAGATGTGTTGTTAATCCATGTTCATGTGTAACCTAATACTGTGTAATACATGTAAAAAATATTATTGTCAATTTTTGGTCAAAAAGTACACTTGGCCCAAGCCAGAACAGCCCACAGCGCAGGAGCCTATCTTCTGTTTTTGTAGCCTAAAACAAAGTACACCAATAGCCTTACATTCATTTGGTTTAATTTCCACCAATTCGGTGCCTTTTGAGAGTGTTACGTGGTCCAAAAAACTTTTGATTTCACCTCATTTTAACATTCTGTCGTAAAGAGCACATAATCAATTTCATAAAAACATGTTTTGCCAGTTTAATATTAAAAAAATGACAATAGTAAGTGCCTATAAGTAACAAATAAAGTAACATGGTTGACAACAGTGTTGATGATTTAATCTTAAATCAATCATAAATCCCCTTGTGACAGAGGGAATGTAAACCTGTTGTGTGCAACAAGTAGGGGCAATCGAATGCAAGCTTCACAAACATGAGCCTGTCTATCTATAGGCAACAGGGTTGACATGCTATGCTCAACTCGCTCAGTGTTCCACCAGAAATGCCCCAAAATAGTAGAAGCAGCGCATCTGCTGTTACATTATGATTTGACCATTAGATTCATTAGATTTTGTTTCTTAAATAAAAAAATTAAAAAGTTATGTTTTACCATATTAAAATTTCAGTTCACATAACAGGGTTGACCTTAAAATGAAGGACAGGTAATTATTTAAATTAAATAAATAATAATCTTCAGAAGTGATTTTGTCAAAGCAACAAAATAACTACAGCTCTACAATGATGGGGAAAACTCGGGGTTGAAATATTGAAATATTGGGGTTGAGAGGATTAAAATATTCCTAGATGTCACAGAGGGTGCAAGGAGGTGCACTTTTTTCATATTGAATATCTGATTTATTGATTTCCCCCTGTGGTCTATGTTAAAAGGCACTTAATGTTTTTTATGACATGCTTTTAAAATTCCATAGGGACACATGCTTAAAATATCAAAGGGACGCAGAAGGCACTCTTTTTACTGGAAAGACCCAATTATTGCCTATTGTGCCATAGTTTTCTGTCAAATGTGCTTCCCTGATTATGGGTGAACCCTGTATTAACCACAGAAGGTACTCAGGTGTTGTCGGATCCTGGATGTCTATCACTGGCTTAGAGACAGACCCCAGAGGGACCTCCCAAATTGTGTGTGTGTGTTTGTGTGTGTGTGTGTGTGTGTGTGTGTGTGTGTGTGTGTGTGTGTGTGTGTGTGTGTGTGTGTGTGTGTGTGTGTGTGTGTGTGTGTGTGTGTGTGTGTGTGTGTGTGTGGCACAGACTATGCCTGCTGGGAGGGTTAAGGCTCCTCACTCCTACACCAGATGCTTTCTTTGGCTGAGGAATATTGCACCAGTACTACTGGAATAACTCAGGCTTTTATATTTTGATATGTTGCACATTATCATTCACAGCCTTGATTCTTAGAGCCTTCAGAGAGATAGGGAGAGTTTGCCTCATACTGTCAGATAGCTAATAAACTACTGCTATAGATTTGTCTTGGAAGAAAATGACACAACATCATTGTTCAAGTAAATTAAGAGTAAGACAGCTCCAGAGTTGTGTGCTCGGCTATAAAAATGTTGCTTGCAGACAGAGTTCACCTCTGGTCCTTAAGCCACTGCAACCCTCCAAGCAGCATGAGACTTAATACATAGGTTCAGTACAAAATTATACCCTTTTCCCTACTTAGTGCACAAATTTTGACCAGAACCCTATGGAAAGTAGTGGACTAGTAATTTGGGTTACATTTGCAAGAAAGCCACAGTCACCACAGTCCCCATCCCACTGGGAACAGTCTCAGTCATTACCAATGTGGTAGCCCTATACAATGTGTAAAAAACAGCTAGTGCCTCTCCAATTACATAAGGAAATGAATCATCCAAATATTTATCAACAGAGAGCATTCTTGTTAATTAGCAGATACAAGTGTTTATTTTATCATTTGGACCGCCTGCTAGTCATGGTGAGACATCTCTTTCGGAGATGGTGCCAAGTAATGGCTGCTTTTTTTCCATATTAAACGGGAGGAAAAGACTGAACATCAAACAATGATGCTAAAGTAATGAAGAAAGCTACTGTACTTCCGGCGCCGACAGAGATGGCCGCCTCGCTTCGCGTTCCTAGGAAACTATGCAGTTTTTTGTTTTTTTACGTGTTATTTCTTACACTGGTACCCCAGGTCATCTTAGGTTTCTTTACATACAGCCGACAAGAACTACTGAATATAAGATCAGCGTCAACTCACCATCAGTACGACCAAGAATATGTTTTTCGCGACGCGGATCCTGTGTTCTGCCTTACAACCAGTGTAACCGAGTGGATCACATGCAGCGACCAAAAAAAAAAAAAACGACTCAGAAAAAGAGGGAAACGAAGCGGTCTTCTGGTCAGACTCCGGAGACGGGCACATCGTGCACCACTCCCTAGCATTCTTCTTGCCAATGTCCAGTCTCTTGACAACAAGGTTGATGAAATCCGAGCAAGGGTAGCATTCCAGAGGGACATCAGAGACTGTAACGTTCTCTGCTTCACGGAAACATGGCTAACTGGAGAGACGCAATCCGAAGCGGTGCAGCCAGCGGGTTTCTCCACGCATCGCGCCGACAGAAACAAACATCTTTCTGGTAAGAAGAGGGGCGGGGGCGTATGTCTTATGGCCAACGTGACATGGTGTGATGAAAGAAACATACAGGAACTCAAATCCTTCTGTTCACCTGATTTAGAATTCCTCACAATCAAATGTAGACCGCATTATCTACCAAGAGAATTCTCTTCGATTATAATCACAGCCGTATATATCCCCCCCAAGCAGACACATCGATGGCTCTGAACGAACTTTATTTAACTCTCTGCAAACTGGAAACGATTTATCCGGAGGCTGCATTCATTGTAGCTGGGGATTTTAACAAGGCTAATCTGAAAACAAGACTCCCTAAATTTTATCAGCATATCGATTGCGCAACCAGGGGTGGAAAGACCCTGGATCATTGTTACTCTAACTTCCGCGACGCATATAAGGCCCTGCCCCCCTTTCGGAAAAGCTGACCACGACTCCATTTTGTTGATCCCTGCCTACAGACAGAAACTAAAACAAGAAGCTCCCACGCTGAGGTCTGTCCAACGCTGGTCCGACCAAGCTGACTCCACACTCCAAGACTGCTTCCATCACGTGGACTGGGAGATGTTTCGTATTGCGTCAGACAACAACATTGACGAATACGCTGATACGGTGTGCGAGTTCATTAGAACGTGCGTTGAAGATGTCGTTCCCATAGCAACGATTAAAACATTCCCTAACCAGAAACCGTGGATTGATGGCAGCATTCGTGTGAAACTGAAGGCACGAACCACTGCTTTTAATCAGGGCAAGGTGTCTGGTAACATGGCTGAATACAAACAGTGCAGCTATTCCCTCCGCAAGGCTATCAAACAAGCTAAGCGCCAGTACAGAGACAAAGTAGAATCTCAATTCAACGGCTCAGACACAAGAGGTATGTGGCAGGGTCTACAGTCAATCACGGACTACAGGAAGAAACCCAGCCCAGTCACGGACCAGGATGTCTTGCTCCCAGGCAGACTAAATAACTTTTTTGCCCGCTTTGAGGACAATACAGTGCCACTGACACGGCCTGCAACGGAAACATGCGGTCTCTCCTTCACTGCAGCCGAAGTGAGTAAGACATTTAAACGTGTTAACCCTCGCAAGGCTGCAGGCCCAGACGGCATCCCCAGCCGCGCCCTCAGAGCATGCGCAGACCAGCTGGCCGGTGTGTTTACGGACATATTCAATCAATCCCTATACCAGTCTGCTGTTCCCACATGCTTCAAGAGGGCCACCATTGTTCCTGTTCCCAAGAAAGCTAAGGTAACTGAGCTAAACGACTACCGCCCCGTAGCACTCACATCCGTCATCATGAAGTGCTTTGAGAGACTAGTCAAGGACCATATCACCTCCACCCTACCTGACACCCTTGACCCACTCCAATTTGCTTACCGCCCAAATAGGTCCACAGACGATGCAATCTCAACCACACTGCACACTGCCCTAACCCATCTGGACAAGAGGAATACCTATGTGAGAATGCTGTTCATCGACTACAGCTCGGCATTCAACACCATAGTACCCTCCAAGCTCGTCATCAAGCTCGAGACCCTGGGTCTCGACCCCGCCCTGTGCAACTGGGTACTGGAATTCCTGACGGGCCGCCCCCAGGTGGTGAGGGTAGGCAACAACATCTCCTCCCCGCTGATCCTCAACACTGGGGCCCCACAAGGGTGCGTTCTGAGCCCTCTCCTGTACTCCCTGTTCACCCACGACTGCGTGGCCATGCACGCCTCCAACTCAATCATCAAGTTTGCGGACGACACAACAGTGGTAGGCTTGATTACCAACAACGACGAGACGGCCTACAGGGAGGAGGTGAGGGCCCTCGGAGTGTGGTGTCAGGAAAATAACCTCACACTCAACGTCAACAAAACTAAGGAGATGATTGTGGACTTCAGGAAACAGCAGAGGGAACACCCCCATCCACATCGATGGAACAGTAGTGGAGAGGGTAGCAAGTTTTAAGTTCCTCGGCATACACATCACAGACAAACTGAATTGGTCCACTCACACAGACAGCATTGTGAGGAAGGCGCAGCAGCGCCTCTTCAACCTCAGGAGGCTGAAGAAATTCGGCTTGTCACCAAAAGCACTCACAAACTTCTACAGATGCACAATCGAGAGCATCCTGGCGGGCTGTATCACCGCCTGGTATGGCAACTGCACCGCCCTCAACCGTAAGGCTCTCCAGAGGGTAGTGAGGTCTGCACAACGCATCACCGGGGGCAAACTACCTGCCCTCCAGGACACCTACACCACCCGATGCTACAGGAAGGCCATAAAGATCATCAAGGACATCAACCACCCGAGCCACTGCCTGTTCACCCCGCTGCCATCCAGAAGGCGAGGTCAGTACAGGTGCATCAAAGCTGGGACCGAGAGACTGAAAAACAGCTTCTATCTCAAGGCCATCAGACTGTTAAACAGCCACCACTAACATTGAGTGGCTACTGCCAACACACTGTCAATGACACTGACTCTACTCCAGCCACTTTAATCATGGGAATCGATGGGAAATGATGTAAATATATCACTAGCCACTTTAAACAATGCTACCTTATATAATGTTACTTACCCTACATTGTTCATCTCATATGCATACGTTGATACTGTACTCTATATCATCGACTGCATCCTTATGTAATACATGTATCACTAGCCACTTTAACTATGCCACTTGGTTTACATACTTATCTCATATGTATATACTGTACTCGATATCATCTACTGTATCTTGCCTATGCTGCTCTGTACCATCACTCATTCATATATCCTTATGTACATATTCTTTATCCCCTTACACTGTGTATGACAGTAGTTTTTTTTGGAATTGTTAGTTAGATTACTTGCTCGTTATTACTGCATTGTCGGAACTAGAAGCACAAGCATTTCGCTACACTCGCATTAACATCTGCTAACCATGTGTATGTGACAAATAAAATTTGATTTGATTTGATTTGATTTGTATGTCACTGCATAGCAACTTCTTTCCTCGCTTTGAAGACAATACAGCGCCACTGACATGGCCCGCTACCAAAACATGCAGACTCTCCTTCACTGCAGCCGACGTGAGTAAAACATTTAAACGTATTAACCCTCTTAAGGCTACAGGCCCAGACGGCATCCCCAGCCGCGTCCTCAGAGCATGCGCAGACCAGCTGGCTGGTGTGTTTACGGGCATATTCAATCAATCCTTATCCCAGTCTGCTGTTCCGACTTGCTTCAAGAGGGCCACAAATGTTCCTGTTCCCAAGAAAGCTAAGGTAACTTGAGCTAAACAACTACCGCCCCGTAGCACTCACTTCCGTCATCATGAAGTGCTTTAAGAGACTAGCCAAGGACCATATCACCTCCACCCTACCTGACACCCTAGACCCACTCCAATTTGCTTACCGCCCCAATAGGTCCACAGATGATGCAATCGCATCCACACTGCACACTGCCCTAACCCATCTAGACAAGAGGAATACCTATGTGAGAATGCTGTTCGACCAGCTCATCATTTAACACCATAGTACCCTCCAAACTCGTCATTAAGCTTGAGACCCTGGGTCTCGACCCCGCCCTGTGCAACTGGGTACTGGACTTCCTGACGGGCCACCCCCAGGTGGTGAGGGTAGATAACAACAACTCCACACCGCTGATCCTCAACACTGGGGCCCCACAAGTGTGCATTCTGAGCCCTCTCCTGTACTTCCTGTTCACCCACGACTGTGTGGCCATGCACGCCTCCAACTCAATGATCAAGTTTGCAGACAACACTACAGTGGTAGGCTTGATTACCAACAACGACGAGGAGGCCTACAGGGAGGAGGTGAGGGCCCTCAGAGAAAGGTGTCAGGAAAATAACCTCATACTCAATGTCAACAAAACAAAGGAGATGATCATGGACTTCAGGAAACAGCAGAGGGAGCACCCCCCTATCCACATTGACGGGACAGTAGTGGAGAGGGTAGTAAGTTTAAAGTTCTTCGGCGCATACATCACGTACAAACTGAATTGGTCCACTCACACAGACAGCGTGGTGAAGAAGGTGCAGCAGCGCTGCTACCGTTCAAAATTTCAGACGCCTCACAAGTCCTCAACTGGCAGCTTCTTTAAATAGTACCCGCAAAACACCAGTCTCAACGGCAACTCCGGGTTTGCTGGCCTTGTAGGCAGAGTTGCAAAGGAAAAGCCATTTCTAAGACTGGCCAATAAATATTAAATATAAAGATGGGCAAAAGAACACAGAAACTGGATAGAGGAACTCTGTCTAGAAGGCCAAAATCCCGGAGTCGCCTCTTCACTTGAAGTTGAGACTTGTGTTTTGCGGGTACAATTTAATGAAGCTGCCAGTTGAGGACTTGTGAGGCATCTGATTCTCAAACTAAACACTCTAATGTACTTGTCCTCTTGCTCAGTTATGCAAGGGGCTTCCCAGTCCTCTTTCTATTCTAGTTAGAGCCCGTTAGCGCTGTTCTGTGAAGGGAGTAGTAAACAGCGTTCTTCAGTTTCTTGGAAATTTCTCACATGGATTAGCCTTCATTTCTCAGAAGACGAATAGACTGACGAGTTTCAGAAGAAAGTTATTTGTTTCTGACCATTTTGAGTCTGTAATCAAACCCACAAATGCCGATACTCCAGATACTCAACTAGTCTGAAGAAGGCCAGTTTTTTTGCTTCTTTAATGAGCATAACAGTTTTCAGCTGTGCTAACATAATTGCAAAAAGGTTTTCTAATGATCAATTAGCCTTTTAAAATAATAAACTTGGATTAGTTAACACAACGTGCCATTGGAACACATGAGTGATGGTTGCTGGTAATGGGCATATCTACGTACGTATATATGCGCAGAATAAAAAAATCTGCCGCTTCTAGCTACCATAGTCATTTACAACATTAACCATGTCTACACTGTATTTCTGATCAATTTGATGTTATTTTAATGGACAAAAAATTTGCTTTTCTTGCAACAAGGACATTTCTAAGTGACCCAAAACTTTTGAATGGTAGTGTATATAGATTCAATTGAGTACATTTTTATATATTTTTAAACTTTAAACAAATCTGCAGGCCTAATATAGGCATTGTTCTCTCCCCTGACTTCATACAGAGAAAATAGCACCTGTGGCAGCCAGACAGATAAGTGCAGTGTACAACCAGACGACTAATACATGAGTGTGCTGCAGAAATACACTCATAGATCACTGCCCAAGCTACAGTTCCTTCCCTCGAAAAACAATAGTCAATTTCTGTTTCCCCTCCCTACTCCTCGTGTCACGTTTGCTTTATTTTTGTATACACATCTTTATTGCCCCAGTCAGATGACTGGATTGTGGAGATCACGGCGGATAATTCATCATAATGCGAGATGGCAACATAAGTGTCCTAGATGGCTGCTCATACATCATTGCCATGTTTGCCTGTGGATGATTACATCCACAGGTTCCAACAGACGGGGCGCAGAGGGCCAGTAGAGTTGAATGTGTACGGGCATATGTGTGCATGTGTGTGTGTGTGTGTGTGGGCGAGCGTGTGTGCATGTGTGCGAGCTTGCGTGCGTGCAAGCGTACGCGTGTCATGTCCGAGGTGCATGAGGTGTTGATTTGTGCCTTATTGCAGGAGATCCAGCAGGGGACACTGGAGACAGCAGGGTAGAGAGGAAGTATTGTTTTCCAACACATTGTTACAGTAATGTTTTATCTATGTAGACACATACAGTAATTGGAATATTGATGGGATCATTCGCCCATACATTTCCAGATTTTGATTAAATGTTGATTAGACGGATAAACCTGTAATAGGCCATCATGATAGCTATTTGGGGGGGGGATACATTTTTATTCACATTGTAAATTAAAACATTTCTAAAGAACATGGATTAAAAGTATTGATAATGGAAATGCCCCCACATATAATTGTATTTCCCAATAATAAGCAGTGCTTGAGGTAGTTCCAAATGGGTAGAAAGAGGCTCTGAAGGCCACCATGGACACGTCTAAAGTAAGCTGTATTTGTATCATTCATGCAGCAATCAAAAAGACACTGAAGACACTCATGACACTGATCCTGCGTGGTGCATCATTTTCACTAGAAGGACTGAGAGCTAGCTGGCTTAAATTTGACAGACTAATTACGTTTCTCTTGGCTCTCTTCCAGTGGAGACATCTCTCTGCCTGTCTTTTTATGGGTTATTGTTTGCTGATCTTTCTCACAAACTCATTGACTATTCACAAATAATTGGTTTCCTTCTAACGAAAAATCCACAAATGTGACTTTGTTCAAAGAATTCACTGTGTGTGCAGACAGACTCACCCCTTTGTTCATTTGCAGAGAGCTAAGAAGACCTTCTCAGTGTGAGGGCACACTGAATGTCTAAACGTTTCTCATTGCTACTAGTCTTGGAAGAGAGCGAAAAGTCCCCAGAATTGAAAAAGTATCATGCAAATGAAATCAGACACTCTCCAATGCTCTTTTCAAACGTCGGACATAAAGAACTCCTGTCAGTTCGATCATTCAGGAAACTCAAAGTAACAAAAAATATATATATTTATTTGTTTCTAAAGTTAAGCTGCCCTCCTCTTTATCCTCATTTACATTGGCAGTTCTCAACAATGCTCTAACAACCGCAATGGATGGCATATTAAAAGAAACTGATTGGTTGTTTCTAATGAGCTGTCATAGAGCTTCCACTGTAATCCCCTCAGCACAGCCATGTAGCACAGAGATTCTGCATTAACCTGTTGATGACAGGATTTATGTCACTGGGTGCTAATCCTGAATCCACATATTACCCATCATGGCCTCATGTAAAAGGTGCCCTTGTTAGACCAGAAGTGGCTGGTGGGTGGAGCTATAGGAGGATGGGATCATTGTAATGGCTGGTATGGAATGATAATAATAATAATAATACATTTATTATCTATAGCTCTTTTAATTACAAACAAGAATCTTAAAGTCACGCTGAACAAAAAAAAAATGTAGGGTTAATGGTCTTCACAGCTTCAGATGTCTTGAGGCAGTTCAGAAAGATGGAAACCATGTTTGACTCCGTTCCATGAATACCATTACAGCCATTACAATGAGCCTCCCACCAGTCTCCTCTGATGTAGACCTATAGTAACCCAACTGTCACTTGCGTAAAAAAAATAAGCACAGTTTTGAAGTGTTTCTTGTGCTCTTAAAATGTTTATTTTGGCAAAATGTGTGTTTACCGAGGGCAGTATTTTTTACATAAACTATGGCCTATCCTTTGAATTTCCATGAGGCAAATTGTCCAGTGTTAAGTCAACACTGAAAGAGTGGGACCATATACACACTGGAACCAGTGTTAAAATAGCAATGCCATCGCTGAGGCATCTTTCATTTTCCATTGGTTTTGCCTTTATTTTCTGCACACCTGGTTTTCATTGTCCAATCACACGTTGTATTTAACCCTCTGTTTTCCCCATGTTCATTGTGAGTGATTATTTCTATGTTCGGTTCCTGCTGGCTGGTTTTTCGATGGGTGCTTTTTTCACCCAGGTGTAAATATTAACGTTGTTTTTTTTGGTCAAGTGTATTTGTTTACCTTGTGCCTTTATTGTTTGAGTAAAGAACGTTGCTCACTCATTTTACTCTCCTGCGCCCACCCTCACCTTCTGACAGTGATAGAGACAAGATTGTTGTGTTCATCAATTTCCAATCTTACGAGCTTCACCAAGTGAGGTCCAGAGTGAATATGTTATCATGAATACATTTAATAGTGATGGTGAATCGAAACTTCCTGACACGTTGAGGTTTTCCTGACAATTCTGTTGAAAATACATTCATTACTCAAGGCTTTGATCAACACAGTGTACACTTTTGACCTGCTGGTTAAAATTATTTACATTGACCACGCACATACCTTATGCTTGCTTTTGTTGCCTTTTTTTCCTTGTCTATTTTTGATTTAATAACTGATTTGATCACTTATGATTTATTGACTCAACATTTATTGAATACCTTGCTTTAAACATTTTAACATGATTGCAATCTGAATTATGTCAATTTATTTGTTTTTTCCAAAATTCATTACAGTTTACAATGTTAGACAACTTCCATTATTCATTTAAAATGACAAATATAAGTAAACTATTCAAATTAGGCAAAGCACATGGTCATCCAAACAAAAACAAAACAAAAGCAGTCAATCAAAAACTATCTGCAAACTCTGTCAGTCCATTCAGTCAGTCAATCAGTCCATTAGTCTGTCTGTCCACAATGTGTTTGTGTGTTTATGTATGGGAGGGGAAGGGGTGAGGTCTGGGCTGGTAGTTGCTAAAAGGAATTGGTACTTGTGGTTGTTCGGTGCTGTGTCTAGGGTTGGTGCTGATGTTGTGGCTTGGACCGGAACTGGAGGCCAAGGATTGTATTATTTAAAAAAAAAAACGCTTACTTACATAAGTATTCAGACCCTTTGCTTTGAGACTCGAAATTGAGCTCAGGTGCATCCTGATCTTTCAACTTCATTGGAGTCCACCTGTGGTAAATTCAATTGATTGGAAATTATTTGGAAAGGCACACACCTGTCTATATAAGGTCCCACAGTTGACAGGAATTGTCCGTAGAGCTCCGAGACAGATCTGGGGGGAGAAGGGCCTTGGTCATGGAGGTAACCAAGAACCAGATGGTTACTCTGACAGAGCTCCAGAGTTCCTTTGTGGAGAATGGAGAATGTGGTGGAAATTCTAATCAATTAGAAGAAACTCTTCAAACAATTAGTCTTCAATAATATTTGCAATAATGAAACTGATCAACCATACATTCTAAGGTGGGGTGGAAGACAGAGCTCAATGAATAATGTTGGGGCACAGCTTATATAGCCAAACTTCTTGTGCAAGCATATAAAATGTAATCTTGGTATGTGTACGTGTGTGGAAAACGAGACGAAACGGGGGTGCAATTGCACCATTTGTAAAGGGTACACTGCAGCAACAGCTGGATATTCTAGTCTCTAGTGAGAACAACAGGTGTCAAAACAACAGGAACCACTCTAGATGCATTTTCCTCTAAAGTCTGAGGCAGCGCTCTTAGCAGCTCGCCTAGAGCATTCGTGCTAACACACACACACACGAGAAAGTTCCAATAAAACAAGCTTATCAAACCATTAAAGAGGTCCTTCAATACTTTGTATAGGTGCATAAACATAAGGAGGTTGGCACCGATTTTTTTCCTCACAAGAACTTTCCAGAAGGACAACCATCTCTGCAGCACTCCACCAATCAAGCATTTATGATAGAATGACCAGGCAGAAGCAACTCCTTAGTAACGGCCAAGACAGCCTGCTTGGAGTTTTCCAGAAGGCACCTAAAGGACTCTGACCATGAGAAGCAAGATTCTCTGGTCTGATGAAACCAATATTTAATCTATGGCCTGAATCCCAAGCGTCACAGCAGCACAATCCCTACGGTGAATCATGGTGGTGGCAGCATCATGCTATGGGGATGTTTTTCAGAGGCAGGGACTGGGAGACTAGTCAGGATCAAGGGGAAGATGAATGGAGCAAAGTTCAGAGAGATCATTGATGAAAACCTGCTCCAGACCGCTCAGGACCTCAGACTGGGGAGAAGTTTCACCTTCCAACAGGACAATGACCCTAAGCACACAGCCAAGACAATGCTGGAGTGGCTTCGGGACAAGTCTCTGAATGTCCGTGAGTGGCCCAGCCAGAGCCCAGACTTGAACCTGATCGAACGTCTCTGGAGAGACCTGAAAATAACTGGCAGAGCTTGAGAGGATCTGCAGAGAAGAATGGGAGAAACTCCCCAAATACAAGTGTGCCAAGCTTGTAGTGTCATACCCAAAAAGACTCGAGGCTGTAAAGGGTCTGAATACTTATGAAAATGTGATATTTCATTTATGTATTTAAAAAAAAAACTGTTTTTGCTTTGTCATTATGGGGTATTGTGTGTAGATTGATTAGAGAAATAAATAAGAAAAAAAAGCTTAGAATCTGATCGGTCAACCAAATGTGTATGTCGTGGTCCTGTATGCATTCATTGTGAAACTGTATTGTAACTACCTTGGATTCCGTTTTGGAGAGAAGGTATGCTCTGAGAAAAGCCCATACATCTCTGGAGAACTACCCTGCTGAATTCCAGGTGGGTACTGTTTTCAGGTCTGGTGGTAGTAGTTGTTGCTGCTCCCAGGTGATTGGCGGCTCTGTCCTCGGCAGCCTCCTCGTTTGGGATTAGCGTTAGCCTTATCGCGTCGCATTGCTCATGGGATCATCCAGGTCATCTTGTTCAGCTGGGTGTTGGTGGTTTTTTGGTCCGTTCCGGTCCTGCATAGGAAGGAAGAACAAACCTCAGAGCGGGCAAACACACCTAGAAGACTGACCCGTAAGTCAATGGAGGGACTCCCCTGTGGTCTGCTCGCTTCAGATGTAAGTTGGTGTCTTTGGTCCTTACCCCTTCCTCTAGTTCTTGTGGTGACTCTGCTGTCTGGTCTGCGCCAGGTGGTTGGCAGTCTGCTGGTCCTGGTCTGGTCAATTGTGTCCTGAGGAGGGCAGCTGAAGAGAAAAAACGAAGTCAGAGGAGCAGGGAACAAGGTTCACCTGAAGGCCTTCACCGAGTGAGTTATCAGAGTTAGAGTAGAGTAGATCACACAAATACCTTTTATGCTTAGTGTAACATTAATACAGGGCACATCAGGCCTGCAAGTAGAGTTGCAAAACAGCTGTCTGTATTTTTCTCATGTAGCAGGATGAAGGTCGTTTCTGAATGCAGATAAATGTTACGTAAAAAAACTATATTAAACAAGACAGGATTGGAAAAATTGAGAAAGGTCAAATTTACATTTACCTGTTTGCCTGTTCTCAGAAAAAAATGAATGCCTTTCATATGACTGTTCTAAAGAACAGCAATCCAGTGCACAACGACACCTTGTCATGTATCACAATTTGCCTCACTCTCTCCAACACTTATTTCAAATGTGATCACATGCAAAGTGTTCCAAAAACACATGTTTTCTAGTGGCGTGCGGTCAGGGTAGGCAGCGCATACCCTATGAAATGAATGAAAAAGAACTGTAATGAAGAATCTATGAACATACATTTTATCAATAATAATGTATTTTTCTGCATAATGAAATTGATTTCTGAACTAAACTCAACAAAAAAAGAAACATCCTCTCACTGGTTTATTTTCAGCAAACTTAACATGTGTAATTATTTGTATGAACATAACAAGATTCAACAACTGAAACATAAACTGAACATATTCCACAGACATGTGACTAACAGAAATGGAATAATGTGTCCCTGAACAAAGGGGGGGTCAAAATCCAAAGCAACAGTCAGTTTCTGGTGTGGCCACAAGTTGCATTAAACTCCCTGTGATCGTTCGGGACGCTAGCGTCCCACCTCACCAACAGCCAGTGAAATCCAAAATCCAAACAACAGAAATCTCAAAATTAAAATTCCTCAACCATACAAGTATCTTACACCATTTTAAAGATACACTTCTCGTTAATCCAACCAAAGTGTCCGATTTCATAAAGGCTTTTCGGCGAAAGCAGAACATATCATTATGTTAGGTCAGCAACTAGTCACAGAAAACATTCAGCGATTTTACAACCAAAGAGAGGTGTCACAAAAAGCAGAAAAATAGAAAAAAATGAATCACTAACCTTTGACGATCTTCATCAGATGACACTCCCAGGACTCAATGTTACACAATACATCTATGTTTTGTTTGATCAAGTTCATATTTATATCCAAAAACCTCAGTTTACATTGGCGCCATGTTCAGAAATGCCTCCAAAACATCTGGAGAAATTGCAGAGAGCCACAATCAAATAACATAAATACTCATCATAAACTTTGATGAATGATACATGTTTTACATAGAATTAAAGATAAACTTGTTCTTAATGCAACCGCTGTGTCAGCTTTCAAAAAGCTATACGGCAAAAGCACAATATTCAATAATCTGAGAACAGCATTCAGCCACAAAAGTAAGCCATACAGTTACCCACCAAAAGTCCTAAATAGCATTATAAATCTTCACTTACCTTTGCTGATCTTCGTCGGAATGCACTCCCAGGACTCCCACAAGAAATGTTTGTTTTGTTCGATTACGTCCATATTTATGTCCAAATACCGTTTTGTTTGCGTGTTTAGTTCACTATTCCAAAGGCACAATGCACGAGCGCAAAATCCAGACAAAAAGTCAAGAGTTCTACAGTTTGTAGAAACATGTCAAACGATGTTTACAATCAATCCTTAGGGTATTTTTATAATAAATCTTTGATAATATTCCAACCGGACAATAGCATATTCATTACAGAGGAAAAAGAGGGAACGGCGCGCCCGCGTGACCGCGCAGTAAACAACTGATTGGCCTCAGCCTAGTCCACTTGTTGAAACAGCTCTTATTCGACAACCTACCACAATAAAAGCATCAAATAACTTTCTAAATACTGTTGACATCTGCTGGAAGTGCAATCTGGCCCCATAGACACAGCATATTGGATAGGCAATCACTTAAATGAAACTACAAACCTCAGATTTCCCACTTCCTGGTTGGATTTGTCTCAGGTTTTCACCTGCTAGTTCTGTTATACTCACCGACATCCTTCAAACAGTTTTAGAAACTTCAGAGTGTATTCTATCCAATAATACTAATATTATTCATATATTAGCATCTGGGACAGATTAGCAGGCAGTTTACTCCGGGCATCTTATTCATCCAAGCTACTCAACACTGCCCACTGTCACCAAGAAGTTATGTACTGCAGTGCATCTCCTCATCATTGAATGCCCCAGATTTGCCAGTTTTTGCTGTGAGGTGTTACCCCACTCTTCCACCAAGGCACCTGCAAGTTCCCGGACATTTCTGGGGGGAATTGCCCTAGACCTCACCCTCCGATCCAACAGGTCCCAGATGTGTTCAATGGGATTGAGATCCGGGATCTTTGCTGGCCATGGCAGAACACTGACATTCCTGTCTTGCAGGAAATCACGCACAGGACCAGCAGTATGCCTGGTGGCATTGTCATGCTGGAGGGTCATGTCAGGATGAGCCTGCAGGAAGGTTACCACAGGAGGGAGGTGGATGTCTTCCCTGTAACGCACAGCGTTGAGATTGCCTGCAATGACAACAAGCTTAGTCCGATGATGCTGTGACACACCGCCCGAGAACATGACGATCCCGCCACCTCCAAATCCATCCCACTCCAGAGTACAGTCATTGGTGTAATGCTCATTCCTTCGATGATAAACGCAAATCTGACCATCACCGCTGGTGAGACAAAACCAGGGTTGATGGTCGTGATGCTCTTCAGTGGAGAGCACTTTTTGCCAGTCCTGTCTGGTCCAGTGACGGTGGGTTTGTGCCCATATGCAACGTTCTTGCCAGTGATGTCTGGTGAGGACCTGCCGTACAACAGGCCTACAAGCTCTCAGTCCAGCCTCTCTCAGCCTATTGCAGACAGTCTGAGCACTGATGGAGGGAATGTGCGTTCCTGGTGTAACTCAGGCAGTTGTTGCCATCCTGTACCTGTCCCACAGGTGTGAAGTTCAGATGTACCAATCCTGTGCAGGTGTTGTTACACGTGGTCTGTCCGTCCTGTCTCCCTGTAGAGTTGTCTTCTCACAGTACGGAAATTGCATTTTATTGCTCTGGCCACATCTGCAGTCCTCATGCTTCCTTGCAGCATGCCGAAGGCATGTTCACGCAGATGAACAGGGACCCTAGTCATCTTTTTTTTGTGTTTTACAGAGTCAGTAGAAAGGCCTCTTTCGTGTCCTACGTTTTCATAACTGTTACCTTAATTGCCTACCATCTGTAAGCTGTTAGTGTCTTAATGACCGTTCCACAGGTGCATGTTCATTAATTGTTTATGGTTCATTGAACAAGCATGGGAAACAGTGTTTAAACCCTTTACAAAGAAGATCTGTGAAGTTATTTGGATTTTTACGAATTATCTTTGAAAGACAGGGTCCTGAAAAAGGGACGTTTCTTTTTTTGAGTTTTGTACTTACTTCCCAAAGGCAAGGTGAAAGGATGCCGCTTTGTGCGCCTTTCTCGGGCCTTTCAAACTCCAATCTCAATGCAAGGCATTGAAACGGCTTGCGAATGCATGTTTCTACCTTATACTGTTAGATAATAGATGCCCGAAAGGCAGGCATAGGACTTTACTGCCTTTTATGTGTCAACATGTCCCATTCCTTTTAAATGTGAATGCGTATTGGCGTGAAAAAAGTATTGAGATAGACAGGAGGATAGGCAGAGCTCGCTCTTGCCTGTGGACGTTATGTGTCATTTGCTGCCTTTTGGCGGTTACGTTAGTTTCACTGCTAGCTAAAGTTGATCAGGATGGCTAACGTATGCATCTGAAACAGTTTTCAAAGTTGGATTTTCAAGCGAAACAGGGGGTGATAAGGTTTGGAAACCTGAGCTTAGGGACCAACATCAAAGGAAGGGACAGAAAATAACACAATCATTTCAACCTGAGTGATATCAACAGGAAGACTGTGGCTGAGCTACTAGCATCCGACTCTACTGCTTCCCCTGGCTGCTGTTCACCAACAGCGACAACGTGTGGACAAGAGCCAGCTTCTGTGACTTGAAAGATTTAGCACTTTCCTATAGCACTCAACAAGCATGAGAAATTTGTGTTTGAAATCCAAAACCAGATAGCTCCTAAGACATTTGGCAGCTTAAGGATAGATCTGGCATTGAGATTGAAAATCACATGCACAATGCAAAGGTAAAAGAGAAAAGTGAGATTTTGAAAGACCTAGCTAATTAATGCTACCTACACTCAGAATTTGTTGTGACTCGAGGAACCTTCATGGAACCCCTGAAGTTCCTAAAGAAACCATTGCTATGGTTCATATTTGCACCTTTGGTTAGTTGAGGAGTTATTGGAGGAAGGAACCTTCAATGGTTCAATGTATACTAAACAAAAATGTTTACGTAATATGTAACATGTTTGTCCCATGTTTCTTGAGCTGAAATAAAATTTCCCATATTTAAAAAATGTACCGTATGCACAAAATCATATTTCTCTCAAATGTTGTGCACAAATTTGTTTACCTCCCTGTTAGTAAACATGTATCATTTACCAAGGTAATCCGTCCACCTAACAGGTGTGGCATATCCAGAAGCTGATTAAACAGCATAATAATTACACAGGTGCACCTTGTGCTGGGGACATTAAAATGCTACTCTAAAATGTGCAGTTTTGTCATACAACACAATGCTACAAATGCCTCAAGTTGAGGGAGCGTGCAATTGGCATGCTGACTGCAGAAATGTCCACCAGAGCTATTGCCAGAGAATTGAATGTACATGTTTTGTTTTACCCTCAGTCGCCTTCAACACATTTTTTGAGAATTTGGTAGTACGTCCAACCGGCCTCACCAGCGCAGACCTCCAGCCCAGGACCTCCACATCTGGCTTCTTGACCAGAAGGATTGTCTTCTGAGGAGGGTGTTGAACCTGGCTCGCCAGTGGGTGGGTCTATGCCTTACCAGGCTTATCCATTGCTTCATCCCTGCCCAGTCATGTGAAATCCATAGATTACGGCCTCATGCATTTATTTCACTTGACTGATTTCCTTTTAATATTTATTATTTTGCACGTTGCATTTATATTTTTGTTAAGTCATATGTTCTGTTTTATTTTTTTGTCACATATTCAGGTTGAATGCTGTTTTGCAGCTGCAATGAGGCTAACAGAATTGTATGACTTCCTCAAGAGGCTTTGCGAGTCTCAGAGTTGGAAAACCTACCACTTTCTTAATGTTTGTAATAAGCAATGTTAATATTACATTGGAATATGCATAAATCTTCAAGTGACCTTTCATTTACCGTGTACAAACTTAACATGATGAACAGGAGTGACATTTACGCTAACGGGTGATCAAAAATAACTAGCTGAAAGCCATGCTGTCACGTTCTGACCCTAGTTCTTGTGTTATTTGTTTGTTTTAGTTGGTCAGGACGTGAGTTGGGTGGGCATTCTATGTTTTGTGTTTCTAGGTTGGTTTTCTGTGTTCGGCCTAGTATGGTTCTCAATCAGAGGCAGGTGTCGTTGTCTCTGATTGAGAATCATACTTAGGTAGCCTGGTTTTCACTGTTGTTTTGTGGGTGATTGTTTCCATGTCTGTGTTTGTTCGCCACACGGTACTGTTTCAGTTTTGTTCACGTTTATTGTTTTGTATTTGTGATCATGTTGAGTTTTTCATATTAAAAACCATGGACACTTACCATGCCGCATCTTGGTCCGATCCTTGCTACACCTCTTCAGAGGAAGAGGAGGAAAACCTTTACGCATGCCTTCAATTTAATCTAATTAAATCAAATTACATTTGTCACACGCGCTGAATACAACAGGTGTCAAATGCTTACTACAAGCCCTTAACCGACAATGCAGTTCAAGAAAAAGCATTTTAGAAAATATTTACTAAATAAACAAAAATTAAAAATGTAATAAAAAGAAAGACAATAAAATAACGGTAATAAGGCTATATACATGGGTTGCCGTGACCGAGTCAATGTGTGGGGTACAGGTTAGTCAAGGTATTTTCTACATGTACAGTGGCTTGTGAAAGAATTCACCCCCTTGGCATTTTTTCCTATTTTGTTGCCTTACATCCTGGAATTAAAATGGATTTTTGAGGAGTTGTGTCATTTGATTTACACAACATGCCTACAACTTTGAAGATGTAAAATATGTTTTATTGTGAAACAAACAGAAATAAGACAAAAAATAACTGAAAACTTGAGCCTGCATAACTATTCTATTCTATTGAGGTCTGGGCGTTGACTAGGCCATTCCAAGACATTTAGATGTTTCCCCTTAATCCACTCGAGTGCTGCTTTAGCAGTATGCTTAGGGTCATTGTCCTGCTGGAAGGTGAACCTCTATCCCATTCTCAAATCTCTGGAAGACTGAAACAGGTTTCCCTCAAGAATTTCCCTGTATTCAAACTCATTTATTCCTTCAGATCTGACCAGTTTCCCAGTCCCTGCCATTGAAAAACATCCCCACGGCACGATGCTGCCACCACCATGCTTCACTGTGGGGATGGTTTTCTCGGGGTGATGAAAGGTGTTGGGTTTGCACCAGACATAGCGTTTTCATTGATTGCCCAAAAGATACATTTTATAGTCACCTGACCAGAGTACCTTCCATATGTTTAAGGAGTATCCCACGTGCCTTTTGGCAAATGCCAAACGTGTTTGCTTATTTTGTTCCTTTATTAAGCATGAGCTTTTTTCTGGCCTCTCTTCCATAAAGCCCAGCTCTGTAGAGTGTAGGGCTTAAAGTGATCCTATAGACAGACACTACAATCTCCGCTGTGGAGCTTTGCAGCTCCTTGGTGTCCACATCAACAAACTAACAAAGTCCAAGCACACCATGACAGTCGTGAAGCGGACACGACAAAACCTGTTCCCCCAAGGGAGGCTGAAAAGATTTGACCTCAGATCCGTACTATTGTTTGTACAGATGAACGTGGTACCTTCTGGCATTTGGAAATTGCTCCCAAGGATGAACCAGACTTGTGGAGGCCTACAAAAAAATGTCTGAGGTCTGATTTTCCCATCATGTCAAGCAAAGAGGCACTGAGTTTGAAGGTAGGCCTTGAAATACACCCACAGGTACACCCCCATTTGACTCAAATTATGTCAATTGGCCTATCAGAACCTTCTGAAGCAATGAAATCGTTTTCTGGAATTTTCCAAGCTGTTTAAAGGCACAGTCAACCTAGTGTATGTACACTTCTGACCCACTTGAATTGTGATTCAGGGAATTACAAGTGAAATAATCTGTCTGTAAACAATTGTTGGAAAAATGACTTGTGTCATGCACAAAGTAGATGTCCTAACCGCCTTGACCAAACTATAGGTTGTTAACAAGACATTTGTTGAGTGGTTGAAAAATGAGTTTTAATAATGACCATAACCTAAGTGTAAGTAAACTTCCAACTTGAACTGTAAATGAAAACTCTCTTGGTGGATAGTGTGGTCTACAGCTTATCATGAGGTTCTTACCTCAGCAAGCAATACCTCGAGACTACCCTAATATTAAACAGTACACCAGCTGTGTCTATTTGCTGACAAATAGACACACACCACCACCCCTCGTCTTATCGGACGTAGCTGTTCTGTCCTGCCGATGCATGGAAAACCTAGCCAACTGTATATTATCCATGTTGTCGTTCAACCACGACTTGGTGAAACATAAAATGTTACAGTTTTAATTGGTTGGTAGGATAGTCTTGAACGGAGCTCGTCCAGTTTATTCTCCAGTAATTGCACATTGGCCAATAGAACGGATGGTAGAGGCGGGTTACCCACTCACAGACAAATTCTCACACGTCACCTTGATCTCATCCCCCTGTATTTCATTCTCATCTTCATGCAAATGACAGGGATTTGGGCCTTGTCTTGGAGCAACATTATATCATTCACATCAGACTCATTAAAGAAATGTTTTTGTCCAGTTTGAGATGAGTAATGCTGTTCAGATATCCATAAGCTTTTTTTGGTCATAAGAGGTGTTAGCATCAACATTTTGTGCAAAATAAGTTACAAACAATGTGAAAAACATAAAGTAGCACAATTGGTTAGGAGCCCATAAAACGGCAGCCATTCCCTCCGGTGCCATTCTTTCTCGCCGGCGACAACTGTATGTTATAAACCACACTCCCATTCAGATACATAGAGCAAAAACTAGAAAATATAATGGCCTATCTATTAGGCACAATTAAATGAGAGATGTGCATGGTAAATTTGTGCATGGTTACTTCGGGAATATGAACTCATCATGGCCAGAAAGCGTGAGGAATTTAATTTGCAATGGTTATGATATATGTATAATGTATATTTATAAATCGAATATGGTCTACCCTTTGAAATGTTACATTACAGTACTCAGACATAGCCTACAAACGTCATTGGAAAAGCTGAACCTTCTGTTTTGCCGTTAATCTTCAGATCGGTTCGTATAGAGCAAAACTCTTGAAATAGCTTATCTATTTACTATTGTGAAGTAGGTCCAGTTAAATGAGAGATGGGACGAATGGTAGCCTATCCTAACTTCATGTAGGCCTATAGGCTATTTCGTAAGTATGAAACCATCACAGTTATAAAATATTTATTCTGCAATGATCATGGTAATGAAATAAATAGGAAATAGATGCCTATCTCTAATTATTTTTGAATGCGAAGATAAAGAGATTTTCACTCTTCTCAGTAACGGCAAATTATTGCATCTTCTTATTATATTTAGCTGCCTGTTTTTTGTTGTGAATAAGAGTGTCATTATATTCCCCATTTGCAGAAGGCTATTAGGTTACTTTTGCCTTCATATAATGCAATACTTCAACCACTCGAAACTGTGTACTCATGGTTTAAAGTTTGCGTGGAGGAAAGCACATTCTCAAGTCAAGTTCAGTTTTTATAAATTCTAACTTTCGTGTGAAAACTTGCGCACGCACATTAAGGGGTCTATTTTGTACTTATGATCGGTTTATAAATGAGGCCCCTGGACAGCTCCTCAGCTTTTAGTTCCAGCATGACCTGACACAGACTGTCCCAAGGCAACACAGTTACTGCAGCTGGTCCTCACCATCAGTCACAGCATTGAGAGGTCATTTTCTGTGCTGAATCGGATAAAGACATACAGTCGAAACCGGACCTATCAAGAACGACTCTCATCTCTTGCCATCATCTCCATCGCATATCTTACTTTTAAAACTGAGGGCAAACAGGGAGAAGTTTTACAGTCACTGATGTCTTTACCCAGAAGGATAGACGGATGGACTTTGTTTACAAGCAAGTGTTTATTTACAGTAGCGCCCTTGCGCATTACATGTAGCGCTGACTACTAGGCATTTTGTGTGTGTAGCGCTATCTACAAGTAGGCCTACTCGCTGGCATTTGGGCTGCTGTCTGTGCTGCTGAAATTCTCCTGTTCCTGCAAAGCAGATGTGTGGGGCACAAGCTATAGAGTACCACACTATGAGTCATAATACCCATTAAACTTAGCGGTCAAACAAGGAAATGGTACCAATAGTTTTTTCACAATTCATTTTTCCCATATGGGATTTTAGAAACACATAAAATAAGGGACGAGTTTTGTGTAGGCTTACCCTGGCATGAAGTTTTGACAACCATGTAAATCTCTCTCAGACAAGGTGACTTTTATCAATATATATGCCTGTATTTACCCCCAAAAAGGAAATGCTAATTAGCTGCTAATGTGACTAGCGTAAAGAACTACAAATGCAATGATGATCTGGACAAGACTGCCGAATCGAGGCAAAGTTAAGAATCTCTGGATTAACTATCTAATGATAGCTAAATGTGGTAATGAATAAATTGGCTACCTTTTCTATAAATGGACAATTATGTGAATTGTCTTGTGCAAGTTTAAAATTGACACAATACCTGTTAGCAAAGAGATGACGTGCAGGAGCTTGCAGGGATTTGGAGTCTTGCATGATGCCTACTTTGACGCAAATTAGCATTTTTCGAATCTGAGAGTAAATACTGCCGAATATATTGATGAAAATCACCTTGTATGAGATTTATATGGTTATCAACATGTCACACAAGGGTACAGTGCCTTGCAAAAGTATTCATCCTCAGAGTTTTGCCTATTTTGTTGCATTACAACCTGTAATTCCAATGAATTTTTATTTGGATTTCATGTAGTGGACATACACAAAATAGTCCAAATTGGTGAAGTAAAATTTAATAATTTTAAATGGAAAAGTGGTACGTGCATATGTATTCACCCCCTTTGCTATGGACCCCCTAAATGAGATCTGGTGCAACCAATTACCTTCAGAATTTACCTTTATTTAACTAGGCAAGTCAGTTAAGAACAAATTCTTATTTTCAATGATGGCCTTGGAACAGTGGGCTAACTGCCTTGTTCAGGGACAGAACAACAGATTTTTGCCTTTTCAGCACAGGGATTTGATCTTGCAAATTTTCAGTTACTAGTCCACTGCTCTAACCACTAGGCTACGTGCCGCCCGTTACTGTAACCCTGAAGGAGCTGCAAAGCTCCACAGCAGATATTGAAGTATCTGTCCATAGGACCACTTTAAACTGTTCACTCCACAGATTCGGGCTTTATGGAAGAGTGGCCATAAAAAAAAACATTGCTTAAAGAAAAACATAAGCAAACAAAAGGCATGCGGGAGACTCCCCAAACATATGGAAGAAGGTACTCTGGTCAGATGAAACTAAAATAAAGCTTTTTGGCCATCAAGGAAAACACTATGTCTGGCGCAAACCCAATCCCTCTCATCACCCCCAAGGACCCATCCCCAGAGTGAAGCATGGTTGTGGCAGCATCATGCTGTGGGGATGTTTTTCGACAGCAGGGACTGGGAAAGCAGTCATAATTGAAGGAATGATGAATGGTGCTAAATACAGGGAAATTCTTGAGGGAAACCTGTTTCAGTCTTCCAGAGATTTGAGACTGGGACAGAGGTTCACCTTCCAGCAGGACAATTACCCTAAGCATACAGCTAAAGCAGCACTCAAATGGTTTAAGGGGAAACATTTAAATGTCTTGGATTGGCCTCAAAGCCCAGACCTCAATCCAATTGAGAATCTGTGGTATGACTTAAAGATATGACTTAAAGATTGCTGCACACCAGCGGACCGATCCAACTTGAAAGAGCTGGAGCAGACGTGCCTTGAAGAATGTGCAAAAATCCCAGTGGCTAGATGTGCCAAGCTTATAGAGACATACCGTAAGAGACTTATATCTGCAATCTTATATCTTATATCTTGCTGCAAAAGGTGGCTCTACAAAGTATTGATTTTGGGGGGTGGGTGAAAAGTTATGCACGCTCAAGTTTTCAGTTGTTTTGTCTAATTTTTGTTTGTTTCACAATAAAACATTTAGCATCTTCAAAGTGGTAGGTATGTTGTGTACATTAAATGATATATTTTAATTCCAGGTTGTAAGGCAACAAAATAGGAAAAATTACAAGGGGGGTGTATACTTTCGCAGCTCACTGTAAGCCTACACGAAACACAGCCCGTATTTTAAGTCTTTAAAACATTCCCTATGGGAGAAATTAATTTTGGAAAAAAGTTTGGAACCATTTCCCTGTTTGACCATTAGGTTTTATGGGCATTATGACACGTGGTGCTATATTAGGGCCTGTGAATGTGTGAGTAATGTTTGGGCTGATTACCAGCTGTTGTTTGATGGTAAATTGTGGTTTCTTGGTGAAAATATGAAATGATGTGATTTTCTGTAATGGTTCGCTTGTTTCCTCTCTCTCGGTCGGTCCTCAGCGAGTAGGCTTTGTGGATGATCACACATTATCCAGAGATGCCAGTAATTGTGTTACATGTATTTGAAATACATATTTTAATAATTTTTTACTTAACCCGGCAAGTCACTAAAGTACCATTTCTGGGTAGCCTAGTGGTTAGAGTGTTGGACTAGTAACCGAAAGGTTGCAAGTTCAAATCCCCGAGCTGACAAGGTACAAATCTGTCATTCTGCCCCTGAACAGGCAGTTAACCCACTGTTCCTAGGCTGTCATTGAAAATAAGAATTTGTTCTTAACTGACTTGCCTAGTTAAATAAATTTAAAAATTACAGCCTACACCAGCCAAACCCTCCCCTAACCCAGACAATGCTGGGCCAATTGTGTGCCACCCCATGGGACTCCTGATCATGTCTGGTTGTGATACAGCCCAGGATCAAACCAGGGTCTGTAGTGATGCCTCTAGCATTGAGATGCAGTGCCTTAAGACCCCTTCTCCACTCAGGAGCCCTGATTGCCTCTGAGCATTTTTACATTTGAATTACACTGGGCTGAACTACACTTTAATGTATTTTGTATTTTCAAAACACTGTAATTTGTTTTGGCAAAATACAAAATACTTTACTCTACCCTTTTTATACAGTGGTCTACATTTTGTGCCCCTCTGTGTACTTGATAAGATTGTGATGTTATCTCACCTAGCTATCTTAAAGATGCACTATACAGACATCGCTCCACCATTTCCAGGTTGCAAAAATTAGAATAGTTCCCCTACTTTCAATTTAGTGTAGAGCAGGGTGTCCCAACTGGTGGTTTTATTTGGCCTGTCAAGTGTTCTGAGCAACCAATGCATATATTTCTATGAATTTTATTTCATGGTTGGACATAAGACTAAAAACACCAGCAAATCACCAGCAAATTTTAATTTTGAAAATCTGTTCCCAAGTATTCCCACACATAATAGAGAGACGTGATCGTATACAATTGTAGTCAAGGTTTGAAATTATTGTGTTTTAGTCAAATAATATATCTGTTTGGGCTTCTTGCGGTCAATTTGCAGTCTATAAATTATTTGTAATTATGTTCAGACCCCCAGACCATGCGCTCAAGAAAATAATCAGCCCACTGCTGAATCATGACCCCTGATGTAGAGAATCATTGTACCATCTTAACAGCTGTGAAATATATTTTCCATAACCAAAAATACTGTATTTCAGCTGTTTGGGGCTGGTGTACAAAACCGAAAAAAACTAAACTTAAGAATGGGAAGCATAGAAATAGCGCATGTAGAACAGATCTACCGCTTCTTAGACTTTCAATGATAATGACAGATCTATAACATAGATTTCTATGTGAATTTGGTTGGTTCGCCCCAAAAAGTTACATATTGCAGCTTTAAGGTTAATGCACTAACTGTACATTTCTCTGGATAAAAGCATGTACTAAGTGACTAAAATGTAAATATAAAAATGTGCAATTGCAAAGTTTGCTGAGTAATGAGCTTCGCCCAGAAACAAGGCCGAAAATAATACCCATTGTGCTTTGCAGTTCATTTTGGTATGTTAATTTTAATATTTATATTTTGTTCATTTAGCAGACACTCCTATCTAGAGTGACTTGCTCATTGAAGGTAGATAAACAACAATGTATCACACAGCAAGAAAAGCATTTTGTAATAGGTACTGAATGTTGTTGCTATTCGGAACTACTATTTGCTAATATATTTTCATATTTTAAAATACAAAACACATGTATTTTAATTAAATACATTACAAAATACAAATATTCTGTAGTCTATTTTGATACATTGGTATTTGTGGTATTTTGTATCTGTATTTTGTATTTGCGTTTTGTAGGTTTTGACCATCCCTGACATTATCCAGTGGTGTAGAGCAGGGTTACCCAAACTTGGTCCTGGGGTCCTCCTGTGGGCACGTTTTGTTTGTTCCCTAGCGTTACACAGCTGATTCAAATAACCAACTCATCATCAAGCTTTGATTATTAGAATCAACTGTGTAGTGCTAGAGTAAAACCCTGAACGCGCACCCGGGGGGTATACACAGGTGAAAGCCATTTATACACTTGTTTACAGACTTCATCACTAACTGTTGTATCCTCCAAACTGGTGTTGATCACGCTGTTGTTTGCCTTTTCCCAGTTCGATTCTCTCTTCATCAAAGTCAGGAAGGAGTTACTGTTTGCTTGCTGCCATACGAACTCAGACCAGAGATTCAGAAAGGCGGATCTAAAAATTAAATATCTTATCTACAGTAGATTTATGCTTAATTAACAATAGAGCATTTTACATTTGAAGTGGATAGTTATGTTTATCATTGCCCTTGCCAATCAGGGTAATGTCTCTTTGGCTTCTCTAGATTTTCTCCTCAGCCAATCATCTGGGTCTGACAGGGCAACATACTGTACGTCTGATGACATAAAAATTCTGACACCCTGAGAATCTCAATGTGTGTCCCCCACATGGCACCCTATTCCTATTTAAAGCTTCACGTTCCTCTGCGTATACATCACTGACAATCTGAAATGGTCCACTCCACACAGACAGTATGGTGAAGAAGGCGCAACAGCGCCTCTTCAACCTCAGAAGGCTGAAGAAATTTGGCTTGGCCCCTAAGACCCTCACAAACTTTTACAGATGCACAATTGAGAGCATCCAGTCGGGCTGTATCACCACCTTGTACAGCAACTGCACTCCCCGCAACCGCAGGGCTCTCCAGAGGGTGGTGCTGTCTGCCCAACGCATCACCGCGGGCAACCTACCTGCCCTGCAGGACACCTACAGCACCCGATGTCACAGGAAGGCCAAAAAGATCATTAGGGACATCAACCACCCAAGCCATGGCCTGTTCACCCCGATATCATCCAGAAGGCGAGGTCAGAACAGGTGCATCAAAGCTGGGCCCGACAGACTCAAAAACAGCTTCTATCTCAAGGCCATCAGACTGTTAAATAGCCATCACTAGCCGGCTACCACCCGGTTACTCAACCCTGAATCTAAGAGGCTGCTGCCCTATCTACATAGACATGGAATCACTAGTCACTTTAAACATGTTTTAAACTGCTTTACTCATTTCAAATGTATATACTGCATTCTACTGTATTTTAGTCAATGCCACTCCAACATACCTCGTCCTAATATTTATTTATTTCATAATTCCATTCTTTTACTTTTATATTTGTGTTTATTTCTGTGAATTGTTAGATACTACTGTACTGTTGGAGCTAGGACCACAAGCATGTCTCTACACCCGCAATAACATCTGCAAAATATGTGTACAGTATGTGACCGATATGATTTGATTAAAGTGCACAAAGAACGTAGAGAACTATAAAGGCAATGGGGTGCCATTCGGGATGCAGACCATGATACGATGAGGGAAGTAATTTATTTCCAGCTGTATATGAGCCATCACTCTGCGACCTCCTGGTCATTAGTGACTGCATGCACTCCTATTTTCATACTAACCATCCTTTTCACTTTGAGGCCAAATCACATTTTAACAGCCGCAACAGCAAAAAAAATATATTCCTGGACTGAGTTTATCAAGCCAAGAAAATAAGCAATATAAAGGGAGTTTGTGGACAAAAAGTAAACAGATATGCACACACACGTACACAAACTCTGGGATATATGTCGTTGAGGGGGAGAATGGAGTGCCTAGAGCAACATGTTACACAAGAAGTAGTATCTTGGGGACCTACAGTTAAAATTAAGTCTGAACTACATTACCGAGGACAGACAGGTGGTCAGTGACCTTACAGTACACAGCAAATGATCCAGTGTTAAATCAACACTGAAAGAGTGGGACCATATAATGGAACCAGCATTATATTAACACACTGCTTTGAGTGAAATGTATATGATTTTTTTCCAGAGTACCTTGCCTTTCGATTGAATTGTAGATGTACCACCCATGACTATATTTGGTAGTGACATAGATGTTTATTGCATTCATGAATGTTTTATCCTATAAACTTCACCAAGTGAGATTCTAAGTCAATTTGTCATCCTTAAAAACATATATTCTTTAAAGGTCCCAAACAGTAATTCTTATAACCTTTTGAGTAACTAAAAAAAAATCACTGAAATGGATTGAAATGCTCAACATTTTAAGATAAAGAATTTCTCTCCCATGGCTAACTACCAGGAAGTTTAAAAAAAAACAGGCTGAGAGGGCGGGGAACTTATATGCATGAGCTCACCTTGACTGACAGCTCTTTGAAACACCTATGTCAAGCAACTTGGATACAGTGAGTAGCATTGGAATAAATTCAGCTAATTTGGTGATCCACAAAGTAACTCAAACATTGAAATTACATCAATGATGTCAAACGTTTCTTGCAGGGTTGTCAGGTTTAGCAACAAAATAATACCCAGAAGGCCTGAAAACCTAGCCCACATATCTTTACACAGCTAGAGAGGAGTTGCCACATTTAAACAATACATATTTTTCCATAATGTTGTCAAGCCAATTAAGAAGTAATATCGACATAACTTGTAACAAAGTTTGAAGCAAAAATGTGGTATTCATCAAAATAATAATTATTTCTAACTATGACATGACGTAATAAACTAATTTGAATTTGTAGCAAGTGAAAAGATAATTTGCTCTTATTAAACGCGCCAGATCATTCTCCATCAATGAATGTTGATTTAACTCATTTGAATGCTATGATTAATTAAGCAATAAGGCATCAGGATGTATGGTATATTGCCAATATACCACGGCTAAGGGCTGTTCTTAGGCGACACAGAGTGCCTGGATACAGCCGTTAGCATTGGTATATTGGCCATATACCACAAACCCCGGGTTGCCTTATTGTTATTATAAACTGGTTACCAACATCATTAGAACAGTAAAAATACATTTTTGGTATACTGTCTGATATAAAACATCTTTCAGCCAATCAGCATTCAGGGCTCGAACACGGTTCCTAATTATACCTTTTGCACATGTGCTTAACTATAGATAAATCCAACGGGAGAGTTTGAGTGATGAAAGTTGGACAGCGGATCTCGAAAGCAGCCAGTCAACATTCAAGGCTTGAACCCGGTTTATTATTGTAAAGAACCCGGTTTATAATTGTAAATAAATACCATTTGCGCATGTGCATAACTATAGATAAATCCGATGGGAGAGTTTGAGTGATGAAAGTTGGACAGAGGATCTCAAAATCTCTGAACAAGAAACACTTGGATGAACTGAAAAAACAAATGTTAGACTATTTCTGGCAATTGTGCTGTTATTACATGCCAAATGTTAAGACCACAAACAGACAAAAATGATCAATTTCTAAGATTGACTAAAATCTGGGTTTATGAATGTAATTCTACTTTGCCATGGTTTGCTTCGAGAGATACAGGTAGACTATAGTCCCTGATAGGCTTGCATCTTATGTCAGATAGTCTAAAGTAGCCTAGGCAAAATGTAGGCAAGATTTAAACTGAACGATTTAGCAGCTTGCATAGTTCAAATTAACAGACTAATTTAATCAACATGAATAGCTTGGTGATTGCAAGGTAACAAGTGGTTGTGTTTCCCAATAGCCCGCTGGAATAGCATTCTGAGGATGGGGTTGTAATCTCAATCACTGAATTCAAAATGTATAATATGTATATGAAAGGAATAAGCTTGTCAACAACAGCGAGTGTTTTTTTAAATATATATTTTTTTACCTGTGTTCTAAACAATTGATCCGCAATGCGATAGAGCTTTGATAACTTCCAATTTACTAAACATGGACATTAATAATTGCGTAATAACACAAGGCTACAAAACAGTACACTGAAGTTATAGGCTATTCATTAAATCTCTTTGCCAGCTCCAGTGGCACAAGTGGCACAAGTGGCACAATTTGATTTGCAATGACTCCAGTGATAAACTGTAGTCATTTCAACATATTTATTGTATCAAATGGAAGCCTACAGTAGACAACAATGGCATGTAAATTAATTGGCTACTTGATGGCCAACAGATGCAACTGTATCATCCGACAAATTTAATGTCAGTTTCATTGAGGACGTTTCACCATAACAGAAGCACACAAAGGAGTTCCAAACCTTCTGTCCCGTAACTTCCATTTCAAATTTACACTCGCGCATAAGGAAATGTTAAGTGCCTACACCCTGTCTAAGCCAGGGGAAGGGGTATACTAAGCTATATGGAATCATTTAGCTATTTGATTTAGAATTTTAAGACCCCTTGAAGTATAAAAAATACATATATTTTTGGAATTGCTTTTATTAACCCATACAAACGCATTGAATAACAGATTCACTACATGGAACAACAGATAGTAACCCCCAAAAATCTAAAAGAAGTTTGTTCTGAAGTGTATGTCCTATACCATTCCCCCTTCCTCCCTCTACACATATCACTCTCGCAGAACCAGACCAGAAGCAGGAACCATTAATCACCACATTAGAAAAGGCCTGGAGGAAGTACCAAAGCTCTAGACCTATGCTTGGAGCAAGCAGACCACGGGGAGTATCATCATTGACTTCCAGGTATTGTGCTTCCAGGTGTGTCTGCTCACTCCTCAGGTTTTCCTTCCTTCCATTGCCCAGTCACAGCACCAGAACACAGGAAGAGGCGCGGAGGAGGGACCAAACACCCAACCTTCACCTGGAGCGAGCGGACCACAGGGGTGTGCAACATTTGACCTCTGGGTCTAGGGCTCCCTTGTCAGTCTGCTTGCTCCTCAGGTTGTCCTTCCTCCCCTCTGTAGATCCAGTCCCAGTACCAGACGAGGCACGGAGTAGGGAGCAAAGATCAGACCTTCAACCAGAGTGAGCAGGCCACAGCACCAGACCCAGCACCAACCCCTGGTTTTCCAGCCCTGGTACCAGCACAATTTCCAACCCAGACCAAACACCAACCCAGGTTTTCCCATCCCAACCCCAAATCCAACTTTGGACAGAGCACTGACCTACCAGATCTGCCACCTTTATCCAGCTACCTTTATCCAACTATGAGCCCAGACAACATCCCTTCCCCTCCCCCAAAACAAAGACAGAAACATTGTAGACTGACTGACAGACTGACAGATTTTTACATTTTGATTGAAGGATTGATTTTGATATTTTGGGATTTTATTTGATTGGATTACCATTTTGTTTGCCAAATTTGAAAAGATTAATTATTTAGAATTCTCCATGATGCCTGAAGAACTAGCTTGCCAGTAACTAGCTAACACCACACACAGACGAAAGGGGAAACATATAAGTATCTTTGCCATGGAGAAAAAGGTTCAACTTTAAAATCATATTATCTGACACCCTACAGTCAAACTTTGGCACCAGTAGAGTAGACATCTAACTATATAAACCAAGCCCCTGTGCAAATACGACCTTCTCTGATGTTGGTTACAAGGCAAGTACCGACTTGTAATTAACATTGGAGAAGGTATATTTGCGGAGGGGTGTGTTTTATATAGCTAGATACTGTAGCTACTCTACCGGTGGCAAAAGTTGACTGTAAGGTGTCAGCAAATATAATTAAAAGTTTACACTCGATTAAAAGATATGTATATGTATCCCCTTTCATCTATGGTTGGTGTGAGCTAGTTACTGGCTAGCTTGGTCTACAGCCAGCATGCAACAAAAGGGGGAAGGGTGGTTCAAAACTCTGACACAGTTGTCATGTCAACACATCCATATGTGCAAATGTGAACCGCATCACAAGAAACATGCCAAGTAGGAGGTGTATGTAAACTCGGCACAAAAAAGTCCCTTTTTCAGGATCCTGTCTTGGATGTGTATGAACTAACTTCACAGATCTTCATTGTAAAGGGTTTGAACACTGTTTCCCATGCTTGTTCAATGAAACATAAACAATTAATAATCTTAGACCATTAAGGTCACAGTTATGAAAACTTAGGACACTAGAGAGGCCTTTCTACTGACTGAAAAACACCCAAAGAAAGATGCCCAGGGTTGATGCTCATCTTAGTGAACATGCCTTAGGCATGCAGCAGAAAGGTTTGAGGATTGCAGATGTGGCCAGGGCAATAAATTGCCATATACGTACTGTGAGACGCCTATGACAGCGCTACAGGGAGACAGGACGGACAGCTGAGCATCCTCGTAGTGGTAGACCACGTGTAACATCACCTGCACAGGATCGGTACATCCAAACATCACACCTGCGGGACAGGTACAGGATTGCAACAACAACTGCCCGAGTCACACCAGGAATGCACAATCCCTCCATCAGTGCTCAAACTGTCCTCAATAGGCTGAGAGAGGCTGGACCGAGGGCTTGTTGGCCTGTTTTAAGGCAGGTCCTCAGCAGACATCACCGGCAAGAACGTTGCCTATGGGCACAAACTCAGGACTGGCAAAACGTGCTCTCCACTGAAGAGCATCACGACCATCAACCCTGGTTCTGTCTCACCAGGGCCGATGGTCGGATTTGCATTTATCGTCGAAGGAATAAGCATTACACTGAGGACGGTACTCTGGAGCGGGATCGATTTGGAGGTGGAGGGTCCAACATGGTCTGGGGTGGTGTGTCACAGCATCATCGGAGTGAGCTTGTTGTTATTGCAGGCAATCTCAACGCTGTGCATTACAGGGAAGACATCCTCCTCCCTCATGTGATACCCTTCCTGCAGGCTCATCCTGACATGACCCTCCAGCATGACAATGTCACCAGCCATACTTATCATTCTGCCCAATGTCAGTGTTCTGCCATGGCCAGCAAAGAGCCCAGATCACAATCCCATTGAGCAAGTCTGGGACCTGTTGGATCGGAGGGTGAGGGCTAGAGCCGTTCCCCCAGAAATGTCCAGGAACTTGCAGGTGCCTTGGTGGAAGTGTGGGGTAACATCTCACATCTCACAGATGCACTGAAATACTTCAAACTTCTTGCGGATCAGTGGGATGCTAGTGTCCCATTACGACATCTTCCGATGAAATTGCAGAGGGCAAAATTCAAATTAAATTACAATAAATATTAAACTTTAATGAAATCACAAGGGCAATACATAAAAATAAAGCTTAACTTGTTATTAATCCAGCCGCCATTTCAGATTTCAAAAAGGCTTTATGGCGAAAGCAAACCATGCGATTATCTGAGGACAGGGCCCAGCACACAAATGCATAACAAATCATTTTCAACCAGGGAGTTGTGACAAGAAAATCAGAAATGGTGATATAATATATGCCTTACCTTTGAAATTCTTCCTCTGTTCTCACTTACAAAAGGTCCCAGTTACATTACAAATGGTCCTTTTGTTCGATAATGTCCTTCTAGATAACCATAAAAACTCAGTTTAGCTGGCGCGCTTCAGTCAAAAAATCCACTCGGTTTCCCTCCTTCAAAATGCATATAAAATTAATCCCAAACGTTATCAATGAACTTATCCAAACAAGTCAATCAACGTTTATAATCAAACATTAGGTACCCTAATACGCAAAAAAACGATACAATTTAAGACGGAGAATAGTATGTTCATTACCGGAGATAAATAACAAAGAATGCGCTTTCCTCCGCACGCATTGGAAACACTACAGCCAAAATGGGAGCCAATTAGAAAAACTTCAACTTCTCCCTCATTTTCCAAAAAAACAGCCTGAAACTCTTTCTAAAGACTGGTGACAGCTAGTGGAAGCCCTAGGAACTGCAATCGGGGAGGGTTTCGCCTTATTATAATCGTGCCAGCTATTGAAATCAGTGGTAGGATAAATTATTTGGAGGGAGATGGTTTGTCCTTGGGGTTTCGACCTGTCATTTCAGTTCTGTTATACTCACAGACATTATTATAACAGTTTTAGAAACTTTGGAATGTTGTCTGTCTAAATCTACTAAGTATATGCATATCCTAGCATCTGCGCCTGAGTATCAGGCAGTTTACTTTGGGCATGCTTTTCATCCGTACGTCAAAATACCACCCCCTAGCTCAAAGAGGTTTTAATGCATTTCGTGGCCACACCAGATACTGACATTTACTTTTGATTTTGACCCCCCTTTGTTCAGGGACACATTATTCAATTTATGTTACTCACATGTCTGTGGAACTTGTTCAATTTATGTCTCAGTTGATGAATCTTGTTATGTTCATACAGATATTTACACATGTTAAGCTTGCTGAAAATAAACGCAGTTGACAGTGAGAGGATGTTTCTTTTGTTGCTGAGTTCCCTCAAAAGGCTATTTTACATTGGAATCAGAATGACTATATGGGACCTATAAGATGATTTTGGGAAACCGCCCTGGACAGGACTCTCACTAATGGGTCCAACAATTATATCCATTTACAAGGCATGCCTTAAAAAAATCTAGAGTCGATTGACAAACAGGTGCATCAATCTAAGTTACATAACATAAAAATCCCTATCAAATTATGTAATTTTAAACTACAGATATTTTTTTTTTATCACAAGTCTCAAACCACCGCATTCGCCAGTGTCGCACTTCCACAACTGCGGTGAAAGGTGGCAGAGCTACAACGCTGTTTGTCAGACCATGAGGTTTGACATATGGAAAAGGTAGACTCTCACGAACAAAATGTTATTTTCCTTTTTACTCCGGGACCCCCAGAATTGTCACAGATCTCATCTGAAGGTTACCAGTACTGGTTAAAACAAACAAACAATGGAAGTATGAAGGTAGTTTTGTGCCTACCCAATAAAGGGGTCAAATATGTGTAAAAAAAAAACATATTTCCTGAGTTTTTTTATATCTCAGACACTTCAAAACTTTGTTTTGTGGGATTTGTCTTTTGACTGTCCTTTTTGACATTGATGAATGTGTTATTTTATGCATTTCTATGGGCTTTAGTAGTAAATACCAAAATCTATATTTTAACAAATACGTTTTTACATATTTTTTTATACCTACAGGGGTCCTAAGATTAAAAATCAAATAGCTAAATGATCCATAGCATGACCATCTTAAAACAATTCCATGTCAGTTTACACCCCCCTCCCCCTCCCCATGTCTTAGACTCTGAAGAATTAATGAGCAGAGATTATTTCCCCTAAAACAATATTTTTTTCACAATGCATGATCATTTACAGTTTGCAGTTTGCTTAAATATACAGCAAAACAGCACTTTATTGATGAATAGTATTGAACAATTATTCAGAATTGCTAATAGTGAATATGTAATTATATATCACATTATACCAACTGATATTTGGTGTTTTATATCATTGCACTTTAGGCCTTAACAAAGGCTTCTAAACTGACAGTGACTACAGGGCAAAATGGATCAAAAGGACATGGCTGGCTAGCAACTCAACCACAAAAGGTACATTTATTTGGTTTTTCTAAAATGTATTACAGTTTAAAATATTCAACAAATAAAAACATGTATCCAGCAATTTTTTAAAATTCCAAATAATAATGAACAATTTTTTAAAAGGTAATCAATTCAAATTAAGCAAACCAAATAGTCATCCAATCAAACAAAATGTAAAAAAATAAACAAAAGCAATCAATCGCCCCTGGGGACAGCCAGTTTATGCCACAGGGAAGATGCCACCAAATGCCACAATGGTCCTTATGGCCAAACATTTCTATTTTTGTTTCATCAGACCAGAGGACATTTCTCCAAAAAGTACGATCTTTGTCCCCATGTGCAGTTGCAAACTGTAGTCTGTCTTTTGTATGGCGGTTTTGGAGCAGTGGCTTCTTCCTGGCTGAGTGGCTTTTCAGGAAAAAGTAGATGTCCTTACCGACTTGCCAAAACTATAGTTGTTAACAAGAAATTTGTGGAGTGGTTGAAAAGTGTATGTAAACTTCTGACTTCAACTGTAGCTGTTGTTCATTGTTATTCAGAAACATGAACACTTGCCTCAGGAACGAAACAGCTTGCTTAACGGCATCTGCCTCAACCTGCCGACAGTACACGAAAACCGCTAGCAAACCTACCAAAATGACTCAGCTCTTTCCTGATTTGATAATCCGTTATAAACGGAGGCAAATTTAAAACTACCACCCTTGTGGAATGGGTAGAAAGAGGTGGAATTGGCACGAACACACCCCTTACAAGTATTCCACGAGCAATTAGCCTACCAAATTTGCTCTTTTCATGAACACAACCACAGCTTTGTTCATTCTGGAAGCAGAATGTATAAATTCAGCACCTACCTGTTCAAAGACAGTGAGCAGAACCTCCTCCACTTTAACTCCATTCTCAGGAACACACCTGAATCCATACCGTATCAACAGCGTCTCCTCCGTGTTAGGCTGAGAAGCCACCACGCACACCACATCTTCAAAACCCCAGGAAACTAACTCTGTCCTCTTCCACCCTAACTTTGAAAAAACCTGTGGATACCGCTAAAACCCGTTATGGCTGCAATCCCCCTATCGGGATAAGTGTCATCAACAACCGCTGAATAGCATAGCGCTACATACAATAAATAGTTTATTTATAGTTTAGCCTTTTGTTAATCCACCTGTCGTGACAGATTTTGAAATGATTTACAGCGAAAGCAATCGAGGCGTTTGTGTAAGTTTATCGATTGCACAATAAAACATTAACTTCATATGGCTGCAGAGGCAGTATTGAGTAGCTTGGATGAAAAGGTGCCCATTGTAAACGGCCAGCTCCTCAGTCTCAGTTGCTAATACAGTGCCTTGCGAAAGTATTCGGCCCCCTTGAACTTTGCGACCTTTTGCCACATTTCAGGCTTCAAACATAAAGATATAAAACTGTATTTTTTTGTGAAGAATCAACAAAAAGTGGGACACAATCATGAAGTGGAACGACATTTATTGGATATTTCAAACTTTTTTAACAAATCAAAAACTGAAAAATTGGGCGTGCAAAATTATTCAGCCCCTTTACTTTCAGTGCAGCAAACTCTCTCCAGAAGTTCAGTGAGGATCTCTGAATGATTGACCTAAATGACTAATGATGATAAATACAATCCACCTGTGTGTAATCAAGTCTCCGTATAATTGCACCTGCACTGTGATAGTCTCAGAGGTCCGTTAAATGTCTAGAGAGCATCATGAAGAACAAGGAACACACCAGGCAGGTCCAAGATACTGTTGTGAAGAAGTTTAAAGCCGGATTTGGATACAAAAAGATTTCCCAAGCTTTAAACATTCCAAGGAGCACTGCAAGCGATAATATTGAAATGGAAGGAGTATCAGACCACTGCAAATCTTCACCCTCCACCATAGAACATTTTAATTGAAAGAAAAAAAGAAGAAAAAATACGTTAGGACAGAGTCCTCCACACCAAACACTCAAACTCCAAAAACTCCCCATGCATGCGAGAGAGGAGAGGAGAGGAGAGGAGAGGAGAGGAGAGGAGAGGAGAGGAGAGGAGAGGAGAGGAGAGGAGAGGAGAGGAGAGAGAGAGAGAGAGAGAGAGAGAGAGAGACTAACAGTTCTGATTATCTGCCTAAAATCTAGAATTTCTTAGTTCACAGAACTAGAATGACAATGACACATATGCAAGTTGGCAGCTTTGTGAAGAGCTTGAATAAGAAATTCCTGTTGGGACTTCTATGACAAACACACACCCTCCGAGCCTGAGGATTCTGACATTGATTGTGGATCAACTGAACTGTTATCTAAGTAGTAACCAGGGCACCTCGTGTAATCAGCACATCAAATGTTCCATTCCAGAAATTTGAATTCAACCAAGTTCATTGGTCCGACAAAAACAGCCACCATCGAAAATCAGCCTTGAATCTCATCAAACACAATATTATTTGTGTATTTAAATGTAATTATTTCATTTAAAAGTAAGCAGCACCACGGGCTAAGATTATTCTAAAAAGCCCCTCCGATTTGATTACAGAGAGAAAGTCTGAGGAAAAAGACAGCAACTTGTGGCTTACCCTCCTAGCATCCCTCCCTCTTGTAGACCCTATTTCATTTTATTTGGTTATTCTAAAATTCAGTACAAGTAAAACACTTCTATCAGTTGTTGCTGTCCCCAGTCCACCTGACTGAGCTGCTGCTCCAGTTTCAACTGTTCTGCCTTATTATTATTCGACCATGCTGGTCATTTATGAACATTTGAACATCTTGGCCATGTTCTGTTATAATCTCCACCCGGCACAGCCAGAAGAGGAGTGGCCACCCCACATAGCCTGCTTCCTCTCTAGGTTTCTTCCTAGGTTTTGGCCTTTCTAGGGAGTTTTTCCTAGCCACCGTGCTTCTACACCTGCATTGCTTGCTGTTTGGGGTTTTAGGCTGGGCTTTGAGATATCAGCTGATGTACGAAGGGCTATATAAATAAATTTGATTTGATTTGATTTGTTAAAAGTTAAAATAATACACAATTCAAACAGTAAGTAATCAATCCAACTTAAGATAACCAAATAATCAGCCTGTCAGTTAATTGGTTAATCAGTCCAATACTTGTCTGACAGTTTCTTTAAGGAGTGGATTTAGATTGGTTTGGCTCGGAGTCTTCCTTACTTGGTTGGTCTGGTGAAGTGGTTGATGGTGGGTTTGTGTCTTTGTGTTGGGGTGGGTGGGTGTGTGATGGAGTCTGGGTTGGCATTTGCTGGATGGAAGTGGCAGTTGTGGATGGTCGGTGTTGTGTTCAGGGTTGGTGCTGGTGTTGGCTCTATTTCAGGTCGCCACTGTCAACCTAATCAAATAACAGCACTACCAACACTCCTCACTCTCATTCTTCTCTTTTCAAATTTTTGTCTAATATTACACACCGTTCATTAATTTGAGGCCAAATGGACATTTTATTTTCACTTGCTGATTGGTGGTGATGACGAACACTGAAAGTATCTGAGGAAGTGTTTTTATGATGAGAAATTACTAAAGGTGCATGAATTAAAGGTTTTTAGGGTGTTCCATGCTCAATCGTGGGGGGGGGGGTGTAAATCAGCTTTAAAATTGGAAATAGAAATCACAATCTTTCAATGTTATTGTCTGCATCATTTCCAATCTCCAATATATTTGTATTTTTATTTTTTTAAATATATTTTCCTTCTATGTTACTTTATCCTAACACTACCAGACCTCCCCTATTTGGAGTAAACTAATCTAGTTTGAGAAACACCCTGGAGTCCCGTAGTCACCTCTTCATTGTTGACGTTGAGACTGGTGTTTTGTGGGCACTATTTAATGATGTTACCAGTTGAGGACTTGTGAGGCATCTGTTTCTCAAACTAGTCACACTAATGTACTTGTCCTCTTTCTCAGATGTGCACCGGTGACTCCCAATCATCTTTATAGTCTGGTTAGTGCCATTTTACACTGTTTTGTGAAGGGGAGTAGTGCACAGCGCTGTACGAAATCTTCAGTTTATTGGCAATTTCTTGCATGGAATAGCCTTCATTTCTCAGAACAAGAATAGACTGACGAGTTTCAGAAGAAAGGTATTTGTTTCTGGCCATTTTGAGCCTGTAATCGAACCCAGAAATGCTGCTACTCCAGATACTTAACTGGTCTAAAGAAGGACAGTTTTATTGCTTCTTTAATCAGAAACAACAGTTTTCAGCTGTGCTAACATAATTGCAAAAGGGTTTTCTAATGATCAATTAGCCTTTCAAATGTTTTATTTTATCTTTATTTAACTAGGCAGGTCAGTTTAAGAACAAATTCTTATTTTCAATGACAGCCTAGGAACAGTGGGTAAACTGTCTTGTTCTGGGGCAGAATGACAAATTGTTACCTAGTTAGCTTGGGGATTCGATCTTGCAACCTTTTGGTTACTAGTCCAAATATTTCACTTGATTTTCTGCTATTACCACTAGGCTACCTGCCATCCCGTGATAAACTTGGATTAGCAGCTAACACAAAATGCCATTGAGACACAGGAGTGATGGTTGCTGATAATGGGCCTCTGTACGCCTATGTATATATTCCATAAAAAAATCAGCTGTTTCCAGCTCCAATCGTCATTTACAACATTAACAATGTCTACACTGTATTTCTGATCAATTTGATGATATTTTGATGGACAAAAATGTAGCTTTCCTTTCAAAAACAAGGACATTTCTAAGTGACCCCAAACTTTTGAACGGTAGTTTTTCTTTTTGTAGTATAAATATTTGCGCATGCAGAAATATATACTCTTTACAGACAGACTTTACAGTAGATTTCCAGTAAAAAAGCAAACAGGCAATGCTTTTAGAACTCAATTCATACAGTCCCATTTTTACCACATTCCTGTCGGGATAAGGCTTTTATATTTCCCGCAGATGCCAGCAAGTTTAGATGTGGGAGTAGACAGTGGGTGAATGTTTATTTTAATAAATCCATTGAATATATCACCATCACACCATCACAAAGAAATCCATTATTCATTTGTTTTCGACAGGTCCTTAGATGTATTTTCAAAAGAATAGAATGGCATATTTTGAGATTAATTATGTTATCGGTCTGAGCAGCCTATAGGCTACATGGTTGTGCCATGCACATTAAATCAATAGTTATTTTGTTCATTAAACAGACCAGACACAGTTAGACTTCCCTGATCACAGTCAACACACATTTTAAAGTAGGCTAAGAATATAATGAAACATAACAGAATAAAATAAAAATAATATTTTTCCCACACAACTTGCATCACAGCAACAGGTGGAATTTCTGTCATATAAAAAAGTGATATTTTGAAACAGAGACCAAGGCAAGCCCATTCTTTTTTGATCCAAAGTTTCTCTTTTCTACCCTCACTCCACTTTGTTAGGGAGCCGGCGTAGGGTCTTACGTTGAGAGTATCTTCATCATGACATCATCAAATAATAACAATATATGTTTTCAGTCTCCATGTTTCACAACCTCCATAGGCTTTTGGAGTTGCCTATATGCGATTGAGCGAAATAATAAGTTATTTCATGCTAAATGTTTCTGATCAGCAATAAATGAGTAAAGGATTATATTAGCTATACCACTTCAACTTATTTGCTCAGTCAGATAATTATCCAAATATACAGCTGGAGATTCAGTGAAAGAAAATCACATTGATTGATTAAGGCAAGTCACAGGCTTTTGGTCAGGAATAGGCCTAGGCAACAAAGCGACTGCGAGTGAAGAACAAAATAATGCAGTTGTTAAAAGTGATACTAACATGCTGGCAAAATGTTCTGATCAGTGGAAAGAAATGAGCCAGCTAGACAAGATGATCATGAGCAGCACTCACCTCAATTTAACAAACATTTCAACAGCCTAACTGTAGCAAAATCAATATTCCATGAAAATTGAAAATCTGACATTGGTTTATTTAAGAACCCACAATTGGATGACTTTGGGAGTTTCAGTAAGCAACAATTTGATGCCTTCAATTGCATTATCCTACTTTATTCCGATATTTTCATCATTCAATGATATTTATTCACACAGTAATTTTTTATTTATCTATCCAGTTATGGTTAAGATAACAGTGCATGTGATGAGCTATGCGGAAGAGATGGGAGAAGTGACATGCCTCACATAGTTTAGAACTAGCAGGAGGATAGTAATAACAATATATTTCATTAATAAAGCAAAGTTGACAAAAAGGTAGCGGGATGCTAAACTTGGTGGAAAAATGTATTGGTTTGAAAGGTGTAATCTATATTAAAACAAACTATTCTAAAAAGCAATTCTGCAACAAACCATGCTGGAAAATATGATAATGAGGCCCCTCCCATGTCTTTTTCACTCTGAGAGAGTTGGTGGAAATTAACTCAACACAGTCGAGAAACAACAACACCACCTGGTTAACACTTAATCTATTCACAGCAGGTGGTGTCAATTTCAATCCCACTAGTGTTAACCAGTGTTGTTAAATTGGTTGTTTAACAACAATGGGTGTCTGGAACTATGGAGAAAAAGAGATGGGGTTGGCTTAGACTGTTGACAACAAATTAACTATATTTAGTATGCAGATATTTATTGAAAACATAAAAACTTTTTTTTCTCAAATACATTGTTACAGTAATTGGTTAGCTAGTGATTTTTTCTTTACCATAGACATGACACCAGTCAAAACACCTCTAAACAATAAATGGTATCAATAATATATAGAACGAGCTGAATCGAGCCACCTACGATTCCCAACAAGACATCTTCTTGATATAATTGCTAGCTATCTGACCGTTCAAAATCATAACAATGCACGCCTTCCAGCCACATCGATGTGCATGCATTATTTTCTTGGCATTATAGACAGGTTAACTGACAACACTCACAACACTTCTAACCTCAACACCAAGATTTTAACACCCACACATTTGCTGTGTGCTCATTGATGATGGTCATCTTCAAGATACATGTCCCTACTTCCAATGAGATTAATTATTATGGCGATGATAAAAATAATAATGAAAAGTTTGATGATGATGACAATGGTGAACTGTGAACATGTACTTTTATTTCTGATTGTTTCGACAACAATGATAGCTAATATAAGTGAGAAATGTTCACCCAGCATGCCCCCCTAGATGCCCCGCCTTAAAGCCCCGCCTTATCACAGCTCACTGGTTACCATAGGAACACCCACCCGTAGCACGTGCTCCAGCAGGTATACAGTGCCTTGCGAAAGTATTCGGCCCCCTTGAACTTTGTGACCTTTTGCCACATTTCAGGCTTCAAACATAAAGATATAAAACTGTATTTTTTGGTGAAGAATCAACAACAAGTGGGACACAATCATGAAGTGGAACGACATTTATTGGATATTTCAAACTTTTTTAACAAATGAAAAACTGAAAAATTGGGCGTGCAAAATTATTCAGCCCCCTTAAGTTAATACTTTGTAGCGCCACCTTTTGCTGCGATTACAGCTGTAAGTCGCTTGGGGTATGTCTATCAGTTTTGCACATCGAGAGACTGAAATTTTTTCCATTCCTCCTTGCAAAACAGCTCGAGCTCAGTGAGGTTGGATGGAGAGCATTTGTGAACAGCAGTTTTCAGTTCTTTCCACAGATTCTCGATTGGATTCAGGTCTGGACTTTGACTTGGCCATTCTAACACCTGGATATGTTTATTTTTGAACCATTCCATTATAGATTTTGCTTTATGTTTTGGATCATTGTCTTGTTGGAAGACAAATCTCCGTCCCAGACTCAGGTCTTTTGCGGACTCCATCTTCCCTGTCCCTGCTGAAGAAAAGCAGGCCCAAACCATGATGCTGCCACCACCATGTTTGACAGTGGGGATGGTGTGTTCAGGGTGATGAGCTGTGTTGCTTTTACGCCAAACATAACGTTTTGCATTGTTGCCAAAAAGTTACATTTTGGTTTCATCTGACCAGAGCACCTTCTTCCACATGTTTGGTGTGTCTCCCAGGTGGCTTGTGGCAAACTTTGAACAACACTTTTTATGGATATCTTTAAGAAATGGCTTTCTTCTTGCCACTCTTCCCTAAAGGCCAGATTTGTGCAATATACGACTGATTGTTGTCCTATGGACAGAGTCTCCCACCTCAGCTGTAGATCTCTGCAGTTCATCCAGAGTGATCATGGGCCTCTTGGCTGCATCTCTGATCAGTCTTCTCCTTGTATGAGCTGAAAGTTTAGAGGGACGGCCAGGTCTTGGTAGATTTGCAGTGGTCTGATACTCCTTCCATTTCAATATTATCGCTTGCACAGTGCTCCTTGGGATGTTTAAAGCTTGGGAAATCTTTTTGTATCCAAATCCGGCTTTAAACTTCTTCACAACAGTATCTCGGACCTGCCTGGTGTATTCCTTGTTCTTCATGATGCTCTCTGCGCTTTTAACGGACCTCTGAGACTATCACAGTGCAGGTGCATTTATACGGAGACTTGATTACACACAGGTGGATTGTATTTATCATCATTAGTCATTTAGGTCAACATTGGATCATTCAGAGATCCTCACTGAACTTCTGGAGAGAGTTTGCTGCACTGAAAGTAAAGGGGCTGAAAAATTTTGCACGCCCAATTTTTCAGTTTTTGATTTGTTAAAAAAGTTTGAAATATCCAATAAATGTCGTTCCACTTCATGATTGTGTCCCACTTGTTGTTGATTCTTCACAAAAAAATACAGTTTTATATCTTTATGTTTGAAGCCTGAAATGTGGCAAAAGGTCGCAAAGTTCAAGGGGGCCGAATACTTTCGCAAGGCACTGTATTTCACTGGTCATCACAAAAGCCAACACTTCCTTTGGCCGCCTTTCCTTCCAGTTCTCTGCTGCCAATGACTGGAACGAATTGCAAAAATCACTGAAACTGGAGACATGTATCTCTCTAACTTCAGGCATCAGCTGTCAGAGCAGCTTACTGATCACTGTACCTGTACACAGCCAATCTGTAAATAGCACACCCAACTACCCCATCCCCATATTGTTATTTGTATTTTTGCTCTTTTACATCCCACTATCTCTACTTGCACATTATCATCTGCACGTCTATCACTCCACTGTTAATGCTAAATTGTAATTATTTCACCTCTATGGCCTATTTGCCTTACCTCCCTCATCTTCTACATTTGCACACTGTACATATATTTTTCTATTGTGTTATTGACTGTACGTTTGTTTATGTGTAACTCTGTGTTGTTGTTTTTGTCGCACTGCTTTCCTTAATTTCGTCCAGGTCGCAGTTCTCAACTGGACTAACTGGTTCAATAAAGGTGAAATCAATAAAATTATAATAAAAGATGTGGCCATGTACATTATAATTGTCATATGAAGAGATCACCTATGTTCTATACAATAGGTAATGACCAATTTAACATGTACATCCTACCATCCAAGCTTTCCCCTTCTATAGAAAAGAGCATCCATTAGACGGGGACAGTATGTGCACTACAGAGATTCTCCATATCTGGGCAAGGAATGGACAAAAATGACAAAATACCAAGATCAATGATTCAAAATAAACCCCAAAATATTTGTATTTTATAATGCAGGTTTTGGCAAACTGGGGTAGGTGTTTTCAAACAGTCCATTTATATTTTCCAACGGGGCTATACATTTGGGTGAGTTCTTTTTCTCGCCTGAGTAACCCCGTTTCACTGCTGCTCATTCCATTTGCTCGAAAATGGATAAACGGTTTTAAAAAAGTAAGGCCCACGTCCATAGAGACACATACTGTACCAGCTCTACTGTTTGTACTGCTTCTACCATCAGTACTACACCTTCACCTGTCGACAACACACAGGTCTTTCCATCATTGTATGATTTTTTTTTTGGTGTGTAAATGCACCTCTGTGAGTTGGGTGCGCAATTACACAGGTACTTTCCTGAAACGGATGACACAAACAACTGGATAGTTATCCCTTTTCTTCCCTGCCTCCAGTCCACTTACTGATATCTGAACAAGAGCGCTTCATCAAAATTGCAACAAGCGGTTCTGTGAAAATTGAATTGAATCAGAAGCCATTGACAGATTTCTGGATTGGGCTGCTCTCAGAGTATCCTGCCTTGGCAAATCGGCTGTTAAGACAAGGATGCCCTTTGCAACCACGTACCAATATGAGAGTGGATTCTCGGCATGAAAACTAAATACAGGCACAGACTGTGTGTGGAAAATGATTTAAGACTGAGACTCTCTCCAATACAACCCAACACTGCAGAGTAATGTGATTCTTTTCAAGCACACCCTTCTCATTAGCCTATGGTCAGTTATTCACAATTTCCGATTAACAAATAAAGTTTTATATGAAAGATGGTTAAATAAAGAGCAACATGATTGATTATTATTATATTATTATTTGTGTCCTGGTCCTATAAGAGCTCTTTGTCACTTCCCATGAGCGGGGTTGTGACAAAAACTCACACTCATTTGTATGTTTAATAAATGTATCATATAATGTGTGTGTGGCAGGCTTTACAATGATGCGAAAAAACTATATTTGAGAGTGCACTGACCCTGGTGCTAGAGGGGGTACGCAGCTGGAGGTTGAATGTTTGAAGGGGTACGGGACTGTGAAAAGTTTGGGAACCGCTGTTCTAATGTATTTAATAAAAATACATTGATTTTATATTTTAAAATACATTTGCAAATAGTCAGCCCGAAAAAATACAACACACACAGAAGTATTGTAGTACTTGAGTGTCTTGGTCTTGCCTCGGTGTTGGATACATTTGTACTCGGTCTTGACTCAGTCTCAGACTGAGGACTCCTAATTTCTCTCAGAGACCAGCCATGACCAGCAGAGTTAAAAACTCGTAATTCAGTCAGCGCACAAAACCACTTTGTCAGGCCAAATATATACACTTTTTTCTTAAAACATGAATATCTTAACAGCCTTACCTATTATACGCATGTTTGTGCAGTGGCAAACCTATAGACCTTCAGTACGTGACAGGTTTGTGATTCTGAAAAGGACAGGAATCGTAATACCAGCACTTTATGTAAGGGTGCACTTTTTGAAAAACAGAAAAGTTCCAGTGGTGTAGTGGAGGGTATACTCAAGAATAAATCGTAAACCCACTTTTTTTATTCTGACTTATTAATCCCTACTGATGCGTATTAAAGAAGTGTAGAGGAGGTACGACTTCTCAATTATGCATGTAGTACAATAGACAAGTTATTCACAAAGTAGCCTACACAATTGCAAAACACGTGAAGTATATTCACATACCCGCCTCACCCATAGCCTAGTTTCAGCGGAATATCATCTTTAGGCAGCAAGAGTGTGCAGCTCTGAACTGTTTTGGCATGGAGCTACTCACAGAAGAATGACATCGGTAGCCGGTAGGGTAGGAAAGATGTTTCAGCTTACAATATCTACCAGTAAATGCTAACTAAGACAACAATGTTTATGCAAACAAGGAATTGAAAAAGGTTAGTCCGAGTGTTGTTTAGTAAGCTAATTGTGATGTGCAATTGTCATCATGTGCTGTTTGCATCAAGAGTGTAGACATGGATGGACCTGGGTAGACACAGGCCAACTCACTGGGGAGCCAGGCCTTCACAGGCCCAACCAATCAGATTGATGTGGTTTAAGCATTGTTGTTTATTTTTCTATTTTAAAAAGTGTGATTTTGAGAGTGAAAATCAGAAAAATCTATAGGAAACTCACACAAAAACCTTAGGAAAACCTAGGATTTTTCACACAGGGTGCATTTCCTTCGCTCAGCAGATTTTATTTTAGTATGCCTACTTCTCCAGGTACTACCACACCATTGCATAGGGCTGATGGAAAGACAGCAGTCACACACAGCATGATGTTAAAGGATAAGCAGTCCATAAACTCGACATAATAAGCCAGTAGATCCCAATCATAAGAATACAAAAACTCAACCATTAAGCATTTCCCAGTGGAAATGTACAACTATTACTTAGTTGTTTGCACACAAAGTAAAGTACACAAAGTAACCGGTGACCGAAAGTTTGATATGGAACTGACAGCATTTTAACTACTTAGCAGACATGAAACATACAGACAATCATAATATCAGTAAAAATATCAAAATCCCAGTTTATGCTACTAAACCAGCTTTACAAGAGGTTTATATTTGACTCAAAGTTCCATGACGTACAGAATAGATGGATGCTGTTCAATGCATGGTTAATATAATTCACCAATACATTTCTCGGTAGTCCCAAACAATATTGCTCTCAGGTTGTAAATCACAGCTTGTTTGCTGCTTCCATTCGGGATGCACTGTTTCAGTTTCAATTACTCAATATTCTGGACAAAAATGGACGAATGTAACTAAGGCTAAGAATGTTAATACAATCAAAATTGCAAGGGCAATGATCACAAGTCAGTCATAACGTGGCGAATAGGCAAGTGTATCTGTTTATGAAGGAAGCTAAAAACATGGAGCGTAACGTTAACTAGACAGCTAGCTGCTAGGAGGATGTTATGTCATGCCATTGGAGGAGTTGGTTCAGTGACTGACTTTTTCCCATTATATCGTTTTTCGGGGGCTATACACAGCTAGAGATGCAGGCGTCATTTGGTTAGCTAGCAAGAACTTGAACGACTGTTATCCAGTTAGCATATCTCTTGTGTTCGCAAATTCACTCTGGCTATCTACTCTGATTTCAGAGCACTCGTCTGAGTGTGCCAGAGCGCTGAACAATATGACCGGTGTAATTAAACGTAGGCAAAAATGTAATATATACTAAAGAATGCTATAGATAACATGTAAACAGCCTAACCAGCTCTGTTACGGCGAGTAAAATGGTCAGAGTATGGTGTTCTCTCGTTTGTGTCTGGAAGTAGCTATTTGGCAAGCTAGCCAATTTTTTAACCAGTTAGCATGGGTGTCATGCTTGGCTGGGACAAGCATGCATTGGCAGGCAAGCTGCCATGCGTTCTAATGATCCAAACTCATGCTGTTGCAACTGCCTGGAAACACACAGTCCAGTCCAAAGTGAATGATGGCAGGCCCCTCTGACAAATGGCATGTTTGTATACATGTCTACTGTAGCTCTGATTGGCTATAGGGCACATATCTGTGCATTTCACAAATGCCTTAGTATAGGTAATTTCCAAACATTCTAAGAATTTATGAAAATGACCATATCTAAGAGGTGTCATGTAAATGTGTCATATTCTTCCTGGGGGTGTAAATGAACATATTTGAATAACATGTCATATTGCTAATGTAGTATCTGTGATCTACATCTGTTTATATTAGTTACTATGCTGTTACTAAGCAGTAATGTATTATGGCAGTGTTATGTTACTACACCTAATAGGAAATGCACATGCACACGATTGTGTCGGGGGCTGTAGAGCATGAGAGTTTTTGACTAAACAAAACTAACTGTACTCCCGTCTCCTGCCTGGTTATTTCTCCACAACACAAATATTACAGCTAAAATGCTGCAAGTTCCACTTTACATGCAACAATATTTCACGCACACGTTATTTTCAAAGAGAGGCTAACAACAGCAAGTTTGTTACAATAAAAACTATGTTCCACTCACCAGATGATGATCACTTGAAACTTAACTTCTTGAAAATGGAGACAAATTAGCAACAACATCCTATTTGAACAACATCCTATTTGATAACACCTGCTGCAGCCACTGCACACTAGCAAACAACAAAAGCTAGCTAGCTAGACCGTTGGAAAACTACTGATTGCTATTGTGCAGTGTCCTGTTGGCCTTCAAGAAGGCAGAAGTGTCCATAGGTTTTTGTAAAAACGGTCCCACCCATTAAGTCAAAATTTGACTGATTGATTCCACTGTCAATCCAAAATTTTGTACTACTAGAGTTGAATGGCAGATGCCTTTATCTGCACGTTATCTACCATCTGATGGCCTAGCCAATGGCTGACTTAACTAGCTTGATTTATCTCCCCAGAGACCAGCAAAAAAAATCCTTGTTTACATTTTTTTTTCTCTTCGGCGTTAACCCTTTCTGTTCCAATAAAAATGAAGAGATTAAATCAGAACATCATTGAAATAATAATATAATTATACTAATATTATTATTATTATTATTTTATAAATCCTTAGCCCTTCTCTGAAGGCGTACGAAGGCCTATTGTTCCCCACTGTTTGAGTTAGTAACAATTTTTAGGACGCTATTTCCCTCAGCATGCATTTTTTTCACTATTCTGAATGTCTAAAGAATCCATATGTTGTTCTGAAATAATGGACATTTTGAACTGTTATTACGGTGATGATTTAACAAAATTACAATCATGGTTTTTAATTGGATACACATTTATATGGTCTTGGTCAAACACAACACTGTTTCACAGTAACGGATACAGAAACTAGTTTTGACTTTGATATGTTGTTGTTTATCTACAGTAATAACCATTATAAAGAGGTCAACTGGGGTCTATTCCTTTTCAATGTCGTCACGTCTGTATTCCAGCTAACTGAAGGGGATACATGTAGATAGTAACACAACCGTACCAGCTGTGGGGCGGACAAAGCAATGTACAGCCTCGGTCTGTGGTACCAGACTCTGAAACCCGCGAATTGTGTTCCCATTGATTTTAGATACTAGCTCCATTTCATGGTCGATTGCTCAAATGTTCATGTGCACACAGTCCCTACTACCTTACATTTATAAAATATGATGATCCTTTATCATATTTACAATAATAATAAAGCCTATAATTATCATGGGAAAGAGCCAATCCATTACAAGAGCAACTTAGGTGACTTTTCATGTTTACTTGGCACCCGAAAGATGTCAGCTTTTGGCACCAATACCTTCTCAGACAATAACCATCAGTCTCAGTGCACAATAAATCAACAAATTCTCATTACGAGCATACATTTATTGTCTGCTTTACACAATTATTGATAGGGCTCATTTTGATGCTGAGATAGGTGTGACTCTCTGTTATAAGCAGCCAACAAATCAAATATGGGAGCGGAAAGCCAATTCATCAGCCAGTAATTATGGGGGCCTTATCACGCAATTTTAAAAAGACTCAGAGAAGGACTTGAAAGAAATCCTAATTAATTACATACTTTGTGGCATTAGGCTGAGCTAATTTCACAGCCATTATTCTCAGAGGGACAAACACAAGGTACACCGGCCTTATATTAGGAGAGTGTTAAATACACTGAGGGTGTTAAATCAACACTGAATGTGTTGAGTGTGGGTCCATATAGACACAGGAACCGTGTTAAATTAACACACTGCTTAGTGTAAAGCCTCATTCAAATATTTCCCTGAGTGACTTGCCTTTCGAGTAAATTGTAGGGTTACCACCCATGACTATATTTGTCAGTGACAAAGGCATGGCTGTTGCGATCATCTGTTTTTTACCAGGTAAGATTTTAAGCTATTATGTTATAATTAAATTAGGCCTCTTTTTGTTATGATAATATATTTGCTCATGATCTCACTTGATGAAGTCCATAAAACCCATAAATGATTTAATGCCACAACTATGTCTCTGTCACTAACAAATACACTCATGGGTGGTAACTCTACAATTTATTCTAAAGGCTTTACACTAAGCAGTGTGTTAATTTAACACTTTTCCAGGGCCTATATGGGTCCACATACATGTTCAGGGTTGATGTAATGCTCTCAGTGTAAAATAGATTTTTTGTTTTACATTGGACAATTTGCTGTGTGGCTATTCTAAATCTTAAAATACAATTACAATGTAAATGTGTTTTAAATGTTAAAAACCTAGCCAGAGAACCCTCACATTTCTATGTACCCCACATGCCTGTTTCTTTCTATCTCCCCCCTCTATCTCACTCTTCCTTTCTCCCTTGCTTTTCCATCACTGGGTAAATCTGATAGTCATAGATCACCAGGGACTTCACAATGATTTACATGCAAATCGGATGCCATCTATTAGCCTTTCAAAAACTCAGTTTAGATTATTGGAGAAACTGAGTAATGCCCGGACCTAAACTTCAGTAATGTGGATCCCCCCAAAGAGGGAAGTATATTGGCATAAAACCCAATTACAAACACCGGGAGATGTTTTAACAGATTACTCATGGTCCTGATGCAATTTTACATCATAATCCCCATCTCCAGGGAAAAATTGATTGATGTGCAATGGAAATATTGTCAATAAAACCCTGAATGCCATTGCAATATCTTTGTGTGGATGCAAAATACCCACCTTCTAATCGGTATAGGCTTTACGAACCATATCTGGATAGATGGATATTCTACGAAGAATTCACAGTCAAATTAAATCATTAATTGACAAGTACTTTGTAAGATATCCCACAGCAAATATGAGTTTAAATAACATGCACACTTTGGATGCATGATGTACTGTACCACACTGATAAACGATACAAAAATATAAATGTGAAAACTATAGTGAAGAGAATACAATGCATACTAGAATAGGCCTAACACAGAACATACAATAATAAGAATGACATCCTGTATAGATTCAATAAGCCTAATACTCTAACCCCAGCTTCATTAAACCTGCAGCGATATATAAGATTTGGCTCATCTGCAGAGCATAGTAATGTTTTCAGTCATAAATTATGTCCATTTGGGATAGTGCCATGGGAGAGTAATGGGCTATGGGCTTGTGTGTAACTTCTCTCATAATTAAATGATGAGGACTAGGCAGATGAGAGAAATTGTTACATTTTTCTCAGATGACGTGTAATTTTGAACCAAATATCAATGCATGTATAACAGGTACACTCAAATTAATTATCATACTTAGCCTACAGGGCCTCTAATAAAACGTGTTTGGTGAAATGTTACTCCTCTCTCTGTTGTCAAATCATCTACCCAAATATGAAGAACATATCATATATTGTGTACTGCGTAGTCTAATGCTATCAAAATGCAGTATTTGTGCCATGAATGGGAAAACCAACCCAACCAATTTATAGATTTTTATTTTCATTTGCATCAAGCCTTTGATTGATACTTACCTTCAATCTGTGAGGCTTAACAAAAAGTACTTGACCACATCAACATTGACATTGTTGTGGAGCAGAGCTCTTTTGAGAGGAAACTATCATTGCACAGCACATCTGTACTCATGCCGTCCTTCCCTACTGCATTGTACCTCTTGCTCATTATCCACAGCTGTCAATCAAAATAAGGCATGGTCTCTGAGAGGAGAAATTACTTCCAAAATGATATAAGTATAGTCTACCATATTGACAGTATGTACTGTAGCTTTAAAGTAAGTTAGCAATTTTTATAGTTATCATTATTTTCAGTTGTAGCATTATTGCTGTTTTATGACAATTGTGATATGTAAACAGTGATACATTTTCCAGCTGGTAATAGTGTAATGGAGAAAAAACATTAGACTTAGGTAATCCTTAGCACAGCAATACGATTGCATTACTTCATTTGTGACCCAATCCCGGAAATTAGGCGTACTGTATGTCGGAAGTCACGACTTCATTGGAGAGCCTTTTGAACGTATATATTTTTTTTTTCATCAAAATGTGTTTTTTTTGCAGAAATTACTTCTTGAACATGTGAACTTTCATGTGCCTTATTAACAAACTCGTAGGCATCCCGGGTGGCGCAGTGGTTAAGGGCGTACTGCAGTGCCAGCTGTGCCACCAGAGACTCTGGGTTCTCGCCCAGGCTCTGTCGTAACCGGACAGACTGGGATGTCTGTGGGGTGACACACAATTGGCCTAGCATCGTCCGGGTTAGGGAGGCTTTGTAGGTATATATCCTTGTCTTATTGCGCACCAGCGACTGCAACTGCAAGGTTGCCAGGTGCAAGGTGTTTCCTCTGACACATTGGTGCAGCTGGCTCCCAGGTTGGATGTGAGCTGTGTTAAGAAGCAGTGTGGCTTGGTTGGGTTGTGTATCGGAGGACGCATGACTTTCAACCTTCGTCTCTCCAGTGCCTGTATGGGAGTTGTAGCGATGAGACAAGAGAGTAGCTACTAACAATTGGATACCATGAAATTGGGAAGAAAAAGGGGTAAAAATAAATAAGAAACTCGTACGCCATCTGTTAATATGAATAAAATTGTTAAATTACGAGCCTAGTTGGTTTAGCCACAGAAAAAGTTAGCAACCTTCCCATTAACCTTCCCGAATGGCTGAGATTATGAGTGGGCTGGACATGCCGAGAAATTAGTTTTGATTGGTCTGCCATAGAAGCTCATCAGTCTGTGTTGATAATCCTGTCGACTGCTGCTTTTTTAAAATGTATTGTGTAGTGGAGCTGCATAAGTGTGACTCCATTTTCTGAAGGATCAAGTTTTGAAATCTGTGGAATTAGAATTCACTCCTGACAGGGGGACGCATCCATGCATGATGATGTATACAGGTAAGATAGTTTAGCATTAGCTAGCTCACAAGACATTTTCAGATATTACACGTTTTCTAATTTTGACAGAAAATTGTTTCATTTCAAGCTAAAATGTACTGTTAGCTAGCTAGCTAACGTTAGCTGGTTGGCTCCCTAGCTGATGTTATTATTTGTTTCCCAGAGACATGTGCTGCTCTAGTTAGATCATAATGTTAGCTAGCTAACATTGAACATGGCTGGATAGCTCCCAGGACTGTGGAATTGTTGGCACTGTTTATTGTTTAACTAGCTAACATTGGCTGACACGTTAAATAAGGTTACGTGACATCTGTACAACACCTGTTGAATATGGCCGGTATCAGTAAATCTCTGCAAAAGGCATCATGAAAGTGTTGCAAGCAGAGTTGCTTAGGTTGTTTTCATGTTATTCAGAGGTAAACAAATCATCGGCCAGAGCGTCAAGTGTGCACTTCGAGAGCAACACGAGATGGGTGGGGCTAAAGCTTAGGGTGAGGGTGTGAACGATGCAGAATGGGTGTAGACGAAGAGCTCTTCACTAGATAGCAAAACATTTAAAGGCGATTTTCTCAAAAGTGAGTTTAAAGCAGAATCATTTCCCATTGTTCCTCAAATGCAGTGTTTGATTTACCATTTTGTAGCTCTGAGTCTCTACTATTATATAATGGAAAAAAACACTCAAATTTTGCTACATAAGACCGAATCCAGGTGGTGAGTCACATTTATCAATGTATCTTTCGCTAAGCTACATTTGAAGACAAACAGTAGTCAATGTTCAAATTTCATGGCTTCACACAAGATTAGCAAATTCTTTACTCTGAAGCTTCTTATGTCCCTTTGCTCTCTGCCTCCCCCTAATGCGTCCCCCATATTTGCCAGCTCATCTGGCTGAGGAATATACAGGAGCTGTATTTTCTTTCAGCCTGAATTATTTGTGCTGTTGATGCATGAATTGTGATTATTTTTATTTTTTTTGCAAGCTTGACAAGTTCATTTGAATAATTGGGACAGTAGTACCTCGGATCAGACTCTTTAAAAAAAAAAATCACCTAAAATGACATGACCCAAATCCAACTGCCTGTAACTCAGTACCTGAAGCAAGGATATGCATTTTCTTGATAGCATTTGAAAGGACACACTTTGATGTTTGTGGAAATTAATGTAGGAGAATATGACACATTAGATCTGGTAAAAGAATATACAATCAAAAAAACATGTTTTATTTTTTCCATCATCTTCGAAATGCAAAAGAAAGGCCAAACATTGAGACAGGATTGTATGTGTGAATTTAGATGTTGTCTACAAGATGGCAGCTGTGTGTGCGCAAATTTTCAGACTGATCAAGTGAAGAATTACTTCACTACACGATATTTTGTATCAAGTGTGCCAGGAGTTTGCCAAAATGTGCCGAAGTGGTCAATTTATACATTTTCAATGAAATAACTATAGAGAACATACAACAATGCTATGGTAATAAAATAAAAAAAATTACACACTCCCAGGATTGTCATACATGATGGATCATTAGCTTCCCTGCAGAAAACAGAGACAGCAGTGGGGACAAACTGTAAAACCTAGTTCCTACATTTTAATATAAAAATGGATTGATATAAAAATTTATTTTATGAAACAAAACTATGCTACATTTTATCTCTGGGACCCTCAGGATGATAAATCAGAGCAAGATTACTAAATATAAGTACATTATTTACCTTCAGAGGTGAATGTATCATTAAGTAATAATGCCAGCTTCTAGGGCATGATCACTTTTCTACAACGGGTTACTAACATATTCAAATAATGGTTGACATGTTTTCCTTCATGTTATTTTGATTAATTTATTCATACTATTTCATTCTTCCACAAAACATAGTCCCGACACAAATCTAGGTTTGCTACCCAAGCCAGCTGGTCATTCATTCTATCGGTTTGGTTGCCAGAGATGCAAACCCAGTCATTCAGTCTTTTTGTTTTTTATCTATGGATGTGACCCAGTCGTTTGTTCTAAATGTTCCATTGCCATACTGGCTGGCAACCTTCTTATTCCTTACTCGCTAGCTAGCAAACTACGGCTAACTTACAGTCACGTCAAACAGTGCAGCCAGAATAACAACAGTAGCAGCACTTGCATTTGTTAAAGCTGTTTGCTAGTGACATTAATTTTGGTATATGCATAACAATAAGCTAATGAGGCACAATTACGCCTGGCATAGAAAATGTGCTCTCTCGTCAGGACACTGTTGTTCAGATTAGATAGCCAACAACACATCTAACACAATCGGTTCAAATTGAAGCTGGAAAGACTGCAAACTAGTTGCACTTAGTTTTGTTTGACCCTTTTTTCAATTGACATTTGTTTGTATATATCCATAAAATGATGCCTGCTGATTCATGATTTCGACTGGCTGAGAAACACTGTCTTTGTGTCTAGTTCCAACCCCTGAGACATTCATTTCTATGGGACAGCTGGGGATCAAATTTGAATATTGAAACAATATTGCAAATGTCGGAGAGACAGACAGCGAGGTTTACACAAATCTGTGCTGTTGAAAACTAAATGTTAGTCTAAAAGAAATGTGAGATAACATCTAGATGCTTTTCATAGTGGATACAGTGGAATGTGGAGTCAGATGGAACAGACTAAAAAGGTATTTTAACTTCATAGATTTAGTTGGTGGTAAGTTATGGAATAGACACCTGCTGGAATGCGGTATTAATCAATCAGCATTCCGGATCAGAACCACCCATAGTCTTTATGATGATACGTTACATACTGTATGTCGTAAATAGGGCCAGGCACTTTGGTTATTTATTTTGTGTTATTTGTCTTCGTGGTATTTCCAGCATTATACACTGGATTTGCTGGCTGCAGGCAGACATTTCCAGAAAATGCTCTTTAATTGACACAAGCTGTCTCCAATCAATCATTCAATGTCTGGTTGCGCATGAGTGTTTGGTGGGGGTGGATCACCTAAACCAGAGAAAGCGTGGCATACAAATCACAAAGTATATTTTTTGGCAGGGAATACTATTTGTACATCAGTAATTCTATACTTCACTTTGCTCATGCTGATCCTCTCCAACAGTCTAAATCCCTGGTCATCAGAAGTTACAAAAATTGGGAAATTAGGATAGTTAAAGGGGAGAGAATGAATATAGTCAGAAAACACCAACAATTAAAAATCACTATCACATGAAAAAAAGAGTGTGCCAATACCCCGCTGGGATACTCTTTGCAGACAACAATACATTCTGCAAAACCTGCAATGTAGCATTCATTACATTACTAATGGAAAGACAGGATAGACAGCAATAAAAAAAATATAAAAAAACATTAAGCTGTCACAGAAGAATGTTTCTACCTTAGAAGGCTATGGAAGGGATTGTGAAACAGTCTCATCCTTACATAACATCAATCAACATCACAACATAATTTTTGTCTGTTCTTAGCATATGAGTATGATAGACATTTTTATATCAGAAAATGTAGAGTGAGAAATGTAGACTATTTTCAGAAAATAAATAGCTAGCCTATTTTCATTCTGTATAAAAATAACAACTTCAACTTCACTATTGAGACTGCAGTATTCCGAGAGATATGCTTCTCTGACCTCCACATAGCTTGTGTAAAAGAGCAGCACTCGGAATGATGACGCTGTTGAATAGTTCACTGCCTGTAAATACACTATATCAGCCAGAACAACTTCAACGTCTTCACCTAGCTCTCTTACAAAATGTGAAGAACATATTTTGTCTTGTGTGTCAGCGGATTCATCCATTATTATGGAGATACTTTCAGTTGTTTTTAACAGACTACACCTCCATTGTTTACATGTGTTATTAATGAATGTGCACATTTTTGGGATTGTAAACTTTTTTAAGAGGGATGCTGGCTCTTGCAAAAACCATATCCTCAGCATTTATGTTTTTGGATGTATTTGTATAGCAATGAAAACGGCTACTTTTTTCATAAATAGGCTAGATGCCTATTATTGCCCATATAATGTTGATAACAGAATATTAAGTGAAATATGTACGTTAATGTACTAAAGATAGGCCAATATGGTGCATTAGGCTAAAGCGTAGGCTGCTGATGAGAATGATTGTTGGCAAACATTTATTTTGGGAATTTATTTGGCACTAATTGGATAAATATGTTAGATGATCAGGGTATGCACACATTACCATGAATTCACATGGTGTGACAAGGTGCTATATTGGTCTCTTGAAGTCGGATGATCAAAATACAGGGTGAAATTTTTTTGGGGGGGGCCTAGTCTTCACCCTATTACAGTGGCCACATCAGGAGGGTTGCAAAATTCTGATAACTTTCCCAGAGTGTTCCGATTTTCTAGAAATCCCAGTTGGGAGGTTTCTGGAAAGTGGAGAGAATAAGCAGGAAATCCAGAATCCTTCAAACCAAGATTTCTAGGAAAGGTTACTGGAATTTTGCATCCCACACAAGTCGCGTTATGCTGGTTTGCAAAGTGATGGGTAATTCCTATTACATTATACAACTATAAACTGAGATTTTGCCACAATTTGGGATCTATGACACATTTCTGGGATTGCAAGTACGCTTAAAGTCGTAAACTCCAAACAAGACTTCATAAGTCACGCAATTTGAGTGGTGAAAAAAGTGCGATTATGGGTCTTCTGCTCACTTGATCCACATCTTCGGTACCAAATATTTTTCTGACATGCCATACATTTTCAGTTGTATCTTGTGTAGTGAGAGGGGTGCTATGTTGTGATTTCCTCCTTTGCTCATCTACAGCCACAGATCAGAAGGCGGGCCAAAACATATCTGGAAATCGCACGACAGGGAGGGGTCGCAATGTGAACAAACTTGTGTAATGTAAGCACACTGGTCACAGACTTCAGGATGAGAAGATTATGCAGACAATTCACATAATGTGAGTGCTGCAACAATGTAACTATTTTTATTGTTGTCTAATGTATGCCTAGCTATAGGATAGCCAACAGTTGGAATTTGTATTCCCCCGCAACCTGCATTCAGAGTTAATGTCATTGTCAGGAACATTGATTAAGTAGGCTAGCCACACCCATTTAAAGTGGCAGTAACGTTTGCAATAAATCTAATTGGATTTGGATTAGTTTAGATAAATGCATATTATTTATTTTAGTGTAGCATATTTAATAAATAAATCAATCAATCAGTAGAGCATGATGGGAAATAGGATAATGATACTGTCGTTATCTTTACGGTACAAGGGGCGTGCGTTTACGGTACAAGGGGAATTCCACAAGGGCCGTGCGTTTTACGCGTTGCTCCTGTTTTGTGTGTTTACTTTAAACAATGGGAAACCATTTTTTGTTTGATGTGCCATTCTGATTGTATTTTTTGGGTTGTTAAACTTTACATTAAGCCGGCTTTATTACCATGTTAATAACACAGTAATAACTGTTTTAACATAGTAGTTATATACATTTTACTATGTCTTTACATGGTAATTTGGTTGTTGCAGAATCAGTTATTACACAATTGGAACAAGGAATGTGTAATTAGACATTTATTTGCTGAAGATTATTCCAAATGTGTAAATATTGATGTTATTACACATTTTCTTGTTCCACTATGCAACTATTGTTTTGTAATTACACATTTGAAAGTCAACTGGGATTAAAAATAATAATAATTAAATAGTTTGACCACATTGAGTGTAGGCTTTAAAATTATATCAAACTGTTAAGTGTTTCCAGCAATGAAGACATGGATGTCTCATGGTATGGTGGGGTATGCAAAATGGGTCAACTTTGAGCACCTCTATTACCTGAATGTTTTGGCATTCAGGTCCAAAAAGTACATTTCTGACCACTTCCACCCTTGGCAAGTATGCATTGAGGTTATGTTCAAATCAAAAGTTGTGCTGTCAAAATGGGATTGAAATCAAATGGAAAGACCCACATGGTATTAAGACCTGCTAACAACCTAAATTACCCAACCAGTACAGAAATGAAGCTCTCTCTTCCAACCAGGTCCCAATAACTTTTTTACAGATGAATGATTTAGTTAGTTTACCATTTTGGTTTGGAAAATACTTATTCAGTTGATTTGCAGTTGAGGAAACCTGAGTCTTGTCTAGAGTGTTGTTTGATGGCTACAGGATGTCCTTCTGAGACCAGTCCGAAATGATCCAAAGTTAATGTTACAATTTCTGATGTATACATTTTATTTGTTGTGTAACTATAATTTGATTATATTAGCAGACAGTCCAGGATTTTTCACAGAGAACTAAGGTAAATATAATTGTGTTGAAACAGTAACTGCAATGGAATACATTTGGAGACTGCCTCTCTAAAAAGCACACGTGTGGAGGAGGTGAGCGGCTCATTATGGTAAAATATTTCTAACGGGCGAGCCTTTGATAAAGAAACTAGGCTTTAGCAGGGAAGCTAATGAGACTGCAGGATCTGAGGCAAGGCTGCACTGGAATGCTTTTCAAGGTTGGTGTATTGGGGTGTGGGCTTGTTTATCCTCTCACTCCCTTTCTCCATTCATACACAGGGCTAAATCAAACTGAGTGGTAAAGAAATCTGCCTTCGCAGTATCCATCACCCAGAGAACGAATGCCGATCAGTCTACTTTTGATCAGACGTCCCATGCTGTTTTGTGTGGTTGACCATGTCCCTTGTTGGCCCATAGCCAGGGAAAGCTGTTTCATCTGCGTCCACACAGTAACTTGAAGCGAGTTGCGGAGGACTTTCTGCACCGCGGAGGGCCGTAATGCTAATTATTAGTGATGGAAGATCAAGGTAGGGATAAAATATAATGCTGATGTACTCTATAGCAACAACTTTGAAACTAAACGTTTTCTATGCTAGCATTGACAGAAGTCTGATACTGCAGCTTTTAATGTACTCTGTGATATTGTTTTTAGTTTGGTTCTTATTGTTACATTTGAGCCATAAAGGAATGCTACAAAAATTCTTAGGAAATAGAAACATAGACAAAGTCAGTTGTAAACCAAAGAGGTCACAACTGTTGTTGTAGTTCTGTTGGGGGGATTTACTGTGGAGCAGCAGTATCCAAACACATTGAAAATAGCTGCAACAATGCATAAACTGTCTAAATGATGTAAACTACTCTAATCCTACAGTGCATAGCATATTCTGTAATGTACCATTCATACAAAGCAGATGACAATTTATTCATGCAGGTATATGAATAAGTAATGGAGGCCTGTGGTCATTAAAAATAGTGTGACATTCATTTGGTATCCCAGTCAATAATTGTACAATACTGATTTAGTATTAGCATCCATTTTTACCTAAACCCTTTTTAATGTGCTAAATCCTAGCATTGCTTGACAGCTGTTACGGTTTTCTGCTATCTCCTCCTCTGACGAGGAGGTGTAAGCAGGGATCAGACCAAAACGCAGCGTGGTTATTTAGATTCATGTTTCATAAAGAAAGAACACAAACAGTACAAAAAAATAAACGTAATACGAAAACCTAAACAGCCTAATCTGGTGCAAACTAACACAGAGACAGGAACAATCACCCACGAAACACTCAGAATATGGCTGCCTAAATATGGTTCCCAATCAGAGACAACGATAAAGACCTGCTTCTGATTGAGAACCACTCCAGGCAACCATAGACTTTTCTAGAAAACCCCACTATACCACAATCCCAATACCTACAAAAAAAACAAGACTAAACACACACAATAATAAACCCATGTCACACCCTGGCCTAACCAAAATAATAAAGAAAACACAAAATACTAAGACCAGGGCGCCCACCCGAACCCCCCCCCTCCCCCAAGGTGCGGACTCCCGGCCGCACACCTAAACCCATAGGGGAGGGTCCGGGTGGGCGTCTGTCCACGGTGGCGGCTCCGGCGCGGGACGTGGACCCCACTCCGAGAAAGTCTTAGTCACCTTGCATCACGTCCTTTGATTGGCGACCCTTGCCCCGGACCTTGGCCTAGTAACCCTCACCAAGGGCCCCACTGGACTGAGGGGCAGCTCGGCACTGAGGGGAAGCTCGGCACTGAGGGGAAGTTCAGTACTGAGAGGAAGCTCAGGCAGGTAGTTGGCTCTGGCAGATCCTGGCTGGCTGACGGTTCCGGCAGATCCTGGCTGACTGGCAGTTCCGGCGGATCCTGGCGGATCCTGGCTGACTGGTGGATCCTGGCTGCTCCATGCAGACTAGCGGCTCTGGCTGTTCCATGCAGACTGGCGGCTCTGGCTGCTCCATGCAGACTGGCGGCTCTGGCTGCTCCATGCAGACTGGCGGCTCTGGCTGCTCCATGCAGACTGGCGGCTCTGGCTGCTCCATGCAGACTGGCGGCTCTGGCTGCTCCATGCAGACTGGCGGCTCTGGCTGCTCCATGCAGACTGGCAGCTCTGGCAGCGCTGAACAGGCGGGAGACTCCGGCAGCGCTGTAGAGGAGGAAGGCTCTGGCAGCGCTGGACAGGCGAGGCGTACTGTAGGCCTGATGCGTGCTGCTGGCACTGGTGGTACTGGGCCGAGGACACGCACAGGAAGCCTGGTGCGGGGAGCTGCCACCGGAGGGCTGGTGCGTGGAGGTGGTACTGGATAGACTGGACCGTGCAGGTGCACTAGAGCTCTTAAGCACCGAGCCTGCCCAACCTTACCTGGCTCGATGCCCACTCTAGCCCGGCCGATACGAGGAGCTGGTATGTACCGCACCGGGCTATACACCCGCAATGGAGACACCGTGCGCACCACAGCACAACACGGTGCCTGCCCGGTCTCTCTAGCCCCCCGGTAAGCACAGGAAGTTTGCGCAGGTCTCCTACCTGGCATAGCCATACTCCCTGTGAGTCCCCCAATACATTTTTGGGGCTGACTCTCGGGCTTCCATCCGCGTCGCCGTGCTGCCTCCTCATACCAGCGCCTCTCCGCTTTCGCCGCCTCCAGCTCTTCTTTGGGGCGGCGATATTCTCCAGGCTGTGCCCAGGGTCCTTTTCCGTCCAATATCTCCTCCCAAGTCCAGAAGTCCTGTGATCGCTGCTCCTCCTGCCGCTGCCTGTCACCACGCAGCTTGGTCCTGTTGTGGTGGGTGATTCTGTTACGGTTTTCTTCTGACGAGGAGGTGTAGCAGGGATCGGACCAAAATGCAGCGTGGTTATTTAGATTCATGTTTAATAAAGAAAGAACACGAACAGTACAAAACAATAAACGTAATACGAAAACCTAAACAGCCTAATTTTTTTTTTTATAAAAAATTATTTATTACCTTCAATACCATTCATTCTTTACAAATCATAATTTTGATACATACTCCAACAATGGTATTTTAATTTAACTAAACAAAACAAAAACCCCAAACAAAACCTCAGGGGAGCATGTTCCCTCCCCGTCACCCTACAAACTACCTTTCCCTATCTCCCCGTCCCTAATCTATCCCCTTACAAATCTAAATGACACCCAGCCCTAACCCCCCCATCCACCTCTCCCGAGCAGCATGCTGCCCCCACTTCCTCTCCTCCCTCTTCATCCTCCCCCTCAAATCTCCTTCCACCCTCCTCACTATCCCTTCCACCCCCCAATCTCTCCCTGTCTTCACCATGTTCTGCCTGGCTTCCCACAGCCCCTGTTTAAAGAGACTCATGAGAAGCCAGAGCAGAAACCTGTCCCTATCCGTCCCTCTTGCTCTCCCTACACCTCTCTCTAACCTGGCCCACGTCAATACAAAATCCCCCCTTACCAAACCTAACAACACCCGTGCCCTAGCCCATACTACTCCGGCAAAGGCACAGTCCCAAAAGACATGGCGAACAGTCTCCTCCCTGCCACAAGAGGATCTTGGACAGGTGGGGGATTGCACCAAACTATACCGGTACATGATGGAACGTACCGGCAAGCACTTATGGAGGCTCAACCAATTCAGGTCCCTGAGCCTGTTGTCCAGACCCCGCGCCTGCACTCCCTCCCAGACCACTTCCGAGATGCCAACTACAGGCGCCGGACTCCCTGCCTTTCTGACCTCCTCGTACAGGTGCCTGTGATCTAAACCTACTCGGGCAACTTCAACCTCAGGGTGCGCATGCAGCCACTTGGCCGCATGACCAAAGTGCCACGGCAGCTGTTCCGCCCGAGGACCCGTGTTAGACCACACCATTACGCTTCTCGCCTGATACGAGAAGAACACCCGCAGGAGGTAACTGGACGGGTGTATCACTGGATGAGCAAGCTCCGTTAACAAGAAAGAAACAAAAATTGTGTCCATCTTGAGGGGGAAATGTGGTACCCCCCTACCTCCCTCCCCGATGGGACAGATCATGCGTGCCCTGGCGACCCACTCGCACCTGCCACTCCACATGAACTGAAACACAAGCCTCACTAGAGGCCTCCTCAGACAAGCCGGCAATGGGTAGATGTACGCCAAATACAAAAGAGACGGCAACACATCCACCTTTAGGACCAGGACTTTGCCCATAAAAGACAAATACCTAGCCTTCCACATTGCTAGCTTCCTCTGTACCACTGCGATACGCATGTTCCAGTTTAGCGTCGCTGAGCCGGAGGTCTCAAAATGGACCCCGAGAATCCTCAGGGCCCCCTCACAGAGAGATAACCCCCCGGGCACATCCGTTCTACCGCGCCATCTTCCGAAAAACTTGACGGAAGACTTTGCATGGTTCAGAACTGCTCCCGACGCTCGGGTGAAATCCCCAAAGATGGCAAGGGACCTTGTCAGGCACGAGTCCTTGCACAGCAGCAAGGAAGTGTCGTCGGCGTACTGCGTCATCTTAACACGCAGCCCACCACTTCCAGGGATCAACAAGCCTTCCACCCCTGTGTCTGCCCTAATGGCAGCCCCCAGAGGCTCCATGTACAGAACGAAGAGGAGAGCCGAGAGTGGGCACCCCTGCCTGACCCCAGACGAGAGTTCAAAAACGTCACCCAAGTGACTATTTACACTAACTCGGCACCCCGCTCCGACATATAATGTACGAATCCATCCTATGAACTTCTCCCCAAATCCTAATCGACCTAACACTCTGAATAAAAAGGATCTATTCACGCGATCAAAGGCTTTCGCCTGATCTAGCGCTGCTACCATTAAAGGCAGTCCTCGATCTTCAACCTAAGCGATGGAGTCCCTGATTAACTGTAGGTTCCATCTAATAGAGCGGCCCTCTACCCCGCACATCTGATCCTCATGGACGACGTAGGGAAGGGCTGTGCGCAACCGGTCTGCTAAAACCTTTGCAAGTAGCTTGTAATCTACACACAGCATGGTCAACGGCCGCCAGTTGCCAAGGTCTGTTACTTCCCCCTTCCTATATAAAAGTGACAGCACACCAACAGCCATTGATTCCCCCCGGGACCCCCGTCTCAAGGATGGCCTTCAAGACTTCGAGGACCACTGGTCCAAGTATACCCCAAAACTTGAGATAAAACTCAGCCGGCAGCCCATCCATTCCAGGCACCTTCCCTTTTCCCATCCTCCTAAGAGCGCTCTCAACCTCTTCTAGTGAAATCTGGGCCTCCATCACTTCTCTAATGTCCTCCGCCAACCGCCTGGACAAGTGTTCTAAAAAAACACATTTCCCTGCTCTACATCTATTTTCCTTTCCTTAAATAAACCTTGGAAATGATCAGTTGTCACCCTGACCATATCCTCTGGTTCTCTAACTATACTACCATTTTCTTCCCTAACGCCATGCATTACCTTCCTACTCTGTCTGGCCCTAACCGACTTAAAGAACATAGCAGAACAAGTCTCATTGTGTTCTAGAAAGCCACTATGCGCACGCTCCAGGAAAGCTCGAGCCTTCCGCTCCTGCAACTCCCTGAGCTGCGCCTTTGCGGTTGCGGATCTCTCCCAGTCAAACGACCCGCCGAGGTTGCCTGCCTCGTACTCGAGTTCAATTAAACTTTGGATACGGTCCGCCTCCCTCCTCTCCTCCATTTTTTTCCTCTTACAATACCCTATTATAAAAGCCCTAATCCTCACCTTAACTAATTCCCACCACTCTAACACCCCCTCGCACATGGACCGGAGGCCTTCAAGCAACCAAAAGAAACCATAAAACCCGTCAACAAAAGCCCACTCCTCCAGCACATCCTGATCTAACTTCCAGTACCCCCTACCAAAGAGGCAGACTGGCGACCCCACCTGCAGGAGCACCCCGTCGTGATCCGAAAAGAAAACAGGCAACAGCCGCCCAGACAACTTACCCAAAGACCTGGGTACAAAAAATAGTCGAGCCTCTGCTCAACCCCCGTGGAGTTGCGCCATGTAGGACCGGCCATTTTCGGAGTAGTGTGCAGACCACCATCTACCAGACCATGGCAAGCCATTAGCCCGGTAATGGTGCCTGCACTGCTATCCCCCCTATTCCTAAATCTGTATTAAAATCCCCCCCTATCACTAATTTCCTATTTGTGACACACAGGGGCGTCAGACAGTCCACCATCTCCCTCCTGTCTGCCAACACCTGTGGCCCATACACCACCACTAATCTAAATTTACAATCCCTTATCGTGACATCCACCCCTATAACCCTCCCCTGCATTACCACAAAAGAATCCTCCACTTTTACCTCCCCATGCCCACACAAAACCCTACCCCTGATGAGTGCAGCCCCCCAATACCCCAAACCGACTCCCCCTTGTCCCACTCCCTCTTAAACCTACTAACATCCCCTCCATCCCTCAGGTGAACCTCCTGTAAAAAAAACAAAAATCAAACCCCACACCCACCAAATAACTAAAAACCGCCCTCCTCTTAACAAAATCCCTTAAACCCCTTACATTTAAAGTAACAAAAGTAAAATTAGACCCCATGAAAGAATAAAATAAAAACATTTAATACACTCAAATTCTAACCCAGACAGAAAAAAAACTAAAACAGGAGACTCACCCGATGCTCCCCTGCTCCATATCTACCGGTGAAAACACCATCCGTACTCCCGACATCCCCCCTCTTCCTCCATCTCACCAACCCAGGATGCAGGAATAGTGTTTGGCTCCGGGGTGCCCTGCACCCTGGGTCTACCCCCACACTCCTCCCCCTCCCCAGTGCTGCAGCTGGTTTGGAAAAAAATCGGGGAGGCAGAGTCCCCAAACAAAAACTCCCCACCTCCTCCTGTACCCAGTCCTGAGTCTTGTTAGGTGTGTCCCCACCCAACAGAAGTTGAGGGCCTGGGGAAACCAGCAGCAACCCAGAGGTTTCTCCCACCCCCATCACTCTCTTGTTTTTGACCATCCCCTCCCTTTCACTGTCGGCCTTCCCTCAATCTGGCACCCTCCTCTTCATTCTCTTCTTTGGTGATGGCGGCAGTGGAGAGATACCACCCTTCCCCCGCCAGCTCCTCCTCCAGGTTATCCATGTATCTCCCCAGAAAGGCCCTCACCTCTTCGTCCTAACGTATGGGTTGTAAATGTTGACAGTTACAACCCTAAAGTTGTTCTTCGCCAGGCTTGTTATTTCATAGTGGCTCATCGGCCTCTCACCTCCCACTGCTCTTGCCCTTCTCAGGATATCATCGTGTTTCTCCTCTGTATATAGTGCCACGTCGTATGCTCCCTCCAACGAGTTGCCTTGGAAACAAAACATGTCCTTCACCGTCAGCTTTAGAATCCCCATCAATATTATCCTTCCAAAAGTTTCCCGTCCTAAAGGCTCCAACTCCGTTTCCTTCCAAGCAAACCGAATCGTGTTGGCCAGCCCAATCCCAGGGGCCGACCGTGTTGATGGATTTAGCACCATCTCCGCAAGGAGAATGGCGCTTGTTCTCTTCTCTTCCAAAACAAGGAAAAAAGAAAAAAACAAAGTGACTGAGCCTATTCTGTTGCAAACAAACACAGAGACAGGAACAATCACCCACAAAACCCTCAAAGAATATGGCTGCCTAAATATGGTTCCCAATCAGAGACAACGATAAACACCTGCCTCTGATTGAGAACCACTCCAGACAGCCATAGACTATGCTAGAAAACCCCACTAAGCCACAATCCCAATACCTACGAAAAACCCCAAGACAAAACACACCACATAAAAAACCCATGTCACACCCTGGCCTAACCAAAATAATAAAGAAAACACCAAATACAAAAAAAAAAAAAAAATACCAGGGCGTGACAACAGCAGTGTGATGGGATTAATTTAAGTACAATGGTTTATCACAACTGTAATGGGTTTCATTACAACAGTAATGAAATAAATATGGTCATTTGTCCATTTTCCCCCGACATAATCAGACCTGGGCAGAGAATAGTATATTGTAGTTTATTTGATAATAACATTTTTAAATCAAGCCATATTTTTAAATCTAGCCAGGCGCATCTCCCGGCTAGCAAATGAAAATACTCCAGCTACAATACCTCTTTTGTCAACTGGCCTGGACCCATTGTCGACACGGAGCCCCACCGATCCATCACGACTGCCGATGTAATTCCATTCGTTGTGCCCTCAACCGGCCTTTGCCGGACGTCGATGAAGACGATACTACTAACCCCGTCCTGCTAACTTTCAAACGCTGTGTCTCCTTCTTGCTGGTGCAGTAACTACTACCTAGCAGCTTCCCCGTTTAATCTGTTGCTGTTCATTAATCACGGGACTCCATTTTGTTAATTATGTTTATCTGTCTGCCCCAGCCTCGAACTCAGGCCCTGTATGTAGTTAACTGACCCTCTCTGCCCATTCATCATCATTTTAACTGTTCTTGATGTCTCAGCTGATTAGATGTTGTTGTCTTACCCGTTGTTGTCTTAGCTAGCTCTCCCAACAACACCTGTGATTGCTTTATGCCTCGCTTTATGTCTCTCTCTAATGTCAACATGCCTTGTATACTGTTGTTTAGGATAGTTATCATTGTTTAATTTTACTGCGGGGCCCCTAGTCCCACTCAACATGCCTTGGATACCTAACTCCCACACATGCAGTGACCTCACCCAGAATAACTGGTGGGTCCAGAGATGCAACCTCTATTATTGTCACTCAATGCCTAGGCTTGCCTCCACTGTACCCGCACCCTACCATACCACTGTCTGTACATTATGCCCTGAATCTATCCTACCACACACAGAAATCTCCTCCTTTTATTTGCTGTCCCCAACACACTAGACAACCAGTTTTGATAGCCTTTAGCCGTCCCCTCATCCTACTCCTTTTCTGTTCCTCAGGTGATGTAGAGGTGAACCCAGGCCCTGTGTGTTCCCAGGCACCATTTGCCGCAAGATCCACTGGCTCCAGGTCATCAAGTCTTTGCTGGGTTAAGCTCCTCCATATCTCAGCTCACTGGTCACCATAACAACACCCACCCGTAGCAAGCATTCCAGCAGGTATATCTCACTGTTCATTCCCAAAGCCAACACCTCATTTGGCCGCCCTCCCTTCCAGTTCTCTGCTGCCAATGACTGGAACGAATTGCAGAAATCGCTGAAGTTGGAGACTTTTATCTCCCTCACCAACTTTAAGCATCAGCTATCTGAGCAGCTTACCGATCGCTGCAGCTGTACACAGCCCATCTGTAAATTGCCCATCCAACTACCTACTGTCACGCCCTGGTCTTAGTATTTTGTGTTTTCAATTTATTTGGTCAGGCCAGGGTGTGACATGGGTTTATTTTGTGTTGTGTTTTTGTATTGGGGTTTTAGTAGGTATTGGGATTTTGGCTGAGTAGGGGTGTCTAGCATAGTCTATGGCTGCCTGAGGCGGTTCTCAATCAGAGTGAGGTGATTCTCGTTGTCTCTGATTGGGAACCATATTTAGGTAGCCTGGGTTTCACTGTGGGTTTTGTGGGTGATTGTTCCTGTCTCTGTGTTAGTGTTCACCAGACAGGCTGTATTAGGTTTTCACATTTCCGTTTGTTGTTTTTGTACTGTTCGTATTTATTCGTCATTAAAGATGTCTCGATTTAACCACGCTGCATTTTGGTCCGACTCTCCTTCGACGGAAGAAAGCCGTAACACCTACCTCATCCCCATATTGTTTTTATTATCTTTTGAACACCAGTATTTCTACTTGCACATCATCATCTGCACATCTATCTTGTAATTACTTCGCTACTATGGCCAATTTATTGCTTTACCTCCTTACTCCATTTTCACACACTGTATATAGATTTTTCTATTTTGTTATTGACTGTACTTTTCTTTATCCCACGTGTAACTCTGTGTTGTTTGTGTCGCACTGCTTTTCTTTATCTTGGCCAGGTCGCAGTTATAAATGAGAACTTGTTCTCAACTGGCCTGCCTGGTTAAATGAAGTTGAAATAAAATAAAAAATACAAATAAATTCTCATGGTAGTGAAATATAGAGAATCAACTAAAGGCAACTATTGGCAACAATTTCCGATGATATTCAAATACAGGTCTATTTGAAAGTATTTTGAATACCTCGCAGAAAACAAATAATATGTTTTTTTACATATATGGCAGTTATTTCAAACCAAAATAATATTTCACGGCTGCCTAATATTTGATGAAGAACCAAAAACTAGAAGTTTAATTAGTCTAAGTATATTATCATTAGCACATGGTTTGGAGGGCTTTCAGATATAAATATTAACAGCCTCAGAATGAAATGTAAACATGCTAAACATTAACATTTCTCAATTGAATTAATGGAAAGTAATACAAATGTAAACCAAACAGATTTTGTTTGATTGTTTAAAATGTATATTTCAGAATTTTGTTACATTATGCATTACATTACCCTTTACATCATTGTCATTGCCAATGGTTCATTATCAGTCATTTTAGATCTTGATTAATTATTTAAAAATGGTGATTCCATTTTATGTACATCATGGTCTCAAACGCTTTGTCACTCATTGAGCAATGGTCAGGCCTGAACGTTCTCCCAGCGATGCTGAAACAAACATAATTTCCTTATTCCTCACTTAAAATGCATCTGTCCAATGCCATCAGCTATGTAGCTTCGGGTATATCCCTCATTCCCAAATGAATGGAATAGATAAGCACAGAATGAAATCAGGGAATTATATTGAACTTATCTTTCCATTTAGCATTGAGTCCTATATATCAGTCCTATATACCCTCCAGGATTTTGCGAAATTTTTGGGTGATTTCTGCGCCGAAAAATGCTTGATTTTGAGGCTGCTTTTCTGATTTTTTTTCTTCACATTAATTTCATGTAAAGCAATAAAAAGTCATATGTGCTCAGTTTTAGGATGATAGTAAGCAGAATACATACTGTAATACAAAAACAAATCAAAACATATAAAGTGCTCAATTTAGTTTATTTGCCTGAACAAACAGCTCTGTCATAATCCACTACCATTCACTCACACACACACCTCTTTATCAGGCTTGGGGGTTGCTATCAACACGAGATGCTCATCCCCTTCCCACTCACCCTCTCAAAAAAACAAATAGATTCAAAGCCGATCAATCGCCTTCAATTTGGAAATCGATATTTCTTTCGCAAAAATTGTCTTCAACACTTGGTGATTTTTTTCTGAAAGTGTCTTAAAGGAGATAAAGAACAGAACACGTAAAAATATAGTATTGTGGGTGATATGTACTTTTAAAAGAGTATTACCATTTCTAAAACATCCAGAAAGATTGTGCTTTCATGATTCGTATTAAGTTTTACAGAGAGTTTAAAACGGCACAGCTGACAAATTGCACTCAGTGCTTTGAGCAGTGCCCTCCATAGACAGACTGGGGAGAGCAGTGCCAACCACCCTAATAAGCCAAGGTTGGTGGAGTAAAAAACCACTCACCTTGATTCTTTCAGTGCTTGCCACAGTCTTCTTCCCTACTACCACTTCAGTCATGGCGATCTGCTGTGGGAACTGTTCTGACATTCACATATGCTTTGCTGATTCGAAGTGACTGTTGATTGTTGACTTTCTCTCATTTCCAAAAACACTTGGGAATTGTTTAGCACGGTCATTAGCTGTTATTTTTTGTAGACAAATTAGATTGATTTCTGTTCATTGTACTGCCTGTCAGCCATCAACAATCACCCATTATCTCCGCATATGAATATCCTGACAGGCCAGGGGGAAAAAACTTTGTTGACGTGTGGTTGGATTGGGCCATTTTCCAAGGTAACAGAGCCATAATTGGTCAAAATTACGAACCCGCTTTTGATTGGACCCTTTTATGCGCTAAAAAGTGCAGGGATTGGTCTAAATTGAGAGTTCTCGCATAATATGCACTGATTGGTTGATTTAGTATTGAATTATGCGATCGCAGAATCGTGAAGTGACTGATATAAGGATCGACACAACAAATGGCCTCGGAGAAGGAATTATGATGACATGTTTGTTAGTTTTTATTTCATTAATAATTATAATAATAATTATAATTATAATTAAAGCTGAGTGCTAAAACAACACAGAATGTGTGGCATCTGTGGACCCATATAGACACTGGAAAAGTGTTAAATTAACACACTGCTTAGTGTAAAGCCTTTTGAATACATTGTAGCTACCACCCATGACTGTATTTGTTAGTGACATAGATATAGTTGTTGCATTAATATTTGTTTGCATTCATGGACTTTATCAACTGAAAACTTAAGTCAACATGTTATCGTAATGTATTTAACCTAAAACAACACTTATTTCATAAGGGCTTATTCTGAGGGCCTAGTTTTACCTTAATAGCGTGGCCTGAAACTCATACACATCACTTTGAACCAAAAACTACACCCAACATTATCCTACTTCCCCGTATGTTCCTTTGCAGATAGATTTTTGCAAATTATTTGTTTAAAGATCTACTGTATGTTTGTGGATGTGCATTGATTGATTGATTAATCTTATGCTAGACATAAATAAATAACATACATTTTTCTAAACTAATCCAATCGGTTAGTTCGAATTTGTTTTGTTGTTGCACCCGTTACTGAAATGTTTGTTCCATTTTATTTGCATTAGGTTGTCTCCTAAAAATGTCCTTTACCCTGACACTTGTTCTGAATTAAAAAGCCAATTGTTGGCTAGCAAAGCTTTGGCTGGACTCCAATAGGAAGTATTCATCACTTTGCAAGCCAGCATAATGTGACTTGCAGGTAGGATTTTCAAATCTGGAAACCTTTGAAAAACAACAAGGTTTTCTGAAAATCCTGGTTGGATGTTTGCTGGACATGGAAGTAGAAAATCCAAAATCATTCAAACAGGAAATTTGCAACCCTATTCGCAGGCCAATTACTAACAGTACAAAGGATAACATTTCTCGGTACCACTACATGGACAGGTGTTTGTACACCTTTCAGAACAAATCTAAAAATGTTTTTCTTAATGTAATACAATGTCCTCAAACTCATGGTTTACAGGCAACATCAGGTCTGCAAGTCACAATGCGCTTGTGTAATTCCTGCTGGAATCCGGCCAGTGTGGGGATATCCAACTTTTATCATTTTTAATTATCCGCAAACTGTATACAGAATGACTGCCAGGATTGGGAAGACTAAACTATAAGACTACTTAAAGGATCTAATCTGGAAAACACATTTAAGTAATGGGTTCAATAAATCCATGTACAATATTGGATTAGTTAAGAAACTGTTTGTAATTTACATATATTTGAGTAGCATAGAACTAATCAATCAATCAGTGTACATGCAAAAACATAGATAATGAAACAAACTATTCTCAATAGTATAATAATGGGCGTGGTTTTCGTTCAAAGTGATGTGTATGGGTTTCAGGTAAAACTAAACCCTCATAATAAGGCCTTTTGAAATACGTATAGTATTTTGTATATATTTTTTTATGACGACATATTTACTGAAGATCTCACTAGTTGAAATCTGTTGGACCAATAATCAATGAATGCAACAACCATGTCTCTGTCCTGAACAAATGCTATCATGGGTGATAAATGTACAATTTACTCAAAAGGCAAGGCCACTCTGGGAAATATTTTAATACGGTTTTACTCTAAGCAGTGTGTTCATATAACACTCTTCTGGTGTCTATATGGGTCCACAGACTCAACAATTTCAGTGTTATTTTAACACTGTCAGTGTAAATTATATAACAATTTGAACAATGGGGAATTTCCTTTGCAATATTGTGTCAACATTTATTTATACTTATCCGTATACAATATCATTGGTTGATGGATTTGACTTGATATCTTCACCTCGGGCCTGTTCAGAAGAATGGAAATTTGCAGAATGTTCCGAAATAAATGTATTGTGTAAATTAAATATTATCTACTGTCAGATAGATTGAAATATAATAGGACATTGTGTGTGCTCTATTCATTATAGTTTTGTACTCAACATGCAGTTCCAGATGCAGCCCTGCAATTAGTTGAAGGCAGCTAATCAAATAGTTTCTGAAAAGTAGTCACTTTCTGAGATCTATGTTCAAATAGTTGTTGTCACCTCAAACGTAACTATTTGTTCAACCCAAAAAATTGTTACTTTCCACAAAGCATATTTAAAACTATAGTTATCCCAGGTGTGGACATAATACATAATACTGTAAATAGGTTTCTTAAGCTTTGTTATGAAATGCAACATGTACTTTAATACAGTATGAACATTTATTACTCTGGGCTTGGAACCGCAGTACTGATCTGTATTTGGGAACTGTGGAGATGTATTAGTTTCACAGGCCCAGTCAAGTTATTTGAGCTAGCCGGGTGAGTGTAATATCCAGATATGGTAAGTAACAGAAAGTGAGTCGTGATGCTATTATTGAATCTCCATTTGGTGAATATATTATAGTCCCATAGAAATAACTGATTTTACAATTTTTTTAATAGCTAATTTGCTTTCGACAAAACCTAAATACCTATCATACCCATCCCTGCATGAGGCTATGGGTCTACTTATGTGTTATTTTTTAACACATACATCTGTCTAGTTAGGGATGACATATGTTGTGTTACTTCAAATCAAATTGTATTTGTCATATGCGCTGAATAAAACAGGTGTAGACCTTACTGTGAAATGTTTACTTACTATCCTTTAACCAACAATGCCGTTTTAAGAAAATGGGTTAAGAGAATACGTGGCTATTTTGAAGAATCTTAAATATAAAATAGACTTGCTGAACACTTTTGGTTACTATATGATTCCATTTGTGTTATTTCGCAGTGTTGATGACTTCACTATTATTTTACACTGTAGAAAATAGTAAAAATAAAGAAAAACTCTGGAATAAGTCAGTGGTTCAAAACTCTGACTGGTACTATTCACAATCTTATGAAACACTATATACATGCAAAACATGTTTCTTTAAAGACTTCAAACAACTCAGTTAGACACTCAGTCATTTGAAACAAACAATGTAGTACATGAGAAACAGAATAACTGGCTGTTGTTGGATTTGGTAGTTATTTATTCCTTGTCAGACACCAAAATGTACCTCTACCACATCCACTCACGGTTGGCCAAATATAACTCACTGAAAGCCACTCCCCACTAAACCCCATTTCCAATTGAATTTCCCAGTGTGCCTTTCCTTTTTGAGTGAATTGTAGTTACCACCCATGACTGTATTTTCTATTGACAGAGATATTATTGTTGAATTTGTACACTAACACGCTAATGCCTATCAAGTGTCTAGATAACCTCATTACAGTTGAAATATGTCAACACATAACATTGGAAGTTTACATACACTTAGATTGGAATCAGTAAAGCTCATTTTACAACCACTGCAAGACACTAGTAATTTTTCCAACAATTCTTTACAGAGTTTCACTTATAATTCACTGTATCACAATTCAGGTGGGTCAGAAGTTTACATACACTAAGTTGACTGTGCCTTAAAACAGCTTGGAAAATTCCAGAAAATTATGTAATGGCTTTAGAAGCTTCTGATAGGCTAAATTACATCATTTGAGTCAATTGGAGGTGTACCTGTAGACGTATTTCAAGGCCTAGCTTCAAACTCAGTGGCTCTTTGCTTGACATCATGGGAAAATCTAAATAAATCAGCCTCAGAAAGAAAATTGTAGACCTCCACAAGTCTGGTTCATCCTTGGGAGCAATTTACAAACGCCTGGAGGTACCATGTTCATCTGTACAAACAATAGTACGCAAGTATAAACACCATGGGACCACGCAGCCGTCATACCACCCAGGAAGGAGACATGTTCTGTCTCCTAGGTATGAATGTACTTTTATGCGAAAAGTGCAAATCAATCCCAGAACAACAGCAAAGGACTTTGTGAAGATGCTGGAGGAAACAGGTTGAAAATGATCTATATGAAAATGCAATTGGCATGCTGACTGCAGGAATGTCCACCAGAGCAACTGGCCCCAAAACCACGTGTTACCACGCCAACCCAGGACCTCCTCATCCGGCTTCTTCACCTGCAGGAACATTTGAGAACAGCCACCTGGACAGCTGATGAAACTGAGCAGTATTTCTGTCTGTAATGAAGCCCTTTTGTGGGTAAAACAAATTCTGATTGGCAGGTCCTGGCTTCCCAGTGGTTGGGCCCATTTCCTTCCAGGCACACCCATGGCTGTGTTCCTGCCCAGTCATTTGAAATCCATAGCTTTGTGACTAATGAATCTATTTCAATTGATTGATTTCCTTAAATGAATTGTAACTCAGTAAAATCATTGAAATTGTTGCTTTTATATTTCTGTTCAGTATACATGCAAAAAGACAGACTGATAGGGTTAAATACTATTTTAAAATATCTACTTGCAGTAGAGCATGCTGGGAAATATGATAATTATAATGATTATGGTAATCATGTGCCTAATAAGGCTAACTTCTTTAAAACTTTTCGATTTGATATTTTGATAAATCAGGGCTGACACCGTATTCAGATAAACAATACATGTACTTTGTTTCTTGTTTCGTATTCCTCCGTTCTGGCTGGCTGAGGCTCTCTCAAGGGGCCTTGGTGTGGGGTTGTGGCAAAGATACATGAACACTTCAGATCCGCAATGTGATTGGTCAATAATTTAACACATTTAGGGTGTGTTTTATGTTTTTCACTTTTAACACATTAATTTCAGGAATTGACACAAAATGTGCCGAAAATTTTACAGAAATCATTTTGTGCCAACACAGTGATTGTGTTAATATTAACACGGGTGATCCCTAACTAGACACACAGATGCGTTAAAAAATAAGTGTATTGGATCTGCACAGGGTAGTCTAAAAAGTAATGTATTACTCAAACCTACTGAGTGTGCTGAGGGAGCAGAGAAGTTGGGAGCAGTTGGTGTGCTTGTGTGAAAAGGGAGGGAAGGAGTGGATGAGTGCTGGTGGTGGGGGTCATTTTTTAATGTTGCCCACCTTGGCACACAACTGGCTTGTCTTCAGATCAGAGCTTTGCCATGAACCAGAGGTTGGCACTGAATCCAAGTGGCCGGGGGAGATAAGGCAACCGCTGGGACATTATAGATTCAGGCATTAGCCAAGTGGAGACTTGATGGAGAGCAGGGAAAGCTGAAGGTCTTTGATAACACCTTCTGATTTTTCCTGTGACCATTCAAGAAAGTGGACAGGTCTCATCTGTTGTTTTAAAAAATATATATTTAAACTAGGCAAGTTGGTTTAGAAAAAAATCAGATTTACAATGACGGCCTACCCCAGCCAAACTCAGACAACGCTAGGCCAATTGTGTGCCACCCTATGGGGCTCCCAATAACAGCCAGATGTGATACAGCCTGTATTTGAACCAGGGACTGTAGTGACATCTCTTGTGCTGAGAAGCAGTGCCTTAGACCGCTGCGCCACATGAGTGAGCACCTCATTGCCTGACACAACTGCTGCCTTCACCCACCCTGGCAGTCCTATGGACACATACAGTATTTCGTGTAGTCCCTGCTGAGAAAAAACAGTATACACCAGCTGGTGACCAGCCTTCGCTGTGTTTTTGTCTCCAGCTTGCCAACATATGCTGGTCACCCGCAAAATCAGCATCAAGTCACATTATGGTGGCTTGCGAAGTGATGTCTAATTGCTGTGGGGATATCCGATGTGTAACTTTTATTTACCACGAATCAGCATTCGGAGCTCCAAGGCCTGCGTCGAAATCGCTAAGCAGTTTACTTCGAAGCAGTGCGTTGGTGTTTGTATCACTTTATTACATCTGAAGCTTTGTTTTGTCAAACTACCACCTGATTGGTGTGGTATTGTTTTAGTAAATGAAAAAAGGGCTACCATGCGCTTGCGCTGCTGTGTGCGACATCGTCTAGAATAATGTGGTTGTTATAAATTATTTTTTACCAGCAGATGCCACTAGTGAACAACGTGTTGATCAAAGCCTCAAGTAATGAACCTATTTTCGAAACGTTTGGCTGGAAATGCTCAATGCTTCAGGAAGCTAAGTTTCTCCATCACTACTAAAATGGTTGTTCCAATTTAGATAGTGTAATTTATTCATCTTTCTAATCCTGGCAGTCATTCTGAATGCAAATTGTGGGAATTCACTCTGGCTGGATTCCAAAAGGAATTAAACATTACACTGTAAAACAGCATAATATAATTTGACGTTGGTCACCAGTGTCCAAAACTCAGCAAAGGCTGGTTACCAGCAAAAAAACACAACGAACGCTATTCCCCAGTTAAAACACAATGAAGGCTGATCTGCCAGCGAAAGCACAACGGAGGCTGGTCACCAGTGAAAACACAACAAAGTCTGGTCACCAGCGAATACACAACAAAGGCTGGTCTGCCAGCATCACCAGCTAGACCATGCTGTTCAGAGACTTTGCATAAATCGGAAATGCCAGAACTACTCAGGGCCATAGAATGAGGCAGGGGGATGGGAAACAAAAACATAAATGATACATGCAACATGCAACACTTTCGAAGATTACAGTTCATATAAGACTTAGGTCATATAAATAAATCAGTCAATTTAAATATATTCCTTAGGTCATAATCAATGGATTTTACATGACTGGGAATACAGATACCAGTCATACAGATACCAGTTCGTATCTGGTGTGACCACCATTTGCCCCATGCAGTGCGACACATCTCCTTTGCATAGCCTTGATCAGGCTATTGATTGTAGCCTATGGAATGTTGTCCCACTCCTCTTCAATGGCTGTGCAAAGTAGCTGGATATTGGCTGGAACTGGACCACACTGTCATACACGTCCATCCAGAGCATTCCAAACATGGTCAGTGGGTGACATGTCTGGTGATTATGGAAAAACTGGGACATTTTCAGCTTCCAGGAATTGTGTACAGAGCCTTGTGACATGAGGTGATGGCGGTGGATGAATGGCACGACAATGGGCCTCAGGACCTCGTCACGGTATCTCTGTACATTTCCATTTCCATTGCTAAAATACAATTGTGTTTGTGTCCATAACTTATGCCTGCCCATAACATGACCCTGGGTTGGCAGGTAGCCTAGTGGTTAGAGTATTAGGCCAGTAACCAAAAGGTTACTGGATCAAATATCTGAGCTGAATAGGTAAAAATCTGTTCTTCTGCCCCTGAGTGAGGAAGTTAACCCACTGCTTCCTGTGTGCTGAAGATGTGGATGTTGATTAAGGCAGCCCCCCACACCTCTCTGCGGAAGACACATTTCAGTTGTACAAATTACTAGTATCCCCCTTTTTTTTACCCCGTCGCCACCATGGGCCACTCTGTTCACAACATTGACATCATCGAACCTGCTCGCCAACACAATGCTATACAGGCTGTCAAAGATGGCTGCAAGAGCACAGCGCAGAATGTTCAATGAGGTTAAGAAGAATCCTAGTGTCAGCTAAAGACTTACCGAAATCTCTGGAACATGCTAACATCTCTGTTGACGAGTCTACGATATGTAAAACACTAACAAGAATGGTGTTCATGGGAGAATACCATGAAAGAAGCCACTGCTGTCCAAAAAAAAACATTGCTGCACGTCTGAAGTTTGCAAAAGAGCACCTGGATGTGCCACACAGCACTACTGGCAAAATATTCTGTGGACAGATGAAACTAAAGTTGTTGTTTGGAAGGAACACACAACACTATGCGTGGAGAAAAAAGGCACAGCACACCAACATCAATACCTCATCCCAACTGTAACATGACCCTGGGCTGCCCCAGGGTCATGGAGGGAGCATCATGTTTTGAGAGGGAGCATCATGTTTTGGGGCTGCTTTGCTGCCTCAGGGCCTGGACAGCTTGCTATCATTGACAGAAAAATTCCAATGTTTATCATGACATTTTGCAGGAGAATGTAAGGCTGTCTGTCCACCAATTGAAGCTCAACAGAAGTTGGGTGATGCAATTGAACAACGACCCAAAACACAGAAGTAAATCAATCATAGAATGGCTTCAAAAGAAGAAAATACGCCTTCTGGAATGGCCCTGTCCGAGTCCTCACCTTAACCCGATTGAGATGCTGTGGCATGACCTCGAGAGCGGTCCACACCAGACATCCCAAGAATATTGCTGAACTGAAACAGTTTTGTAAAGAGGAATTGTCCAAAATTCCTCCTGACTGTTGTGCAGGTCTGACACCCAACTACAGAAAACCTTTGTTTGAGGTTATTGCTGCCAAAGGATGGTCAGACAGTTATTAAATCCAAGGGTTCACATACTTTTCCCACCCTGCAGTGTGCATGTTTACACAGTGTGTTCAATAAAGACATGCAACCTATTATTGTTTGTGTATTATTAGGTTTAAGCAGACTGTGTTTGTCTATTGTTGTGACTTGGATGAAGATCAGGTCAAATCTTATGACCAGTTTAGGCAGAAATCCAGGTAATTCCAAAGGGTTCACATACATTTTCTTGCAACTGTACATCTATTTTACTTCACAATAAAGTATTCCAATATTATAGGTTGATACCCACATTTGTGTCTGTTTTTACAGTAGCTATGGGTGCATGGATGTACAAGGATGAGTGTAAGAACCTTATCCCTTTGTCACACCAGATTGTCTCTGAAGCCCCTAGTGCAGGTTTTCCCAAACTCGGTCCTCGGGACCCCAAGGGTTGCACGCTTTGGTTTTTGCCTCAGCACCACACAGCTGATTCAAATCATCAACTTGTCATCAAGCTTTGAATCAGCTGTTTAGTGTTTAGGGTGAGAAACAAAACGTGCAGCCCTTGGGGTCCCGAGGACCGAGTTTGGGAAACGGTGCCCAAGTGTCACTCTTCTTTTACTCCCTCTGCCCTGATCTTTTTTCATCTTTCTGACTTGCAGATAAATCCCAGGGGAATTCTAGGGTGCTACGGTTTCAGCCTTCCTCTTATCAGTCAGGAACAGTGCATGTCCCTACCTGAATCTAGCATTTACCATCACCCTGACTCTTTCAATGTCACCGAGTAGCTCTGCCATTTCCTATTTGTGCCAAGTCTCCAAAGCCGGAAATGATCGAGACCACTTGGCATGGAATTCAGCTGCCTTCATTGTGCTTTTACATTATGTTTATTGGTTTGTATCTGACCTATGTGTTAGAGTTAATGTTAAAAATAGGGAAATCTATAAATTCCTCTGGAAATCAATAGATTCTCTGTCGACCTGGTAAATGTGTAGATTTCCGTTTCTCAGCTGTATATATATAGATGACCCATTTTACACATTTGCATTTAGATTAAACGCTAAAAAATACAACCCAATACACAATAGAAATAATGTAACTTGCAGCAAGAATAGCTAGTTGTATTACACTCAAAAAAGTGCTGGGTTAAAAACAACCCCATAAGAGTCAATATTGGACAGCCAGTTGGGTCGCAAACAACCAATTGTTTTCTTTAAATTGGGTTGTTGATGCTGAGTTATTGAGATATAATCATCAGGGTCAGACCAGAAGACTGGGGGTGTGGTTTAGTAGAGGCCTGGCTTTCAGATTGTTATTTTTGGTCACCCATGAGAGTCAATGTCATTAAGGTTAATCGGTCCTGTTGTATTGTCAGCACATCTTAAAGCTGAGTACTGACACTTTTGTAGCTTTTACAATGATTACACAACCACTGCCAGCCAACACAAACCACTGCCAGCCAACACAAAGACTCAAACAAACCATCAGAAACTTCACCAGACCAACCAAATAAGATAGATTCCTAACCCTAGCTACACTCATTTCTCAACCCTCCTGCTGTTTTCTGGTTGAATTGGACCAATTTACAAGTTTTCTCTCTGAAAAATGTAGTTAATTTAAACTGATTATCAAAAGTTTCCATGACTTTGTCCACACAATGCATCATTAATTACATTTTGGGTGTTTTATTTAACTTTTGTACACATGTGGTGTACCCGGTCAAAATAACCGGTCATTAGAAATGAATGGGTGAGACTACAATTAGTGTATACAATTGAGTTCAGGCACATGCCCATTCATCAGATAAACACACTCCCTCTCCCAGACCCCCACATGCATATGTGGATAAGAACACACACACACACACACACACACACACACACACACCCTTTCTTGGCAACCCCCACTGGAACTTTTCCCCAATAGAATAATTTCCCCACGGGAACCACACCTGTTGGCAATCTCACAAACAATCGCAACCTTGTTTCAATATCATATATATATTTTCTCGCTGCCCTGGTATATTTTAAGTCGGGAAGTTTACATACACATTAAGGAAATTCATTTAAACTCAGTTTTCACAATCCCTGACAATAATCCTAGTAAAAATTCCCTGTCTTAGGTTAGTTAGGATCACCACATTATTTTAAGAATGTGAAATGTCAATAATAGTAAAGAGAATTATTTCTTTCAGCTTTCATTTCTTTCATCACATTCCTAGTAGGTCAGAAGTTAACATACACTCAATTAGTATTTGATAGCTTTGCCTTTAAATTGTTTCTGGTAGCCTACCACAAGCTTCCCACAATAAATTGGGTGAATTTTGGCACATTCCTCCTGACAGAGCTGGTGAAACTGAATCAGATTTGTAGGCCTCCTTGCTCGCACATGCATTTTCAGTTCTGCCCACAAATTGTCTATGGGATTGAGGTCAGAGCTCTGTGATGGTCACTCGAATATCTTGACTTTGTTGTCCTTAAGCCATTTTGCCACAACTCTGGGGTCATTGTCCCTTTAGAAGACCCATTTGTGACCAAGCTTTAACTTCCTGACTGATGTCTTGAGATGTTGCTTTAATATATCCACGTAATTATCCATCCTCATGAAGCCATCTATTTTGTGAAATGCACCAGTCCCTCCTGCAGCAACGCACCCCCACAACATGATGCCGCCACCCCCGTGCTTCACAGTTGGGATGGTGTTCTTTGGCTTGCAAGCCTCCCCCTTTTCCCTCCAAACATAACGATGGTCATTGTTGTCAAACAGTTCTATGTTTGTTTCATCAGACCAGAGGATATTTCTCCAAGAAGTACGATCTTTATCCCCATCTGCAGTTGCAAACTGTAGTCTGGCTTTTTTATGGCGGTTTTGGAGCAGTGGCTTCCTCCTTGCTGAACGGCCTTTCAGGTTATGTCGATATAGGACTCATTTTACTGTGGATATAGATACTTTTGTACCTGTTTCCTCCAGAATCTTCACAAGGTCCTTTGCTGTTGTTCTGGGATTGATTTACACTTTTCGTACCAAAGTATGTTCATCTCTAGGAGACAGAGCGCGTCTCCTTCCTGAGCGGTATGACGGCTGCATGGTTCCATGGTGTTTATACTTGCGTACTATTGTTTGTACAGATGAACGTGGTACCTTCAGGCATTTGGAAATTGCTCCCAAGGATGAACCAGACTTGGGGGGTCTTGTGGGGTCTTGGCTGATTTCTTTTGATTTTCCCATGATGTCAAGCAAAGAGGCACTGAGTCTGAAGGTAGTTCTTGAAATACATCCACAGGTACACCTCCAATTGACTCAAATGATGTCAATTTGCCTATCAGAAGCTTCTAAAGCCATGACATCATTTTCTGGAATTGTTCAGTTTAAAGGCACAGTCAACTTAGCGCATGTAAACTTCTGATCCACTGGAATTGTGATACAGTGAATTATAAGTGAAATAATCTGTCTGTAAACAATTGTTGGAAAAATTACTTATGTCATGCACAAATTAGATGTGCTAACCGACTTGCCAAAACTATAGTTTGTTAACAAGACATTTGTGGAGTGGTTGAAAAACTAGTTTTAATGACTCCAACCTAAGTGTATGTAAACTTCCAACTTCAACTGTAAATTGACATGTCTTCATGTTGTGATAGTTACCACTTTATAATATTTAAATAATAATTGGTGGGGGAGGGGTGACTTTCAGATTGTAATTTTTGGTCACCCATGAGTATAAATGTTAATTACTGTTCATACACTGCAATTGCTCTTCAATATGTTAACATACAATTAACAACATTATTAATTATTATAACAAATGTCTTACTTTCCCACATAGGCATTGGCACTTCACTTGTATAAACTGCATTAAACTACAATAGTGTCAGTGCTTATCATGGACAGATGAACCAGAATGACATTTACTCTCAAGTGTGTCCAAAGATAACATACCTATTGTTTGACCATGCTGGTCATTTATGAACATTTGAACATCTTGGCCATGTTCTGTTATAATCTCCACCCGGCACAGCCAGAAGAGGACTGGCCACCCCTCATAGCCTCGTTCCTCTCTAGGTTTCTTCCTATCTTTTGTACTTTCTAGGGAGTTTTTCCTAGCCAACGTGCTTCAACACCTGCATTGCTTGCTGTTTGGGGTTTTTGGCTGGGTTTCTGTACAGCACTTTGAGATATCAGCTGATGTACGAAGGGCTATATAAATAAATTTGATTTGATTAGATGACAATAGGAAAGCCACACCCCTACTATTCCACACCTCTAGCATTCTGATCTGACTCAGTGGAGCACAGCGCATTAACCCAACTAAGTGACCCAACTGGCTGGGTCAAAAATAACCCAACTTGTGTTCTGTCCACTATTTACCCAGTGCTGGGTTGTTTTTAACACATTCTTTTTTAATTTTTAATAACATGAAAGAACATAGGCCTATGTGTGCGTAATATAGGATTAATCTAAAGGAAAGGCTGATGATTTGATTGTATTTCATTTTAAAGATGAGAGCGATTTATCAGCCAAAGTAACACAGTTACGTGCTTAATGCTGTCCAGAATTCATAACTCATTTCTGCTACAGGGCAATGGCCAGCCAAATCAAATACTACAATATGTTGTCCTCTCAGCAGACTTTGTTTCATACTCTATAGTTGCATTCTAATATGGAAGGTTAAAAATATATTACATGTATTTCAGAAAATAAAAATTCACCTAATATGAAAATGTGTATTTTGTACTCTTCATACTTTAAGGGTCACATTTCTATCAGTAAGACTAATACAACATTTTCCATCCAATATTAATATGAACTTTCTTTGTCTTACCTGAAGAAGAGTAATCAAATATCCACTTGACTTTAAAACAACTTGTTGAAGGGTAAGAGTTATTGACATCCATCCGTCCCTATTCCTTATTCCCCCAAGCTCACCAACTTTGATTCATCTTGTTTCAATTGACTGAGTGAAACAAGTCCCTCCATCCCCTAAAGACATCAGTGGCTCTAGCTGTGTTGAAATGAGAGCAAAAACACTGTGTTTAATCATACTGATCATTCAGTTGGCTGATACAACATTAAAATGTGCATCAATGACTGAGCGGAATCGAACCAGAGATCATCTAACACTGTTTTAAAGCCAAATGGGAGCAGTGTAGTTGTGTAACTCGGATAAAATATCTTAAACAGCATCCCAAATGGCACCATATTCCCTATATAGTGTACTATTTTTCACGAGAGCCCTATGGGACTTGGTCAAAAGTTGTGCACTATATTGGGGGTAGGAAATGTTTTTAACAGGCAAGGATGGTGTTCAACAAGTTTAACCCTGGGTGACTCCACATTGGCTCAGATCGCCACTGGCCAAGCTCTCTTGTACACTACCTACACTATCTAACAATAGACACAATCAGTCAGTTGACCTAAAGACCGTATTGATGCAGGGGAGGTTTTGTAAGAAAAACTATTCATATTGTTCCATTATAGAGTAAGTCAAAATATGATATATTACATACTGTATATGCAGCCATTGTGTACTATAGTCCTACCTACAGTACCACAGTCTTATCGCCTTAACCGGTAGAGGAATATAATACACTGTGCAGAATCATGTTTGTGTTTGTTGTGGTGGCTCTGTTCTCATGCATTGCCTGCATTGTGAACGCTAGCCTTCATGCACTGAGGTTGTGTCTCCAACAAATCTGTGTAATTGCAGGGCACTCCATCTTACCGCTGCCCCAGTTCCTAATCACACACTACCTATCAATCTAATGGAAGGAGGATTGAGGGAGACGGACAAAAAAATTGAAAAGTTTAATCTGCCTAGTGGCAAGAGAGTCATTCATTGTTAGAGACTCTGCCAGGAGGCCAAGGGGAGTTTTTCCACTTAATATTTGTATTCCCTTTCACAAAGGTCTCGCCAGTAGCTCTACATGCCCACAGATATTTTTGTTTTCTCTGGTGACTCCTGGCAATCTTGTCGCCACTCCCAAAACGTTAGAAGAGCCCAGAAGAGCCCATTCCCTGCTCACAGTCTTGTCTGTCTTCCCCCAGCCAGACTTCTCTTACCAGTTCTCATAATTAACTCTTAGTGCTATGAAGCATGACATAACATATGCATCCTGCCCAAACCTGCCCAAACCTAACAGGTCTCCAGCTGCTAATTGGTCTCTACATTATTAAGGTATATGAACAGGGGGAAAAAGAAGCCACAGCTATATGATGTTCAACGTGTATACAGTGCATTCGGGAAATAATCAGACCCCTTGACTTTTTCCACATTTTGTTATGTTACAGCCTTATTCTAAAATGGATTACATAAAACATTTTCCTTATCAATTTACACACAATACCCCATAATGTCAAAGTAAAAAACATAAAATACCTTATTTACGTAAGTATTCAGAACCTTTGCTATGACATTTGAAATTGAGCTCAGGTGCATCCCTGTTTCCATTGGTCATCCTTGAGATGTTTCTACAACTTGATTGGTGTCCACCTTTGGTAAATCCAATTGAATGGACATGATTTGGAAAGGCACACAACTGTCTATATAAGGTCCAACAGATGACAGTGCACGTCAGAGCAAAAACAAAGCCATTAGGTCGAAGGAATTGTCTGTCGAGTTCCGTGACAGGATTGTGTTGAGGCCCAGATTTGGGGAAGGGTACTGGAACATTTCTGTAGCATTGATGGTTCAAAAGAACACAGTGGCCTCCATCATTCTTAAATGGAATAAGTTTGGAACCACCAAGCCTCTTCCTAGAGCTGGCCGCACAGCCAAACTGAGCAGTTGGGGGAGAAGGGCCTTGGTCTAGAAGGTGACCAAGAACCTGAATGGTCACTCTGACCGGGCTCTAGAGTTCCTCTGTGGAGATGGGAGAACCTTCCAGAAGGACAAGCATTTCTGCAGCACTCTACCAATCAGACCTTTAAAGTAGAGCGGCCAGACAGAAGTCACTCCTCAGGTAAAGGGACAAAAGCCCGCTTGGAGTTTGCCAAAAGGACTCTCAAACCCTGAGAAACAAGATTCTCTGGTCTGGTGAATCCAAGATTGAACTCTTTGGCCTGAATGCCAAGCATCACGTCTGGAGGAAACCTGGCACCATTCCTACGGTGAAGCATGGTGATGGCAGTATCATGCGGTGGCAATTTTTTTCATTGGCAGGGAGACTAAGGAAAGATGAACAGAGCAAAGTAGAGAGAGAGCCTTGATGAAAACCTACTCCAGAGCACTCAGGACCTCAGACTGGCGCGAAGGTTCACCTTCCAACTGGACAACGACCTTAAGCACACAGCTAGGACAATGCAGGAGTGGCTTAATGACAAGTCTCTGAATGTCCTTGAGTGGCCCAGCCAGAGCCTGGAATTGAACCCAGTCTAACATCTCTGGAGATACCTGAAAATAGCTGTGCGGCGACGCTCCCCATCCAACCTGACAGAGCTTGAGAGAGAGAGAAGAATGATAGAAGCTCCCCAAATATAAGTGTGCCAAGCTTGTAGCTTCATACCCAAGAAGACTCAAGACTGTCATCGCTGCTAAAGGTGCTTCAACAAAGTGCTGAGTAAAGAGTCTGAATACTTATGTAAATGTCATATTTCAGTCATTTTTTAAATTAATTTGCTAAAATGTCTAAACCGGTTATTGCTTTGTCATTATCATTATTGTATGTGGATTGATGAAGGGGGAAAAACAAAGTAATCAATTTTAGAATAAGGCTGTAACGTAACAAAATGTGGAAAAAGTCTAGGGGTTCTGAATACTTTCCCAAATGCACTGTATGTGTGTAAACAACCTCAAAGTCATTCGTAATAGCAGTGATTTGCTTCAAAAATATAACGTAACCGATTTTTCAGAATTTCTATTATTTATTTTTTACAACATTTTTATGAGTGTAATGATTATGGAAGCAATAAATAGCCTAACTGCCAGAATTTTTTATTTGTGGTAAAAAAAAATGAAATCAATCTGCTTTATGCTATTTAGGCAACTACAAACTCTTAAATTTTAAGTGAGTTTCGAAGTAAACCACTGATCCAGTTATATATATTAACCCTTCTAGACCAATGTGATGTGCAGACCCTCACGGTAAAGGTTGCATCTCAAATCATACCCTATTCCTATATAGTGCACAACTTTTGACTAAAGTTGTGCACTATGTAGAGAATACGGTGCCATTTGGCATCCAGTCAAAGAAACTGGTTTGATTTAGCTCTGATTAAGTGCTAGTTGGTTGGAGACTTTGAGTAGTAATAGTCTCCCTGGGCTCAGCTGCTCCCTAGCGTCTTGGTCAAAGTAAGGCTACATGGACAGGGAGAAACTTATTAGGAATTTTCTGATGTGAGCAGGTGGCTGTGGAGGTCTTTCTGTCCAATTTCGGAGGGCATGGGTGACTACTTTAGTGAAGAAAATAATATATCAGGTGGAGATGAAATGGAGAGAAATCCTTAGAAATAGTTCAATGTTTAGAAAAATACAATTATAGTTTAATCTCTTCCATAGTTGGAACTGTTGGATCTGACTGACATAAGTCACTGCTAATATCAATAGACACTATGGTCCTGTCTAGGGGATGTACTTGTACATCAAGCTTCCTCACGCTACACAAACTGGAAATAGGCTCCTGCTCTCGAAAAAAGTTTATATTTAGACCCTTAAAAGGTTCTTCGACTGTTCCCATCAAAGAACCCTTTGAAGAATTGCTTTTGGTTCCAGGTAGAACCCTTTTGAGTTCCATGTAGAAGCCTTTTTCCAGAGAGTTCTACATGGAACCAAAAATGGTTCTATCTGGAACCACAAAGGGTTATTCTGTGGGGTCAGCTAAAGAATAGTTTTGGAACCCTTTTTTCTGATTGTGTATGGGCCATTATGGTTTGGACAAGGCTTTTTATACTTTAATATTAAACCCAATGACCTATTTGCTTCTGGCCAGGCAGATGGGAGCGTCCCATCATTATCAATAGGCTAATGAATTCAGTAGAGTGATGTTGTTTTTCTTCTGGTGCAATGTGGAAAGGACCTTTGAGATCGTGACCTTTACATTTGGCTGATGCAATCATATTTCCCAAAATACTTTAATGAAGAGGTGGCAATTGGATATTGTAAAGTGTAATTTAAACATTCCAGTCATCAAATTTTTGGTGTAATTTTCTAGTTTCCAGTCATCAAATGTACAATTTATTTTAATTATCAAGAAGGTATCCACTGTAATTGCACTTGGATCAGACGAGGAGAGACATCAGATGGTAATTTGTATAATACTTCCCTTCTGCACTGTGAAGCCTGACTAGGCATTAGCCGCAGTTACTGACATGTGAAATGACACCATTGAGAATGCTGTGATTAGGCTGACCTTTTGGTGAGAGGGCAGGACGCAGTAGCACAGTCCAGGCTATGCTAATGTAATGTCAGACGGTGGTAACACATTCATTATTACAATTATTTAAATGCAAATTACTATCTTTAGACCCTGGAATAGTACAGCACTGATAGGGATGATAGTAGGCAGTGGTTTCCATTTATACACAGGAACATATTACACTGTTCTGATTGCATCTGGTTTAGAACTCAACAACTGTATTGGTTTCGTCAGTAAACAGTGGCAGGCCCAACCTGAATATCATCAATTTCAACAAGATATATTTAAAAATCCAATCTAACTCAGGTGCTAGGAGGATAGCAGGTCTTGATGGAGTATTGTGTCAGTTTAGGAAAAAACACATTTTGCACATGTAAAAATATTATCACATGTGAAACAATGTGGTTTTGGAACACTTCAAATTTGATGATATTGCATATGGAATATTGTCCCACTGCTCTTCAATGCCTGTGCGAAGTTGCTGTCTATTGGCGGAAACTGGAACACGCTATAGCACACTTCAATCTAGAGCATCCCGAACATGCTCAATGGGTGACATGTCTGGTGAGTATGCAGGCCATTGAAGAATTGGGACATCAGCAGCTTCCAGGAATTGTGTACAGATCCTTGCAACATGGGGCAGTGCATTATCATGCTGACACATGAGGTGTTTGCGGTGGATGCATGTCATAACAATGGGCCTCAGGACCTCGTCAATGTATCTCTGTGCCTTCAAATTGTAATCGATAAAATGTAATTGTGTTAATTTTCCATAGCTTTTGCCTACCCATACCCTAACCCCACAACGTTGACATCAGTAAAGCGCTTGTGAGGCCGGTTGAAGGTACTACCAAATTCTCTAAAACAATGTTTGAGGTGGCTTATCGTAGAGAAATTAACTTTGAATTCTCTTGCTACAGTTCTGGTGGACATTCCTGCAGTCAGCATGCCAATTGCACGTTCCCTCAAATCTTGAGATATCTGTGGCATCATGTTGTGTGACAAAACTGCACAAGGTAGACAGGCTTTTATTGTCCCCAGCACAAGGTGCACCTCTGTAATGATATGCCACACCTGTCAGGTAGATGGATTATCTTGGCAAAGGAGAAATGCTCACAAACAGGGTTGTGAACAAATTTGTGCACAGAATTTGAGAGAAATAAGCTTTTTGCGCATATGCAAAAGTTTTGGGATCTTTTGTTTTAGCTCAAGAAACATGGGAAGAAACACTTTACCAGCGCTTTATAATTTGGCTACTTAGCGAAAATTGTGAAATTATTTTATGTCCATCTTTAGGACAGTTTTCATTTATTTCCTTAAATATGATTTGACATTGCTATACAGTTGAAGTCGGAAGTTTACTTACACCTTAGCCAAATACATTTAAACTCAGTTTTTCACAATCCCTGACATTTAATCCTAGTAGAAATCCCCTGTTTTGGGTCAGTTAGGATCACCATTATATTTTAAGAATGTGAAATGTCAGAATAATAATAGAGAGAATTATATATTTCAGCCTTCATTTCTTTCATTACATTCCCAGTGGGTCAGCTGTTTACATACAGTACACTCAATTAGTATTTGATAGCATTGAATTTAAATGGTTTAACTTGGGTCAAACGTAACAGGTAGCCTTCCACAAGCTTCCAACAATAAGTTGGGTGAATTTTTGCCCATTCCTCCTGACAGAGCTGGTGTAACTGAGTCAGGTTTGTAGGCCTCCTTGCTTGCACACGCTTTTTCAGTTCTGCCCACAAATTTTCTCTCGGATTGAGGTCAGGACTTTGTGACGGCCACTCGAAGACTTTGTTGTCCTTAAGCCATTTTGCAACAACGCTTCGGGTCATTGTCTATTTGGGACCAAGCTTTAACTTCTTGAGATGTTGCTTCAATATATCCACAAAAGTTTCCATCCTCATGATGCCATTAATTTAGTGAAATGCACCAGTCCCTCCTGCAGCAAAGCACCACCACAGCAAATAACCCCCACAACATGATGCTGCCACCCCCGTGAATCACGGTTGGGATGGTGTTCTTTGGCTTGCAAGCCTCCCCTTTTTTCCTCCAAACATAACGATGGTCATTATGGCCAAACAGTTCTACATTTGTTTCATCAGACCAGAGGACATTTCTCCAAAAAGTATGATCTTTGTCCCCATGTGCAGTTGGGTATTTTATGGCGGTTTTGGAGCAGTGGCTTCTTCCATGCTGAGTGGGCTTTCAGGTTATGTCAATATTGGACTCATTTTACTGTGGCTATAGATACTTTTTTACCGGTTTCCTCCATCAAGGTCCTTTGCTGTTGTTCTGAGATTGATTAGCATGTTTCAAACCAAAGTTCGTTCAACTCTAGGAGAATGCGTCTCCTTCCTAAGCGGTATGACGGCTGTGTTGTCCCATGGTGTTTATACTTGCGTACTATTGAAATCAAATCAAATCAAATTTTATTTGTCACATACACATGGTTAGCAGATGTTAGTGCGAGTGTAGCGAAATGCTTGTGCTTCTAGTTCCGACAATGCAGTAATAACCAACAAGTAATCTAGCTAACAATTCCAAAACTACTACCTTATAGACACAAGTGTAAGGGGATAAAGAATATGTACATAAAGATATATGAATGAGTGATGGTACAGAGCGGCATATGCAAGATACAGTAGATGGTATTGAGTGCAGTATATACATATGAGATGAGTATGTAAACAAAGTGGCATAGTTAAAGTGGCAAGTGATACATGTATTACATAAGGATGCAGTAGATGATATAGAGTACAGTATATACGTATACATATGAGATTAATAATGTAGGGAACATTATATTAGGTAGCATTGTTTAAAGTGGCTAGTGATATATTTTACATAATTTCACATCAATTCCCATTATTAAAGTGGCTGGAGTTGAGTCAGTGTGTTGGCAGCAGCCACTCAATGTTAGTGGTGGCTGTTTAACAGTCTGATGGCCTTGAGATAGAAGCTGTTTTTCAGTCTCTCGGTCCCAGCTTTGATGCACCTGTACTGACCTCGCCTTCTGGATGATAGCGGGGTGAACAGGCAGTGGCTCGGGTGGTTGCTGTCCTTGATGATCTTTATGGCCTTCCTGTGACATCGGGTGGTGTAGGTGTCCTGGAGGGCAGGTAGTTTGCCCCCGGTGATGCGTTGTGCAGACCTCACTACCCTCTGGAGAGCCTTACGGTTGTGGGCGGAGCAGTTGCCGTACCAGGCGGTGATACAGCCCGACAGGATGCTCTCGATTGTGCATCTGTAGAAGTTTGTGAGTGCTTTTGGTGATAAGCCGAATTTCTTCAGCCTCCTGAGGTTGAAAAGGCGCTGCTGCGCCTTCTTCACGATGCTGTCTGTGTGGGTGGACCAATTCAGTTTGTCTGTGATGTGTACGCCGAGGAACTTAACTTACTACCCTCTCCACTACTGTTCCATCGATGTGGATAGGGGGGTTTTCCCTCTGCTGTTTCCTGAAGTCCACAATCATCTCCTTAGATTTGTTGACGTTGAGTGTGAGGTTATTTTCCTGAAACCACACTCCGAGGGCCCTCACCTCCTCCCTGTAGGCCGTCCTGTAGGCCGTTGTGTCGTCCACAAACTTGATGATTTAGTTGGAGGCGTGCGTGGCCACGCAGTCGTGGGTGAACAGGGAGTACAGGAGAGGGCTCAGAACGCACCGTTGTGGGGCCCCAGTGTTGAGGATCAGCGGGGTGGAGATGTTGTTGCCTACCCTCACCACCTGGGGGCGGCCCGTCAGGAAGTCAAGTACCCAGGTGCACAGGGCGGGGTCGAGACCCAGGGTCTCGAGCTTGATGACGAGCTTGGAGGGCACTATGGTGTTAAATGCCGAGCTGTTGTCGATGAACAGCATTCTCACATAGGTATTCTTCTTGTCCAGATGGGTTAGGGCAGTGTGCAGTGTGGTTGAGATTGCATCGTCTGTGGACCTATTTGGGCGGTAAGCAAATTGGAGTAGGTCTAGGGTGTCAGGTAGGGTGGAGGTGATATGGTCCTTGACTAGTCTCTCAAAGCACTTCATGATGACGGAAGTGAGTGCTACGGGGCGGTAGTCGTTTAGCTCAGTTACCTTAGCTTTCTTGGGAACAGGAACAATGGTGGCCCTCTTGAAGCATGTGGCAACAACAGACTGGGATAGGGATTGATTGAATATGTCCGGAAACACACGAGCCAGCTGGTCTGCGCATGCTCTGAGGGCGCGGCCGGGGATGCCGCCTGGGCCTGCAGCCTTGCGTGGGTTGACACGTTTAAATGTTTTCCTCACGTCGGCTGCAGTGAAGGAGAGTCCGCATGCTTTAGTTGCGGGTAGTGTCAGTGGCACTGTATTGTCCTCAAAGCGGGCAAAAAAGTTATTTAGTCTGCCTGGGAGCAAGACATCCTGGTCCGTGACGGTGCTGGTTCTCTTTTTGTAATCCGTGATTGACTGTAGACCCTGCCACATACCTCTTGTGTCTGAGCCGTTGAATTGAGATTCTACTTTGTCTCTATACTGACGCTTAGCTTGTTTGATTGCCTTGCGGAGGGAATAGTTACACTGTTTGTATTCGGTCATGTTTCCAGTCACCTTGCCCTGATTAAAAGCAGTGGTTCGCGCTTTCAGTTTCACGCGAATGCTGCCATCAATCCACGGTTTCTGGTTTGGGAATGTTTTAATCGTTGCTATGGGAATGACATCTTCAACGCACGTTGTAATGAACTCGCAAACCGAATCAGCGTATTCGTCAATGTTGTCGTCTGACGCAATATGGTACATATCCCAGTCCACATGATGGAAGCAGTCTTAGAATGTGGAATCAGATTGGTCGGACCAGCGTTGAACAGACCTCAGCGCAGGAGCTTCTCGTTTTAGTTTCTGTCTGTAGGCAGGGATCAACAAAATTGTTTCTACAGATTAATGTGGTACCTTCAGGCATTAGGAAATTGCTCTCAAGGATGAACCAGACTTGTGGAGGTCAACAATTTTTTTCAGAGTTCTTGGCTGATTTCTTTTGATTTTCCCATGATGTCAAGCAAAGAGGCACTGAGTTTGAAGGTAGACCTTGAAGTACATCCACAGGTACTCCTCCAATTGACTCAAATTATGTCAATTAGCCTATCAAAGGCTTCTAAAGCCATGACAATTTTCGGGGAATTTTCCAAGCTGTTTAAAGGCACAGACAACTTAGTGTATGTAAACTTCTGACCCACTGGAATTGTGATACAGTGAATTATAAGTGAAATAGTCTGTTAACAATTGTTGGAAAAATTACTTGTGTCATGCACAAAGTAGATATCCTAACCAACTTGCCAAAACTATAGTTTTGACAAGAAAGTTGTGGAATGGATGAAAAACTAATTTTAATGACTCCAACCTAAGTGTATGTAAACTTCCGACTTCAACTGTATATATTGTACATTGCCTTGAGAAAGTTCACACCCCTTGACTCTTTGCACATTTTGCTGTGTTTTTGAGATGTGTCACTTGCCTACAAACAATACCCCATAATGAAAAAGTGGAATTCTGAAGATTATTTTTCTTCCATGTAATTATAAAGGAATTGCTGAAATGTCTTGAGTCAATACATATTCAACCCCTTTGTTATGACAATCCTAAATATGATCAAGAGTCAATTTAAAATATATATACATTTGCATATTAAGTTGCATGGACTCTAGGAGAATAATAGTGTTTAACAAGATTTTTAATGACTACCCCATCTCTGTACCCCACACATACAATTATCTGTAAGGTCCCTCAGTCGAGCAGTGAATTTCAAACACAGATTCAACCATATAGACCAGGGAGTTTTTCCAATTCCCAGCAAAGTAGGCAGATGCAATTGGCAGATGCAAAAAAATGCTTCTACTGGTTCTATGCTGAAATATGGAATGGTTTAAAGATGGCCAAAATATGAACCATTCACCCCTTTAGGTATTAAATAAAAATATATACAAAATATTTGATAAAATATTGAATTTGGCCTTTACAACTATAGCCCAGAGAAACGCTTTCATAAATGGCAAAGACAGTCAAAAAATATAGCTTAAGAAACAAGGTTTTGAAGTGTTTGTCCTATCTAGGAGACATAAGAAAGCTCAGGCTATATATATATATGTTTTACAATACATATTTAACCCCTTTTTTGGTAGGCACAAACTACGTTCATACTTGGGTTGAATATTTTCCCTGTGTTTTACAAATGTTTCTTCCCAAGAATAAATCACTTTTCTCCTGGGTTACCAGTGTTTCCCTCCAAAACCGGAAGTGTCATTCAAAAGCATTATAAAGCATATAAATAGGCCTATGTCTGCATTTTGACAAGAGCTTTACATTTCGAGCCTGATGAACCAAACATTAAATACATTTTACTGGCCCTACATTAAAGACATTTAATAATCCCAAGCCCAAATAATTGTGTTGTTATCTAATACATAGGCTATACAATATAGGCTACTGCACATTGCACATGACAGAAAAACATAAAAGTCCATAGATGTCGCTAGCTACGTATATGCACTCTCGGTTAAGTAAATGAAATAAGCTCCTGTATTACTGTACTGTCTTGTATTATATGGACTGGAATTACGCACCTCATTCAAACCATGATAAAGCAGGGAGAGAACATGCACTTCTGGTGCGGCACATGTAGTCTACAAAGTTACAAGTATAGGCTCGTGAATATGATTTTCATTTTGAAATATAATAGGGCCTATTTGTATAATTGGTAGGCTGACATATTTACCTTTCATAATATTTTCCCTAATGTTATTAGCCTACCTCCTCTTTCTCTCTATTGTTGCTTCATTCTTTCCTCGCTTTCAACAGTTAAATTAAATATGTTTTTTTGTCCTTATCGTCATCATTCTAATGACATCCTTGAAGTATATAGGACTATAATTAAATGCAGAAGGCTTTCACTTCTCTTTATGAGTATTGAATGGTTATGGGTCTGAATAAATAACTGCAATAGCCTAGCGCCAACGTGCGTCCCTCTTCGAATAGTCTATTGGAATAAGAAATGCTCATGTCAAGCAAGCTATTCTAGTCTAGCTTTCCTTGCATGGGACTCCAAGAGCTAAGGAGTATTTTTTATGGAGAGGGGACATTGGAGCACAGGTGCGTGTGCAAGAGATAGAGGCTATAAATTAGAAATGTATTATGCATTCATTAACTAAATATATGGCTAATACTGCATTACATCTATTACCTGGTAGGCTAGGACATCTATATATCAATTAAGAACAGGATGATGTATTTTGGATGCATTTGAATGGAGTTGGTGGAGAGAAAGAAAGACTGTGAGAGTGCTCTGATTTAAAGCAATGATACTTGAGACATAGCAGCCTCAATGAAAAAAAATTGTAATCTTTCAAATAAAAAAATAAGAACGTCCAAAAGCCAAATGGTGGTTAAATTAGACTTCATATTACTGTAGCACAAACTATGCTGCAGCAAATGCAGGCCTGATTGTCACAAGGAAAAAAATGTTACTATGATTAGATGATAGGTCTACATGTAAACTGCGCTCCATACTGAGATGGGGTGTCTATCCCCACCCTGAGCATTGACGATTCATCATGCAGAGGCCATAGAGAAGCCAGATTTAGACATTGTATATCATTTAACAGTTCTATTTAAAGTCATGCTGTTCATATTATAATTAGCCAGTTTCACAGTTATTTATCCTGGGAAAAGGGAGTGGTTTTGGACAGTATATCCCAGTGAATCTCGGTAACCGGGTTCCAGAACATTCAACCCTACTTCATACTTCCATTAATTTGTAAAAACCGGTACCGGTTACTTTCAGACAAGTCCCCTGACACTTGTGGGGGTCATTGAATAAAACGGAGAACACCCTCATTTCATGAGAATCTCTTTGTTTGTAGTTCAAATGTTTCGGATGCTACAAACAGAAGTTGGCATATCGACTTCAGACAAGTCCCCTGACACTTGTGTGGGTCGTATAGCAAAACTGTTACAAAGGTTTTATTGAGTTGACCGATTTGTTTAGATGCCTTATGGTCTGACAAACATAAAATCTATCTCTGCCAACTTTCACTGCAGATGCGGTGGATTGAGATGCATCCAATGCCAAAAAAACAGACATGTTTTGATGGGGATTTTTTTATTATATAACTTAGATTGACACACCGGCTGTGGGGTTTACTTTATGTCCTGAATACAAAGAGCTATGTTTGGGGCTATTCTAACACAACACATCACTGAGTACCACTCTTCCTATTTTCAAGCTATTCTAACACAACACATCACTGAGTACCACTCTTCGTATTCTCAAGCATGGTCGTGTCTTCATGTTATGGGTATGCTTGTCACCACCAAGGACTGGGGAGGTTTTTAGGATCGAAAGAAACAGAATAGAGTTAAGCACAGGCAAAATCCTAGAGGAAACCCTGTTTCAGTCTGCTTTCCAACATACGCTGGGAGACATTCACCTTTAAGCAGGACAATAACCTGAAACACAAAGCCTAACATCACTGGAGTTGCTTACCAATACAACATTGAATGGTCCTGAGTGGCCCAGTTACAGTTTTGACTTACACTGTACAAAACATTAGGAATACCTTCCTTATATTGAGTTGCACCCCATTTTGCCCTCAGAAGAGCCTCAATTGGTCGGGCTTAGACTCTACAAGTTGTCGAAAGTATTCCACAGGGATGTTGGCCCATGTTGACTCCAATGCTTCCCACAGTTGTGTCAAGTTGGATGAATGTCCTTTAAGTGGTGGAACAATCTTGATACACAAGGGAATCTGTTGATTATGAAAAACCCAGCAGCTTTGTGGTTCTTGACACACTCAAACCGGTGCGCCTGGCACCTACTACCATATCCTGTTCAAAGACAAAGATTGTGTCTTGCCCATTCCCCCTCTGAATGGCACACACACAATCCCTGTCGGAATTGTCTCAAGGATTAAAAATCCAATAAGGGGGTCATAGCTTCACCTGGATTCACCTGGTCAGTCTTTGTAGAGTAGGTGTTTCTAATGTTTGTACACTCTGTATTTCGGCTTGAAAATCTATGGCAAGACTTGAAAATGGCTGTCTAACAATGATCAACAGCCAATTTGGCAGAGCTTGGAAAATCTTAAAAAGAATAATGTGCAAATATTGTACAATCCAGGTGTGCAAAGCTTGTAGAGACTTACCCAGAACGTCTCACAGCTGTAATTGCTGCCAAAGGTGATTTTAACATGTATTTACTCAGGGGTGTGAATGTATTTCAAAAAATAAAAAATTACAAAGAAATTCTAAAAACATGTTTTCACTTTGTCATTATGGGTTATTGCATGTAGATGGGTGAGATAAAAATGTAGTTCATCCATTTAGAATTCAGGCTGTAACATAACAAAACATGGAATAAGTCAAGGGGAATGAATACTTTCTGAAGGCACTGTATATTCCAGTCCAAATAATGAATTCACCAGATAGAGATCAAGCCAGGTAATACAATATCTGACAAAACAGTTAACTACTGGACTGAAGATATGTTAAAGTGAAATGAAAAAAGATGCATATCTGTTGATATCTAGCCAATGATTTTGCCCCATATAAAATAAACATTACCAAGATGTCAATGAGGTTTAATGAACTAGACATATTTGTCAAAAAAACAGGCAAGAAAAGTGTGAGAGCACCGAACAATCCTCACCCTCAAAATGACATATACATCCATAACTCACCTTGTAGAAAATGCCAGAGACCGACAGAATGGCAAAACAATGTAAAGGTCTAATCCTGATGACCTGTTTAGCAAAAATATTGGCATTTTAATAAAAATACCTGTCAGGATGACCTTCTTCTATTTCCTCATAAATGACACGCTATTCATTTTATAGTGCACTACTTTTGACCAGAGCCTCTTTTGACCAGAGCCTCTGGGAATAGGCTGGCAATTGAGATGCAGTGATGCTCAAATTATAGAATATCAGCTGCATACTGGACCCTGTTCCATTTAAATTACTGAAAGAGCTGCTTCCTGTGCTTGGCCCTACTCTGTTGAACATAATAAACGGCTCTCTATCCACCGGATGTGTACCAGGCTCACTAAAAGTGTCAGTAATAAAGCCTCTCTTGAAAAGTCAAATCTTGATCCAGAAAATATAAAAATGATCGGCCTATATCGAATCTCCCGTTCCTCTCAAAAAAAAAGAAGCTGTTGTGCAGCAACTCACTGCCTTCCTGAAAACAAACAATGTATACGAAACGCTGCGGTCTGGTTTTAGACCCCATCATAGCACTGAGACTGCACTTGTGAACGTTCTAAATGACCTTTTAATGGCGTCAGACCGAGGCTCTGCATCTGTCCTCTTGCTCTTATACCTTAGTGCTGCTTTTGATACCATCGATCACCACATTCTTTTGGAGAGATTAGAAGCCCAAATTGCTCTACACGGACAAGTTCTGGCATGGATTAGATCTTATCTGTCGGAAAGATATCAGTTTGTCTTTGTGGATGGCTTGTCCTCTGACAAATCAACTGTAAATTTCGGTGTTCCTCAAGGCTCCGTTTTAGGACAACTATTGTTTTGACTATATATTTTACTTCTTGGTGATGTCATTCGGAAACATAATGTTAACTTTCACTATTATGCGGCTGACACAGCTTTATATTTCGATCAAACATGCCCTCCCTGGAAGCCTGTGGTTCAGACATAAGGAAGTGGATGGCGGAAAATCTTCTACTTTTAAACTCGGACAAAACAGAGATGCTTGTTCTAGGTCCCAAGAAACAAAGAGATCTTCTGTTGAATCTGTTAATTAATATTGATGGTTGTACAGTCGTCTCAAATAAAACTGTGAAGGACCTTGGCGTTACTCTGGACCCTGATCTCTGTTTTGTCGAACATATCAAGGACAGCTTTTTTCCAACTATGTAACATTGCAAAAATCTGAAACTTTCTGTTTAAAATTAATCCATGCTTTTGTCACTTCTGGGTTAAACTACTGCAATGCTCTACTTTCCGGCTACCCGTATAAAGCACTAAATATACTTCAGTTAGTGCTAAACATGGCTGCCAGAATCTTGACTAGAACCAACAAATTTGATTATATTACTCCATTGCTAGCCTCTCTACACTGGCTTCCTGTTAAGGCAAGGGCTGCTTTCAAGGTTTTATTGCTAACCTACAAAGCATTACATAGGCTTGCTCCCACCTATCTTTCCGATTTAGTCCTGCCTTACATACCTACACGTACGCTACGGTCACAAGACGCAGGCCTCCTTGCTGTCCCTAGAATTTCTAAGCAAACAGCTGGAGGCAGGGCTTTCTCAAATAGAGCTAAATTTTTATGGAATGGTCTGCCTATCCATGTGAGAGACGCAGACTTGGTCTCAACCTTTAAGTCTTTATTGAAGACTCATCTCTTCAGTAGGTCCTATGATTGAGTGTAGTCTGGCCCAGGAGTGTGAATGTGAATGAAGAGGCACTGGAGCAACGAACCACCCTTGCTGTCTCTGCCTGGCCGGTTCCCCTCTCTCCACTGGGATTTTCTGCCTCTAACCCTATTACAGGGGCTGTGTCACTGGCTTGCTGGTGCTCTTCCATGCTGTCCCTAGGAGGGGTGCATCACTTGAGTGGGTTGAGTCACTGACGTGATCTTCCTGTCCAGGTTGGCAACCCCTTGGATTGTGCCTTGGCGGAGATCTTTGTGGGCTTTTCTCGCCCTTGTCTCAGGATGGTAAGTTGGTGTTTGAAGATATCCTTCTAATGGTGTTGGTGCTGTGCTTTTGCAAAGTGGGTGGAGTTATATCCTGCCCGTTTGACCCTGTCCAGGGGTATTGTCAGACGGGGCCACAGTTTCTCGCGACCCATCCTGTCTCAACCTCCAGTATTTACGCTGCAGAAGTTTGTGTCAGATGGCTAAGGTCAGTCTGTTATATCTGGAGTATTTCTCTTGTCTTATCCTGTGTCCTGCTCTCTCTAATTCTCTTTCTTTCTTTTTTTCTCTCTCTCGGAGGACCTGAGCCCTAGGACCATGCCTCAGGACTACCTGGCCTTATGACACCTTGCTGTCCCCAGTCCACCTGGCCATGCTGCTACTCCAGTTTCAACTGTTCTGCCTGCGTCTATGGAACCCTGACCTGTTCACCGGATGTGCTACCTGTCCCAGACCTGCTGTTTTCAAATCTTTAGAGACAGCAGGAGCGGTAGAGATACTCTGAATGATCGGCAATGAAAATCCAACTGACATTTACTCCTGAGGTGCTGACCTGTTGCACGCTCGTCAACCACTGTGATTATTATTATTTGTCCCTGCTGGTCAGCTATGAACATTTGAACATCTTGGCCATGTTCTGTTATAATCTCCACCTGGCACAGCCAGAAGAGGACTTGTCACCCCTCATAGCCTGATTCCTCTCTAGGTTTCATCCTTTCTAGGGAGTTTTTCCAAGCCACCGTGCTTCTACACCTGGATTGCTTCCTGTTAGAGGTTTTAGGTTGGGTTTCTGTACAGCACTACAGCACTGCACATCAGCTGATTTAAAAGGGCTTTATAAATACATTTGATTGATTGATTTGGTGTTGCCAGTCTGCATACTTCTAGTTTCAGTGTGAGACCTAGAATAATTAGCATGCAGTTTGAGATTAAAATAAAAGGTCTGGAGTGAAAACCGCTAGATGACAAGGTTTGAAAACTTGACCAATTAAAATCAAATGTTCCCTTTAGAGCAGTCAGGTAGGTGGGAAGTATAACTGTATTTGTTGGCTGGCTTCCCTTAGATCTTTGACACTGTTTGGTACTGTCAATACTTAATCAGACCTAAGTCTGGGTGAGTTTTGGACATGATGAGGACATAGTTATGTTTATCCCTACATGTACAGAATAATGGCATATGCATTTTGGCCTGTCATTTTCTTATCTGTTTATTTTACACTAATCCATAGCCTGCCCTTTAGAGCAATCCTTCTCTATGGGGCTCAAGTTGTCTCTTCATAAGAGTGAACATTTCATTTACTTGTGAGCATTAGATAACATAAGACCAACATCATCAACAAAAAACTCCAAAAACTGCTGAATGTGGCATGCACACTATTTACTTACTGACTTGTGTGGCTTATTGTAGTTCGGAATCAATAATTGATGTATTTGTCTTTATTCGTGTATTGCATTTTATCGCAACTCGTTCCCAAACACATCACTACCAAAGAAAGCCACAGCAGTCACACACTGCTCATAAGCCAGTTTAATTAGTGCAGGCATCTAAAAGCATTCCTTAACAAGACATGTTAAAACCTAATAACACATCAAACATTACTGACAGGCTGCCCCCAGGAAATCAGCCACATGGTTTTACACTCAGAGAAGTGTTCAGCTCCTTCCAATAACAATCGCAGGGAAAAGGCAGTACATGTTGTTATCATATTTTTTTAAGTCTCAGAGAATTTATTCTCTTTCCAATATCACTGAGGAGATGACTGTTTCATTCTGTCTGTGGTCAACAGGTTCTAGTTTTATAATTGCCTTCTATTCATACTTAAGCCAGAGGCTAGATGGAGCTACATGGTAATTGTGCAAGCCTTAGGACATTGTTGTCAGTCCAACATGCCAATGTGGCTAAACTAATAATTGAGAACCTCAGCATATTATATTCCAGGCAAAGTTAACTAGTGGCTTTAAAACAGTCATCCTATAGGGACATCTGTATTGTTACTTGACAATACTGTGCTATCTAAAAAATATCACAAAAAAACAAGCAAGTGCTATACGGGCCAGAACAATCTGTATGAAATCTGAAAAGACAATATGTAAGTTAGAATAATACACGACAAGAAATACAGTGGCCTGCGAAAGTATTCACCCCATTGGCATTTTTCCTATTTTGTTGCTGCCACGCCCTGACCTTAGAGAGCCTTTTTATTTCTCTAATTGGTTAGGTCGGGGTGTGATATGGGTGGGCATTCTAGTTTTCCTATTTCTTTGTTTGCCTGGTATGGTTCCCAATCAGAGGCAGCTGTCTACCGTTGTCTACTTAGGCAGCCTTTTTCACCCTTTAGTTTGCGGGATCTTGATTTTGTATAGGTGCTGTGTAGCCTGCAGAACTTTACTTTCATTTTGTATTTTGTTGTGTTTCGGTGTTAATTTTAATAAAAGTTTGCCTACCACGCTGCACCTTGGTCCGATCCTTCAAACAACGAGCATAACAGTTGCCTTACAACCCAGAATTAAAATGGATTTTTGGGGGGTTGGTACCATTTGATTTACACAACATTACACTTTGAAGATGCAAAATGTTCTTTTTTTAACAAACAAGAAATGAGACAAAAACTGCTAAACGAAATCTCAGCTTTGCTAAAAATTCACAAAAGAAAATATTACATTCATTATTATAGTGATTAAGGAGTAACATTAAAACAGAATAATATGCAGTACCAACATCAGACAACTATACAGAAAACCCCTCCAATTCGTGAAATAAGTAAATTAAATCAATGATGATAGAATAGATTAACTGATTAATAAAATATTTGTGAATATGTACTAGTGATAAGTACTAAGTGATCAGGTCAAATGTAATCATACTGTCATTGATAAAGATTTTTATACTATTTTAACTAAACAGCGTACCACTTACTTTACCCCCCTCCCTATCATTTAATTCCCTTAAAAAACACATGTTAAATAGCTTTCACATGTTGAGCTGAAATGTAAAAAAAAGAAGAAAAAAAAGAAACGTGATGCCAGATGTTCACATATGAAATCATACACTGAGTGTACACCTCACCTCAGAACAGCCTCAATTTGTCGGGGCATGGTGTCAAGCGTTCCACAGGGATGCTGTTCCCTCTGGCCTCCCCTCATATACACAATCCATATTTCAATTGTATCGAAGCTTAAAAATCCTTCTTTAACCTGTGTCCTCCCCTTCATCTACACTGATTGAAGTGGATTTAACAGGTGACATCAATACAGGATCATAGCTTTCACCTGGATTCACCTGGTCAGTTTATGTCATGGAAAGAGTAATTTCTCCTAATGTTTTATACATTTAGTGTATGTTCACATGTATTACATTTGGAGTTCACATATTAACACAACATTTGAAATGTGAGGAAAATAACATGTTTGCTCTCTCACACACTCACTTGCCTAGTTAAATGAAGGTTAAATAAATACAAAATAAATAAAACATGTGGAATTATATTTTCACTTGAAAACATTTTGTCACATTTATTTCACAAAATCATGTTTTCCCCTGTGTAGTTGGTGTTATCACATGTCGCTTTTACATGTTGTAACATATCAAATTAACTTCACATAATTTCACATGATCACATGTGAAATCTGTGTGTTTTTCTGTAAGGGGTGTTATTATAGCTGAGTCAATTACATGAAGGGGAGCAGGGAACAGGTGACTGGAAAGCAACTCAATTCCAGGACATAAATGATCTGTGGACTGACCAGCTGGTGCAACTGGGACAGGCTACATCAATTGACAGACGCCAGATTGCTTACCGACTTGTCAGTACCACATCTGACCTCTGATGCCTGCCATGTATTTTCAGGAATCCGAATGGGGGTGGTGATGGCCGGATCAGATGGACAGTTTTTTTATACGATTAACCATGAGCTGTCCTACAAAGTAATAAGATCACTCTAGTACTGCCACCAAGAGACCTTCCCATAAATTGGATGTGATACATGGATGTTAGCAGAAGCACTGTGGAAGCCTACAGCCGGGGCTGGTAGACCTTAACCCCGAGCAATAGTCTTACATTTTCAATATTACAATGCTGACTTACTAACTGAAATCAGAAATAACTTACTGCTGAAAATGAAAGACATAAAGTTAAATTAAATGTTCATACACAAACAGACCCCATTTTATTCCTGTTTGCTGCTGAGGTGACATTCAATAACACTTATAATCACAACACGGATTACTGCTCCGATGCAGAATGAGTGATAACTGAAAATGCCTTTGTCAGAAATCCCCCCACTACATTTAAGATTAAGATTTTAACTTATATTTATCTGAATGTCCAACAAATTGATCATGACTAGTTGTTTTGCATATTCAAACTATGAATATACTTTCTACACTAAACATTCAGAGTTCAAAATATAAAGTAAAAATATAATAACTCTGCCAAGATTAAACATATCACAGGAGTATGTGTTTGATTAGTGTCCTATATTGTTATTAATAAGAAGACAGTTTGAACATTCTGTGAATTGTATGTATAATTATAGAAAAGGTTGAGAGTGACATTGACAAGGCAATAAATGCAGAAGGAGAGGGTTTTGAGGTATGAAAAACCCTCTGCATGAAAGGCATTAATGAGTAACTTGGTATTTGCTATCTGGGCACTGATATATGACTGTGAGAGTTAGATGCCTGACACATCTCTTCTACTCTAATTGGGAAGTACTGTACCTCAAGACTTGTAAGGTTGGCGAGCAAATCATGAATTCTTAATAGAATGTGAATCAATATTCCTCAGTGTTGTTAAATAAAATAATCACATTTTTCAGTGTCTATATGCAGGGAACCACATCAACAAAACCTCCCTTTTCTATCTTGGCAGTTTATTACTCGGGATGCTTAAAATTCGCATCTCATTGGATGAATAACAGTATTAAGGCCAATAAGCCAAGAAAATATTAAGTTCATAAAGGAAGTTAGTACCAGACAGAAGACATTGATTTAGTCGAGAAAAACAAACACTTGATAGGAACCATTGGATAGCATCTTGAAATGGTCATAGTTAGGATTTATTATCAGATATTATTCAACCAGGTGGTTAACTGTTATGTGTTCTTAGATATGTAATTTACCGGGTTTAAATAATTTGGTATAAATCTTAGCGGGTTTTTTGAAATAAATTAGCCGGCTTGTAAAATATGCTTATATAACACGATCCATACATATGCCACTTGAAGTGGCTTTATACTGCATGAAATGGCAATCTCCCAGCCTCATGGAGCATGCTGTAATCATCAAACCTACTATTAAGGGATGTTTTGAACCCAACTTAGTATTCTAGGCATACAATGTTCAATCTGTCTTTCAACAGCACATGTATCTGCGTAGATGTAAATGCCGTGGGCACATTATTTCCTTACATTGGTTGCCTGGATACGTTGTTTCTGTTACATTGTGATTAGGTGCTTCTGAAACTTTTTATTCCAATGTGAAGTCTGTTTATTTACTTGCCAGTATTGATTCACTGGTACATTGTTAATGTTGTATACAATATGTACATCTAGATCATATAACTGAGATGAAAAAAATATACACAACAATTGAATTTATAACTTTATATATATACTGTATAGACATATTGTATATTTGTAAAGGAAAAAACCAAACAGAAAATGTCACGTTCTGTGAGTTCTATTCTCGTTTATCAACACTCATGGCTAGCAGTAGATAAACACCAACCTCCTCTGACCCAAAATACACATTTATATATTTTATATATATTTTTTTTATATCATTTATATATCACAAAAACAGTTCAATGCAAATATACTGTTAAGGCAAAATAGCCTTAATATAATTTCCTTGTCAGAGCCATTGAATAGCACAGTGTATCCCTCTAAAATGCCAATCACTTTAAAACTGTACGGACAAAACCTAACGACAGTAGGAAACGTAAACGTTCTGGGGGTGACATTCCAGCAAGATATAAAATGGACAACACACATTCATAACCTCGAAACAGAAGGAAAACATTGAATAGACCATCTAAAAGCCTTCTGTGGGAGGAGTACCGGAACAGTGCTAACTACAGTACTGAAAGTGTACCAGAACTACATCAGGCCTGTTTCGAGTACTCTTCCCCAGCCTGGATAATGGCATCAGCCAAACTAAAAAACAAACTGCAAATCATACAGACAACCGCAATAAGAGCAGCCCACCACCTCCCAAGCTACCTACTGTATCTATAACCTACCTTCATAATATATCTGGCATGAAAACCATCAATGAATACCTGGATCTGTTAGGATATTAGGAAAACAATACATATCCAAAGAAAAAGACAACCAATCAGTAAAGAAAACAATATAAGAAGCAATAAATTACACTCTCCACATTACTCTCCACCTTACTGGACACCTGACCTACAAGAAAACCCAAAACCAAGTCCGTACCCAAACCCCCCTAACCCTTACCCTAAATGGGGTTCTTATCCAAGCCCCAACCTGACCCCTTAAAAACCTATCCTGGGCTCAGATTCAAACCCTCAACCAAAGACATTCAAGGATGCTATCTTCATACCCAAAGGAGCTGTGGACAACAACAACAATATATATATATAATTGATCTACAGTACACCTATTTGTATGTGTCCTTTATCTACTTTGTATATACTTACTTGTGTAGAAATATTGCAGAAAAAGTTTCACTTCTCCTTTACACTCACACAAATGTCTTGCCAAACCATGCTCCTCCCCCTCCACAATGGTGACCAATCAAGCTAGAAGCAATGGGTAGAAAAGAGCAGATGATATGTGTTATCCAACCGTGACCAATTCTACTACCGTATCAATAATGCTAGTAGCTAGCCACCATCCAGAGATGGGCAGTATTTATGTTATATGTATTTGAAATGTTGTCTATTTTGTCATTTGTATTTCACTGGCCTGAGCTACAGTCCAGTGTATTTTGAAACAAAAAATGTTAGAGAGCTGTATTTTGTATTTTCAAAATACAAAATACTTTTCAACAGTCCTGATAGAAAATTACGTAGGCCTTCTTTATTCTACAATAAATTGAAATTAAAAAAACATTGTGTTCGTACTTACAAATATTTGTAGTATTTTTAAAATACAAGATTTGTATTTTATTTTGATACGTTGGGGTCTTTTGGAATTCTTTATATGAAATGGGCAACACACATTCAATTTTGAAATTGTAATTTTTTTTGCCTATGTCTGCCACCATCCTTTTATCATGTTGTCCTCCTCATGCCTGTCGGACCACGGAGCCAAAAAGAAAGATGTTCTGCGGATTAGAAACTGTCTGTATCCCATTATTAAACTAGTTTATCGAGACAACTGCTACACAGTGATGTCGCAAAGTATTAAGATACCGTATGAAAATAACACTCTATATCCCCATATCCAAAATCTGGGAATTGGAATTTGGGTGAGATAGATAAAAGTTTAGGTCTTCTATTTCTATATTGCCTTGATTTATCCCCGCCCTCAAATGAGCACACACAGTGCCTCTGATCTCTCTCGTCTTAAATTAATTTTAGCTGATCCTCTTCCTGATATGCCATAAAAGTTCAGAGGGATTGTACTGATTAAACTTGTGAGGCGGTGTCATATTGTAGAAAGTGTTGAGAGAGGAGCATCTCCAGCACTAAACTGGGCTGATTAAAGTGTTGTTTGACATAGATGCAGACAAAGCCAAGACGAGAATATTCAACCCTGAGGCTTCAGCTTCCTACTGAATGGGATACCTGATTGCTGCTGTTCGGAGTCTTCACTGCTGCAGTGAAGTGCCATTTTGGTTATGGCTTTGTATACTCCTTTTAATCTAATTTGAGACAGCCTGACAAGTATATTGCATCAGAGACTTTTCAGTCACATCTCACAGACATCACTTGCCTCTGCGTGATATGATAGAGACTGGACAAAATCCAGCAAAATCTGTATTCGATTCAATACCTGCCTTTCTTCTCTTTGTTTTACTAAGAGGAAAAAGTTAACCATTTAAAATAAGCATTTCCTATTTTTAATTTTTATAATTGAAACCTCCTTTAGTGGTTTTGCAAAATCCAAATCACTTCTCCCAAATGGTGTCTCTATATTGTACTAGCAGTCTGTTTTGAAGTAGTCTACTTTTCATTATAAACTAACCATTTTAGTGAAAGCTTAACAATGGCAATTGTGAGCATAACAGGGTAAATTGATCTTCACAGTACACAACATATTGGTCGAGTTCACAGTTGTTTGGCTGAAACAAACTAAATTGAGTTTTCAAGTCAACGTTAATGTGAATTGTTAGAACTGAACTGATATGATACTGTCTATCAGCTGTGAGTGTTTGAATGCAATGTGTTTCTGGGGAGCTAGACTGTCTCAAGCAATTCATTGTGTGGTTTTTACAGTGTTACTCTTCCCATTGTCTCTTTCTGAGATTTGAAACCATTTAGTGCCTCAATCATTTCACTTGCTCATAAAATATTGATCTGTATGATTGCAGTTTCAAGCCTGGAGCACCACACAGATTGAACTAGTCTTAAAATAAATGTATTTTTTAATGGATTTTAAAGTTCAGAGGGTTCTTTTATTGGTTTTACTACCCTACCCGACTAAAGTGACAGGTAAACTAGCGGTGAGAGCATTTGGCTAGTAACTGAAAAGTCGCCTTTTTGAATCCCTGAGCCGATTAGCTGAAAAATATGTCTGTGACCTTGAGCAAGGCACTTAATCCAAATTGCTCATTTACATGGCTCTGGATAATCCTGTCTACTAAATTACGTAAATGTACATAGTTGGAAATACCATTCACAAATCAAAAGGGTTCTTCAGTGGGGCCTCCTGAGTGGCACAGCGGTCTAATGCGCTGCATCACAGTACCTGAGGTGTCACTACAGACCTGGGTTCGATCCCAGGCTGTGTTGTGACCAAGAGTCCCATAGGGCGGCACACAATTGGCCCAGTGTTTTCCGGGTTTGGCTGGGGGGGGGGCTATTCTTGGCTCATTTTGCATTAGCGACTCCTTGTGGCAGGCCAGGTGCCTGCAGGCTGAATTCAGTCATCAGTTGAACGGTGTTTCCTCTGATACATTGGTGCAGCTGGCTTCTGTGTTAAGCAGGCAGGTGTTAAGAAGTGCAGTTTGGCAGGTCTTGTTTCAGTGGATGCATAACTTGACCTTTGCCTCTCCCTAGCCCATTGGGGAGTTGCAGCGATGAGACAAGATCCCAGTTGAACATCACGAAAAAGGAGGTAAAATACAACAGCAACAAAAATCTTCATCCTTGAAGCATGCTTTATCCTTCTGTGAAGACTATTACATTTGAATTACAATGTGTTGTCTTCTGCCCTATGGGCATTATTGTTAGCCAATCAGCACTGTAAAATAACATATATGAATACATTATGCACGTAGTTTCTACCACAGAAAAAGTACATATTTTGTTCTTGTTGAATGTGTAACAATTCTCACTGGATTCAGGAATGTGAAATATAAAACACTGAAAACATGTCCAAATAGAATTAGGTACATAGGAGGGGTGCGTCACTTGAGTGGGTTGAATCACTGATGTGATCTTCCTGTCTGGGTTGGCGCCCACCCTTGGGTTGTGCCGTGGCGGAGATCTTTGTGGGCTATACTCGGCCTTGTCTCAGGATGGTAAGTTGGTGGTTGAGGATATCCCTCTAGTGGTGGGGGAGCTGTGCTTGTGCAAAGTGGGTGGGGTTATACCCTTCCTGTTTGGCCCTGTCTGGGGGTGTCATCGGATGGGGCCACAGTGTCTCCTGACCCCTCCTGTCTCAGCCTCCAGTATTTACGCCGCAGTAGTGTGTGTCGGGGGGCTAGGGTCAGTTTGTTATATCTGGAGTACTTCTCCTGTCCTATCCGGTGTCCTGTGTGAATTTAAGTATGCTCTCTCTGATTTTCTCTTTCTCTCTTTCTTTCTCTCGGAGGACCTGAGCCCTCGGACCATGCCTCAGGACAACCTGACATGATGACTCCTTGCTGTCCCCAGTCCACCTGGCCGTGCTGCTGCTCCAGTTTCAACTGTTCTGCCTGTGATTATTATTATTTGACCATGCTGGTCATTTATGAACATTTGAACATCTTGGCCATGTTCTGTTATAATCTCCACCCGGCACAGCCAGAAGAGGACTGGCCACCCCACATAGCCTGGTTCCTCTCTAGGTTTCTTCCTAGGTTTTGGCCTTTCTAGGGAGTTTTTCCTAGCCACCGTGCTTCTACACCTGCATTGCTTGCTGTTTGGGGTTTTAGGCTGGGTTTCTGTACAGCACTTTGCGATATCAGCTGATGTACGAAGGGCTATATAAATAAATTTGATTTGATGTATTGGTACATAATATAAATCTGATGACTTACAGTTATTCTTCAGTGCTGAGAGAAGCCCTCCCTCACCTTTTTGTTAACTTTTCCAAGTATTTCAGGGACAATGTTTTAACAGTCTAACAATACAATGAAGTCTGAAACAGGGCCCAAGTACTAACTCAATACAATTGTTAGACTGCTACAGTATGGTCTTGAGTCCTTATTGAGTCCCTATTGCCACACTGTTAGGATCTCAATACATTCATTCACATCTACAATTGCAGGAAGATGGGGGGGTGTAAGAAAAGCTCACAAAAAACAAGTTCAACAGCGTAACAACAAAAGCTGTAATATAAGTGCCTTGTGCCCAGAGATAGCATTTCATGCTGACCCAACTGAGGGCCAATCTATTATGTATTGATGAGCCGCTGTAAGTCTGCGTCTTACAAGAAGCACCTTTTGGCATCATCACAAAGGAAGCTAAGGTGCCAGCACAGCCAGAATCGAGCAATGTCACATGTCTGTGTCTCTCTGTGCTCCCGTTGGGTTGGCGTAGTCACACACTGCCAGCCAGGTCCTTCTCTACTTGGCAGGCAGCTCTTCTGGGTTGTCTGTTGAAAAGCGCCCGCAAGCCAACAAGAAAAAAAAGAAAGAAAAGAAAACACACCAAAAATGAAGACTTGAGGCACTGCTGGATGTGGATGGAGGGATGGAGAGATGGAGGGATGGAGGGATGGAGAGATGGAAGGATAAAATCCTGGCTGACATTGACGAACTGATTATCGAACAGACTGGTAACACAAAATTAATCAGAGTAATTATCGTCAACATGGCTTATCTCCCAAGGAGACATTTTATGACAAGAAGATATACTTGGATCCATTCCACGCCAAGTATGTTTCTATTTGCCAAGTACCCCTAGCCTTCTGAGACTAATGTGAGGAGGGAGTCAGGCTTTCATTGTGAGCGGTATAACCAGAGACAGAGAAATAATACGGTTTGGAGTGTTTGAATGTAAAACCGATGTAAGTGTATTAAAATAGAAGTACTCTGAAACACCCAAAGTGGTTCTTCAATCTGAATATTAATATTTTTAAAGTGTTGTGAAAACACTTTTTGGGGTTTCAGTGCATGTAAAAGACCGCATCAATACAAACAAATATATATACACTACCGTTCAATAGTTCGGGTTCACTTGGAAATGTCCTTGCTTTTGAGAAGAAAATGGTATATTTTTCTCCATTAAAATAACATCAAATTGATCAGAAATACACTGTAGACAGTGTTAATGTTGTAAATGACTATTGTAGCTGGAAATTGCATATTTATTTTATGGAATATATACATAGGCGTACAGAGGCCCATTATCAGCAACCATAACTCCTGTGTTCCAATGGCAAGTTGTGTTAGCTAATCCAAGTTTATCATTTTAAAAGGTAATTGATCATTAGAAAAACCCTTTTGCAATTATGTTAGCACAGCTGAAAACTGTTGTCCTGATTAAAGAAGCAATAAAACTGGCCTTCTTTAGACTTCCTAGAAGGCCAGCATCCCGGAGTTGCCTCTTCACTGTTGACGTTGATACTGGTGTTTTGTGGGTACTATTTAATAAAGCTGCCAGTTGAGGACTTGTGAGGCATCTGTTTCTAGAACTAGACACTCTAACATACTTGTCCTCTTGCTTAGTTGTGCAACGGGACCTCCCACTCCTCTTCTATTCTGGTTAGAGCCAGATGGCTCTGTTCTGTGAAGGGAGTAGTACACAGCATTATACGAGATCTTCAGTTTCTTGGCAATTTCTTGCATGGAATAGCCTTCATTTCTCACAACAAGAATAGACTGTTAGAGTCTGTTAGGCCCCCCCCAAAGTCAAAACTTTGTAGAGCCACACGTTGCAGCAATTACAGCTGCAAGTCTCTTGGGGTATCTCTCTATGAGCTTGGCACATCTAGCCACTGGGATTTTTGCCCATTCTTAAAGGCAAAACTGCTCCACCTCTTTCAAGTTGGATGGGTTCCGCTGGTATACAGCAATCTTTAAGTCATACCACAGTGTCACGCCCTGGTCTTAGTATTTTGTGTTTTCTTTATTATTTTGGTCAAGCCAGGGTGTGACATGGGTTAATTATGTGGTGTGTTTTGTCTTGTTTTTTTGTTGTTGTAGGTATTGGGATTGTGGTATAGTGGGGTTATCTAGAAAAGTCTATGGTTGCCTGAAGTGGTTCTCAATCAGAGGCAGGTGTTTATCGTTGTCTCTGATTGGGAACCATATTTAGGCAACCATATTCTTTGAGTGTTTCGTGGGTGATTGTTCCTGTCTCAGTGTTTGTTTGCACCAGATAAGGCTGTTTAGGTTTTCACGGTTCTTGGTATTGTTTGTATTGTTTGTATTGTTTGTATTGTTTGTATTGTTTGTATTGTTTGTACTGTTTGTATTGTTTGTACTGTTTGTATTGTTTGTATTGTTCGTGTTTATCTTTTTATTAAACCATGAATCAAAATAACCACGCTGCATTTTGGTCCTCCTCTCCTTCGACGGAAAACCTTAACACACAGATTCTCAATTGGATTGAAGTCTGGACTTTGACTAGGCCATTCTAAGACATGTAAATGTTTCACCTTAAACCACTCGAGTGTTGCTTTTGCAGTATGCTTAGGGTCCTTGTCCTGCTGGAAGGTGAACTTCCATCCCAGTCTCAAATCTCTGGAAGACTGAAACAGATCTCCCTCAAAAAATGTACCTGTATTTAGCGCCTTCCATCATTCCTTCAATTCTGACCAGTTTCCCAGTCCCTGCCGATGAAAAACATCCCCACAGCATGATGCTGCCACTACCATGCTTCACTTTTGTGTTCTCGGGGTGATGAAAGGTGTTGGGTTTGCGCCAGACATAGCGTTTTCCTTGATGGCCAAAAAGCTCAATTTTAGTCTCATCTGACCAGAGTTCCTTCTTCCATATGTTTGAGGAGTCTCCCACCCAACGTGTTTGCTTATTTTTTTCTTTAAGCAATGGCTTTTTTTTGGCCACTCCTCCATAAAGTGGTCCTATGGACAGATACTCCAATCTCCACTGTGGAGCTTTGCAGCTCCTTCAGAGTTATCTTTGGACTCTTTGTTGCCTCTCTGATTAATGCCCTCCTTGCTTGGTCCATGAGTTTCAGTGGGTGGCCCTCTTTTGACAGGTTTGTTGTGGTGCCATATTCTTTCCATTTTAAATAATGGATTTAATGGTGCTCCATGGGATGTTCATGTTTCGGATATGTTTCGGACATGTTTCGGATATTTTTTTATATCCCAACCCTGATCTGTACTTCTCCACAACTTTGTCCCTGACCTGTTTGGAGAGCTCCTTGGTCTTCATGGTGCCACTTGCTTGGTGGTGCGCCTTGCTTAGTGGTTTTGCAGACTCTGGGGCCGTTCAGCACAGGTGTGTATATAAACTATATACAGTGAGGGAAAAAAGTATTTGATCCCCTGCTGATTTTGTACGTTTGCCCACTGACAAAGAAATGGTCTATAATTTTACTGGTAGGTTTATTTGAACAGTGAGAGACACAATAACAACAAAAAATCCAGAAAAATGTATGCAAAAATGTTATAAATTGATTTGCATGTTAATGAGGGAAATAATTATTTGACCCCTCTGCAAAACATGACTTAGTACTTGGTGGCAAAACCCTTGTTGGCAATCACAGAGGTCAGACATTTCTTGTAGTTGGCCACCAGATTTGCACACATCTCAGGAGGGCTTTTGTCCCACTCCTCTTTACAATTTCTCTCCAAGTCATTAAGGTTTCGAGGCTGACATTTGGCGACTCGAACCTTCAGCTCCCTCCACAGATTTTCAATGGGATTAAGGTCTGGAGACTGGCTTGGCCACTCCAGGACCTTAATGTGCTTCTTCTTGAGCCACTCCTTTGTTGCCTTGACAGTGTGTTTTGGGTAATTGTCATGCTGGAATACCCATCCACAACCCATTTTCAATGCCCTGGCTGAGGGAAGGAGGTTCTGCCCCGTCCATCGTCCCTTTGATGCGGTGAAATTGTCCTGTCCCCTTAGCAGAAAAACACCCCCAAAGCATAATGTTTCCACCTCCATGTTTGACGGTGGGGATGGTGTCCTTGGGGTCATAGGCAGCATTCCTCCTCCTCCAAACACGGCGAGTTGAGTTGATGCCAAAGAGCTCCATTTTGGTCTCATCGGACCACAACACTTGTCACCCAGTTGTCCTCTGAATCATTCAGATGTTCATTGGCAAACTTCAGATGGGCATGTATATGTGCTTTCTTGAGCAGGGGGACCTTGCGTGCGCTGCAGGATTTCAGTCCTTCACGGAGTAGTGTGTTATCAATTGTTTTCGTGGTGACTATGGTCCCAGCTGCCTTGAGATCATTGACAAGATCCTCCCGTGTAGTTCTGGGCTGATTCCTCACCGTTCTCATGATCATTGCAACTCCACGAGGTGAGTTCTTGCATGGAGTCCCAGGCCGAAGGAGATTGACAGTTATTTTGTGTTTCTTCCATTTGCGAATAATTGCCAACTGTTGTCACCTTCTCACCGAGCTGCTTTTAGCCCATTCCAGCCTTGTGTAGGTCTACAATCTTGTCCCTGACATCCTTGGAGAGCTCTTTGGTCTTGGCCATGGTGGAGAGTTTGGAATCTGATTCATTGATTGTTTCTGTGGACAGGTGTCTTTTATACAGGTAACAAGCTGAGATTAGGAGCACTCCCTTTAAGAGCGTGCTCCATATCTCAGCTCGTTACCTGTATGAATGACACCTGGGAGCCAGAAATCTTTCTGATTCAGAGGGGGTTAAATACTTATTTCCCTCATTAAAATGCAAATCAATTTATAACATTTTTGACATTTTTGACGTTTTTCTGGATTTTTTTGTTGTTATACTGTCTCTCACTGTTCAAATAAAGCTACCATTAAAAGTATAGACTGATCATTTATTTTTCAGTGGGAAAACATACAAAATCAGCAGGGGATCAAATAATATTTTCCCTCACTGTATATATCATGTGACAGATCATGTGACACTTATATTGCACACAGGTGGACTTTATTTAACTAATTATGTGACTTCTGAAGGTAATTGGTGGCACCAGATCTTTTTTAGGGGCTTCATAGCAAAGGGGGTAAATACATATGCACGCACCACTTTTCTTTTTTTTCTTTTTTTTTCCGAATTTCATTTCACCAATTTGGACCATTTTTTTGTTTGTCCATTACATGAAATCCAAATAAAAATCCATTTAAATTACAGTTTGTAATGCAATAAAATAGGAAAAACGCCAAGGGGGATGAATAATTTTGCCGGACACTGTAATCGAACCCACAAATGCTGACTCCAGAGACTCAACTCGTCTAAAGGCACATTTTATTGCTTCTTTAATCAGAAAAACAGTATTCAGGTGTGCTAACATAATTGCAAAAGGGTTTTCTAATGATCAATTAGCCTTTAAAAATTATAAACGTGCATTAGCCAACACAACGTGCCATTGGCACACAGGAGTGATGGTTCCTGAGAATGGGCCTCTGTACTCCTATGATAATATTCCATTACAAATCTGCCTTTTCCAGCTATAATAGTCATTTACAACATTAACAATGTCTACACTGTATTTCCGATCAATTTCATATTATTTTTAAGGACAAAAAAATTGCTTTTCTTTCAAATACAAGGACATTTCTAAGTGACCCCAAACTTTTGAAAGGTAGTGTATGTCAAACTGTAACTTGGCCACTCAGGAACAATAATTATCTTCTTGGTAAGCAACTCCAGTGTAGATTTGGCCTTGTGTTTTAGGTTATTGTCCTGCTGAAAGGTGAATTCATCTCCCAGTGTCGGGTGGAATGCAGACTGAAAATGTTTTCCTCTACCAATAAATGCCCTTCGTTGTGAGGGATTGGAATTCCGTAGTCTTTGTGGTTGAATCTGTGTTTTTTTTCACTGCTAGAATGAGGGACCATACAGATAATTGTATGTGTGGGGTACAGAGATGAGGTAGTCATTCAAAAATGATTGCACACAGAGTGTGTCCATGCTACTTACAGTGTCTAACATGTTAAGCACATTTTTACTCCTGAATTTATTTAGACTTGCCATAACAAAGTGGTTGAATAGGTATTAATGCAAGACATTTCAGGTTTTTGTTTTTTTATTAATTTGTAAATCGGTGATAAAAGATCTAAACTTAACCCATATCAAATTCAGGCTGTAACTAAGACAACATTTTTTTTAAATAGTCAAGGGGTGTGAATACTTTCTGAAGGCACTGCAGGTTAAAACTGTTAATTGTTCCAAGGATTCAAAAACTATGTTCTAGCAGTCTATCATTACACTGAAGTCTGAAACAGGGCCCAAAAACTAACTCAATCCAATTGTGAGACTGCTACAGTTTGGTCTTGAGTCCTTATTGCCACACTGTTAGGAATCTCGTCTTGCGCCGAACTGCGCATTTGCAGGCCGTCAAATCAAAGGTACTCCTTCAATATAATGTTTTTGAAAATGTTCAGCTTGTCACTTTGATGAGGTTGGAGTAATAACTTTTTAATTTTTTTAAATTAACAACTAGGGAAAAATTGTTCACTTCTCTCATTGACTTCTCAAACCCCAAACTTCAGCGTGGTCTGTTTGGTCTGTTTTGCAAGTGTTCCCGGAAGTCTCGCGATGTTACTTCTCTGGGTTTAGAAACTCTCTGATAATAGTGTTTAGAAGTTAAAGAGGGAGGAAACAACACCAATAGAGAAGGGATCTAATTATGCACTAAACAGAACTCAAAACACCAAAATAGTGTTTTAACCCTTTTCCAGTAGTGCTCCCAGTCCCTGGTAACACACCATATAATGTTTTAAAACATCTCAGGAATAGGTTTTCCAATACTCCTGCAAAGTTAAGATTTAGTCTCCTTCACATTGGTGACAGCTCAGAAGCCATAAGTGTTGGTGTTACAAAGCCCTTCATTTTTGACAGAGTAACTGCCGCAGGCTGTCCTCTCACACACATGACTCATGGTTTTGGAAAAGTATGTGGATTTTATTGTGGAAAAAGTATCAATAACATGTTATTTTGACAAATTTGTCACTCCCCCAAGAGCTTTCTGCTTCTTATCAATTGGTCACAAGAGGGAAAAAGTCATTTTGATTTCCAATACCATTACACTTCTCCTCCTCTGCTGTGAGAAGGGCTTAATGTATAATTTCCTTCAAAAACATCCTGCTTATTCTCCAGTTTTCTCAACTCCCAGCAGAGGTGAGCTATGTCAATATCTCACGCTTGATTGTCTGATTTCCTTTGAAACCAAATAACCTGTTTATACCAGTAGAGCTGTGCATGTCCCTAGCCATCTGCCTAAATGTTGCTTCTGCTGATGAGGAACAGCCATCGGTTAGGTTTAACACAAACTCCCGTTGAGTCCCTCATCATAGTTTATAGACAGCTAATCACAATAAAAATATGAAAATATAACTTTCTGGCCCCCGATGTACATGTGTACGTGTATACATTTTTACATTTGTTTTCTAGATTATAAATGCATTTTTATAAGTGTGATAAGTGTATTTTAAGTGATGATGTAGTGTAAGTAAAAAAAACAGCTAAATAATGTAAACATAATTGTTGTTTTAATGTTTACCATCTGCACATAGTATTTGATTACATGTCTTTTAGAGTGTTGAATGACATCACATTAAGTCATCCATGATCCATGTCCCCTGTATTATATAAAGTTGTTTCCTGTGGTGACATTAGCTGTGCAATCAAGGCAACACATCTAGGAGGAAAACAAAAACGACAATGAGATAAAAAATATTAACTGTATTTCCTTGTCTTTTTGAAGGTTGCTAGTTAAGCATTTGATTGTGTGTAAGATAGTCTGGGGTTCATTATGATGTGCGTGATCCCTGCTGCATCCTTGGCCTCCCGCTGTGCTCATCAGCCCTGGCTCCCCACCCTAAGGAATGGCAGCTTGAAGGGACAACCAGGGATACAACAAGAAAGAGCTTCCACCACCTACAGGCAGGGGAGTTATTAACGTAATGCAACACCGGGGCTTTGCTGTTTAACGCTCCCTCATGAGCTACGTCTTTTGAATGCCTGTCAATACTAACTACATCTGTGAAAGATGCACAAACTGGTCTTCAGTGCTGTTTGTTGTTGGGGGAAGGGTGTGTGTTTGAGATTAGTCTCCTCTCCCAACGTTGCATATTGAGTGTTGACTGATAGGAGGTTTTATTGTCTTAAGTCTGTCTTTAAACAAATCGTTATTACCGTATCTTCTATCCCGCCACACACAATGGCCCTCCAACTCAGTGTCTTTTGAAATGTATTTCTATATTTCTTTTTTTTCCACTTAAAAATACAGTGAGGCTATTTCCCCTGTGGTCTCTCCTGTCAGTGTTATTTTCTAGTTGTCCCCTTTATCATTAAATATGTGACAGTTTTATGCATCAATGTTATGCAGATGTCTACGTTACTTCTCGTTTTAGTTCACAACACAGTCTTTAGAACTTTAATTAGGCTTTATTCCCATTGATAACCAACCACATTTAAATCTGTCAACATTTCAATTAATGGTTATGAAAAATCGTTTTGTTTTCAGTTAAGTAATATGGTTGTGATTACAGGCAAGCCTCTGAAAATGCTTTAGACACCCATTGTGAAGATAAATGGAGGCTTTTATATTGCATGTTAGAATTATGTAGTATTTAATGTTGTCTGAAGTACTGCCCACTAACTGTTCTGCACACATCATAGAAAAAACATCTCACTCACTCACACAGTTTAATTGGAGTTGTCAACCATATTATGGCTGACACAGCTCCCAAGGGACTTGTTGGGCCTCTCATTGCATCCGGTTCTCTCAAACATTCCGCAGACATTTTCACTGGATATTGACAGATAGCCACACCTCTCTTTCGAATATGTATTTGAATCCCAGCTGGTGAATGCAGATTTCTGCTCCACATGTTCTGTGTGGTGTATTTGACAGATTAAACAGAACTACTGCTGTGCTTCATACCATTTTCCAAGGGTGTACTGCACCAGAATGTCCATTGCCCCCCCATCAATCCTAATTACACAACATACACCATAAGACAGAAAAGGACACATTTAAGGTTAGTTACGTAAATTGGAATTACTTAGTGTTAATAGAGATATGTGTGCTTCTCTTGAGAAACCAAAGGAGCCAGCAAACATTGTCTTCAGTGTCTTTACAAGTGGCAAAGTGCACTACTAGCAGGTTGAATAAATCAATAGAATAAGAGAGACGGCCCAGTCCAGTTGGACTTCATGTCACCCTCCCTCCATGTCTTCCTCTCCCACAGAGAGCAGCAAGGGGCAAGATGCTGAGAGTCCCGAAGTCAACAGCAAAACACAATCGATTGCAGGTTAGCGCACAAAGACCTATACAGTTCAACTGACAGATATGTGCTACTTCCTAACTTACTGATTTCTGATTTGGCCCCACCACTTTCCTCAGCCTTATTGTGCTCCTCCAAGTCCACTGTCTAAGGCTGCATCTCAAATGGCAGGCACAGTATTCCTGTAGGTCTCTGGTCAAAAGTAATGAACTGTAAAGTGAACAGGGTGCCATTTGAGTCATGCTCGCTGTTCAACTGGGTTCAGTCAGTAGAATAACTTAGTCACTTCAAGTTGTGTTTGGCAGAAAAATGTAGCCAACGGTGCTACAAACACAAATGCCAAATCAATACCATGACGGCCCTCAAGGAACTTCACTGGACTCTATGCAAACTGGAAACCATATATCCTGAGGCTGCATTTATTGTAGCTGGGGATTTTAACAAGGCTACCTAAATTCTATCATCGTATTGATTGTACCACTAGTGCGGGCAATACACTAGATCACTGCTACTCTAACTTCTACAATGCATACAAGGCCCTCCCCTCCCCTCCCTCCCTCCGGCAAATCTGATCACGACTCCATTTTGCTCTTCCCATCCTACAGGCAGACAACTCAAACAGGATGTACCCGTGACAAGAACTATTCAAGCCTGGTCTGACCAATCGGAATCCATGTTTCAAGATGGTTTTGATCATGGGGACCATATGCTGATTCGGTGAGTGAGTTTATAAGGAGGTGCATTGGAGATGTTATTAAAAACAACCCTAACCAAAAACTGTGGATAGATTGGGGCATTCGCGAAGAACATAAAGCGTGAACTACCGCATTTAACCATGGAAAGATGACTGGGAATATGGCCGAATACAAATAGTGTAATTTTTCCCTCCGCAAGGCAATTAAACAAGCGGAACGTCGGTATAGGGCGAAAGTGGAGTCGCATTTCAGCGGCTCAGACACGAGACGTCTACAGGCAATTACCAACAGGCAGGGTCTACAGGCAATCACCGACTACAAAAAGAAAACCAGCCATGTCATGGACACCGACGTCTTGCTTCCAGACAAACTAAACACCTTCTTTGCCTGCTTTTAGGATAGTACAGTGCCACTAACGCAGCTGCCCGCTACCAAGGACTGCTCCTTCTCCGTGGCCGACGTGAGTAAGACATTTAAACGTGTTAACCCTCACAAGGCTGCCAACCCAGACGGCCTCCCTAGCCGCGTTCTCCCAGCATTACGGACACATTCAATCTCTCCCTATCCCAGTCTGCTGTACCCACTTGCTTCAAGATAGCCACCATTGTTCCTGTACCCAAGAAGGCAAATGTAACTGAACTAAATGACTATCGCCCCGTAGCACTCACTTCTGTCATCATGACGTGCTTTGAGAGACTAGTCAAGGATCATATCACCTCCACCTTGCCTGCCTTGAAATCACTGACCACTTTAATAAATGGATCACTAGTCACTTTAATAATGCCACTTAATAATGTTTACATGCCTTGCATTACTCATCTCGTACATACTGTATATACTGTATTTTATACCATCTACTGCATCTTACCTATGTCGATCGGTCATCGCTCATCCACATATTTATATGTATATATTCTTATTCCATCCCTTTACTTAGATTTGTGTGTATTAGGTAGTTGTTGTGGAATTGTTAGATTACTTGTTAGATATTACTGCACTGTCGAAACTAGAAGCACAAGATATTCGTTACACTCACAATAATATCTGCTAACCACGTGTATGTGACCAATAAAATTTTATTTGATTTGAAGTATATACTAATTTCTCTATCAGTTAACCAACAGCATTGGATGAAATATTAGTAATTTACTGTCTTTGACCCTATTTTGAGGAATTGTACTTTTTGCTGTGCTCTCATCCAAGGTTTGGTACAAGGACTGTGACATCAGAGGACACTCACAACAGTGCATTTCTCCAGGGACAACTTTCCATGGATTTGGCAAAACAGCTGTTTTAAAACCCATAGCCACCGTGTCCAGATTATGCAAAATAGTAGCATCCTCTTGTGTGCCGAAGTTATGTAAATGTGCCGAGGAAGCCAGGCATCTAGGGAAATAGTGCAAGACACAAAGGGGGGGAGGAGAGAGCGAGGGAGTTGGGGGAGAGAGACAGAGAGAGCAGAACACTTCCCCAGACAAGCCAGCAGAACAGCCCACCTCAGACCCAGACCACAACCTCAACACCACAATAGGACAGACAACACAGGACCACCCTCCTTCTCATTGACTCAAGTGGCAAATACAGTCAAACTCTGGTGCCCAAACACTAGGCATGTCCTGGAGCTGTTGTGAGAGGACAGACTAGGGTTCCCCAGCCACATAATAATTCACACGGGCACCAATGACTTAAGGGCCCAGCAGGAAAGGGTGGCAACAGCACCCAAGGGAGTGATAGAAAAAGCTTCTTCCACCTTCCCCAACGCACAAGTGGTAATCTACACCCTGCAGCCACGAAAATACTTTCACCCTGCCACCATACAGCATGTGAATGCAAGCATTTCGCAAGACTGTGCCTCAAAACCTAATGTATATCTGTCCCACCACTCCACCGTGGACTTGAACAGCCTTTACGACCAGGTCCAACTCAGCAAGGCAGCAAACCTAACTTTTGCCAGGACCCTGAAGGACGTCAACCTCAACTGTAGCCTCAGCACTTCACGCAGGAACAACAGAGCAATGGACAACCCCACCCTCCCAGACCTGTAAGACCACCTCCTGAAGGACCTGCACCGAGAGAACCCACGCCAAGAGGACCTACACCCAGACCACAGGATATTTGGCAAAATGTGAAATGATGTTAATTACATTAGATAAAAGTAGAGACTCAGAGCTACAAAATAGTATATATATATATATCATACACATCATTTGAGGAACAATGGGAAAGTAATTCTGCTCTGAAAGTTGATCAACTTGTAAACTCACTTTTGAGAAAATCGCCTTTGAATGTTGTGGTACTTGTGAAGAGCTCTTTGTCTACAACCATTCAGCATCGTTCACACCCTCTTAAACGTTCGCCCCACCCATCTCGTATCACTCTCAGAGCGCACACGACGCTCTGGCCGATGATTTGTTTACCTCTGGAAACATGAAAACAGCCTAACCAGCTCTGCTGGCAACAATTTCATTATGCTTTTTTGCAGACGTTAACTGACACTGGTCATATTCAACGGGTGTTGTACACACGTCACGTAACGTTAGCTAGTTAAACAGCAAAAAATAAAGTGCCAACAATGCCTAACATTAGGCTCTAACTAGAAAAGAAAACAGCTCTGGAAAACTAATAATAATATCCGCTAGGAAGCCAGCCAGTTAACATTAGCTGGCTAGCTAACAGTAGACTTTAGCGCAATAAATATATCTAGCTAGCTTAAGTAAACAACAATGAACAACGTGCCAACAATGCCACAGTGCTGGGAGCTAACCAACCAGTGTCCAATGTTAGCTAGCTAACAATAGGTTCTAACTAAAAAAACAAACAGCTCTGGTAAACAAATAACGTCAGCTAAGGAGCCAACCAGCTAACGTTAGCTAGCTAGCTAACAGTACATTTTTAGCTTGAAATGTGCAATATCTTGAAATGTAGCTTGCTAGCTGTTTTCTCAGTCTCTTTAGCTATCGTACTCTAAATCCACTGATTTCAAAATGTGATCCTCCAGAAAGTGGAGGGCAACACTTATACAGCTCCACTACACAATACATTTTTTAAAAATGCAGTGTTCGGCAGGATTGCCAACACAGACTGACGTGCTCAAATAGACAGAAGCATTCAATATGGCAGACCAATCTGAACTCCTCTCTCGGCATGTCCAGCCCACTCATTATCTCAGCCAATCATGGCTAGTGGGAAGGTTGCACCCTTTTTCTGTGGCTTAACCAACAAGGCTCCTAATTTAACAATTTTCTTTGTATTTACAGATGGCATACACATTTGTTTTTAAAGCAGTCGCCTAGTGGTTAGAGTGTTGGGCCAGTAACCGAAAGGTTGCTGGATTGAATCCCCGAGCTGACCAGGTAAAAATCTGATGTTCTGCCCATGAACTCACTGATCCCCGGGAGGCCGTCATTGTAAATAAGAATTTGTTCTTAATTAACTGACTTTCCAAGTTAAATAAAGGTTAAATAAAACATTTTAAAAGTAACTTCACATGTTTGAGAAGGCATTTCTGCCAAAAACGCATTTTGATATAAAACTATTTTTTACGTTCAAACGGTTCTCCTGTGAAGTCGTGACTTGCGACATATGCCTAGTTTCCTTAATCGGGTTACATATGCCCAGGCCGTGAGCAGAGCAACAGGCCCAACCCCCAATATTACACCCACCCAAGCCACATCCTGCAACCTAAGAGGTGTGTATCAGATGCTCAATATGCTCTGCTCACACCTACTGTGGTGGTCTGAGTCTAAACCACACAAAAACAATACTAGACACTATTGAACACAAATCTTTTACTATCTCATCCTGGAATATACGAGATCTGGGGTAATCTGCTATTGGCCTAACGAGCAGGAACCAAGACTTCATCAAATAAATTGGAAATACAGACTTTGTCATCCTTCAAGAATAAAGTAGACAGACCCACTAGGAACCCTCTAGGTTACAGAGAGCTGGTAGTCCCATCCACCAAACTACCAGGTGTGAAACAGGGAAGATAATCAGGGGGTATGCTAATTTGGTAGTGCAGACCTAACACACTCCATTAAATTAGTCAAAACAGGAACATTTTACATCTGGCAAAAAAATATAAGGAAATGATCTCAACAGAGAAAAATGTTCTCATATGTGCTATCCAATATAATCCCCATAGTTTAAAACTTGTTAGGGAGGATGTTCCTGTGGCGGGATCAAATCAGCGGATATTTTAGAGCGCCACTGATCGTTTTCGATAAAACTCAAACTTTCATTCAAACACAAATGCAAGGTAGTGAATTAAAGCTACACTCTTTGTGAATCTAGCCACCGAGTCAGATTTGTAAAATGCTTTTCGGCGAAAGCATGAGAAGCGAATATGTGATAGCATGCACCCCCCCCAATACCAGACCGTCAACAAAACAACAGATTTAGCGGTAGCCGGCGCTACCCAAAACGCAGAAATAAAATATAAAACATTCATTACCTTTGACGAGCTTCTTTCTTGGCACTCCTATATGTCACATAAACATCACAATTGGGTCTTTTTCCCGATTAAATCCGTCATTGTATACCCAAAATGTGATTTGCTGACGACCGGTCTGATCCAGAAAAATGCACCTTTACATGACGCAACGTCACTTTTTAAAATTACAAAAGTTACCTATAAACTTTTACAAATCACTTCAAATTGCTTTTCTAAACCAACTTTAGGTATTAATAAACGTTAATAGTCTATTAGATTGATCACGGGGCGATCTGTATTCGATAGCAGCAAGTCTTGAAATCGTCGTCCATGTTTTCACTTTCAAAACATCCTGTGGAGTGAGCCCAAAGAAAGGAAACACGTCACGTTTCCAAACCAAGGATAAAGTAGGCCCAAAATGACAGCATTGGCGACATCGTGTGGAAGCTGTAGGCGTTTACAGGGGCTTGATAAGTATTTTCCTTCGCCTTAGCCAACACAATGACTGGCGGATGGATATATATATATTTTTTTAGTGACCAGTTTTTCGAAGGGTTTTGACTCCTAAACACGTTCTGTTATAGCCACAGACACGATTTAACCAGTTTTAGAGACTTCAGAGTGTTTTCTATACACACACACTAATCATATGCATATACTAGATTCCTGGCATGAGTAGCAGGGCGCTGAAATGTTGCGCGATTTTTAACAAAAAGCTGCGAAAATTCGCAGCCTCCTTAAGAGGTTTTTAACAATGACAGCTTCTCCATCCTAGAGGGGGGGATTAACAATTTCCAGTCTCAAGGACATGTACTAGTCTTTACCGATCTAAATGCCAGAACTGGACAAGAACCCTGGAGATGACAGCATTCCCCCCTAGACACAACTGTAGCTCTGTCGGACGCTGGGTATGTACATAGACAACGGTAGGCTTCGAGGGAACTCCTATGGTAGGTACACCTATAGCTCATCTCTTGGCAGAAGCACTGTAGACTACTTTATCACCTACCTAAACCCAGATTCTCTTAAAGTGTTCACAGCCAGTCCACTGACACCCCTATCAGATTAAAAAAAATCACACTCCACTTGAACAGAGCTATGCTCAATCATGAGGCATAAAAGCCATAGGAACTGAATAATATTAAGAAATGCAATTGATGGAAGGAAAATAGTGTGGAAATCTACCAAAAAAAACAATTAGGCAACAACAAATTCAATCCCTTCTAGACAATTTCCTGGACAAAAAGGTATACACTTCTCAGTAGAAAACCTAAACAGTATATATTTGACCTCAGCTTCCCTATCAAATCTAAAATTGAAATAAAGCAGACAACCAAAGAAAATTAACAACAATGGCAAATGGTTTGATGAAGATTGCAAAAACCTAAGAAAGAAATTGAGAAACCTATCCAACCAATAACACAGAGACTCAGAAAACCTGAGCCTACGCCTTCGCTATGGTGAATCACTAAAACAATACAGAAATACACTATGGAAAAAGGAACAGCATGTCAGAAATCAGCTCAATGTAATTGAAGAATCCATAGAATCTAACTACTTCTGGGAAAATTGGAAAACTCTAAACAACATGAAGAGTTATCTAACCAAAACGGAGATGCATGGATAAACCACTTCTCCAATATTTTTGGCACTATAACAAAGATGAAACAGCAAAAACATAAACATGATCAAATACAAATCTTAGAATCACCGATTAAAGACTACTAGAACCAATTGGATTCTCCAATTACATTGAATGAACTACAGGACAAAATACAAACAATCCACAAAAGTGGAGACAAATTTGACACCAATAACTACCGGGGGATATAGGTCAACAGCAATCTTGGGAAAATCCTCTATATTATCATTAACAGCAAACTCGTACATTTCCTCAGCGAAAAAAAATGTAGTGAGCAAATGTCAAATTGGCTTTTTACCAAATTACTGTACGACAGATTGACACACTCTAATTGACAAACAAACAAGCAAAGTCTTCTCATGCTTTGTTGATTTCCAAAAAGCTTTCAACTCAATTTGGCATAAGGGTCTCCTATACAAATTGATGCAAAGTTGTGTTGGGGGAAAAACATACAACATTCTAAAATCCATGTATACAAACAAAAACACACATTTTTTTCCACAGGGCTGGTGAGGGTACTAGAATAGTCTGCAGCACCCGGCCTCACCCTAATAGAATCTGAAGTAAAATGTCTACTGTTTGCTGATGATCTGGTGCTTCTGTCCCCAGCCAAGGAGGGCCTACATCAGCCCTGACAGTATATCTCAGTAAGACATAGATAATGGTGTTCCAAAAAAGGTCCAGTTTCCAGGACCACGAATAGAAATTCCATTTAGACACCGTTGCCCTAGAGCACACAAGAAACTATACATACCTCGGCCTAAACATCAGCACCACAGGTAACTTCCACAAAGCTGTGAACAATCTGAGAGACAAGGCAAGAAAGGCCTTCTATGCCATCAAAAGGAACATAAAAATTGACATACCAAATAGGATCTGGCATAAACTACTTGAATCAGTTATAGAACACATTGCCCTTTATGGTTGTAAGGTCTGGGGTCTGCTCACCAAACAAGATTTCACAAAATGGGACAATAGCTTGGGAGTAGAAGCTGTTAAGAAGCCTTTTTGGACCTAGACTTGGAGCTCCGGTACTTGTCACGCGGTAGCAGAGAGAACAGTCTATGACTAGGATGGCTGGAGTCCTTGGCAATTTATTGGGCCTTCCTCATTGTCTTGGTATGTTTGGACCATGATAGTTTGTTGGTGATGTGGACACCAAGGAACTTGAACCTGCTCCACCACAGCCCCATCGATGAGAATGGGGGCATGATCAGTCCTCCTTTTTCTGTAGATTTTCCTCCTTTTTCTGTAGTTCACAATCATCTATTTTGTCTTGATCATGTTGAGGGAGAGGTTGTTATCCTGGCTAAAACCCTGCCAGGTCTCTGACCTCCTCCCTATAGGCTGTCTCATCATTGTAAGTCATGCCTACCACTGTTGTGTCATCAGCAAACTTAATGATGGTGTTGGAGTCGTGCTTGGTCATGCAGTCATGGGTGAACAGGGAGTACAGGAGAGGACTGAGCACGCACCCCTGAGGGGCCCCTGTGTTGAGGATCAGCGTGGCAGATGTGTTGTTACCTACCCTTACCACCTGGGGGTGGCCCTTCAGGAATTCCAGGATCCAGTTACAGAGGGAGGTGTTTAGTCCCAGGGTCCTTAGCTTAGAGATGAGCTTTGAGGGTACGATGGTTTTGAAATCTGAGCAGTAGTCAATGAATGGCATTCTCACATAGGTGTTCCTCTTGTCGAAGTGGGAAAGGGAAGTGTGGAGAGCAATAGTGATCGCATCATCTGTTGATCTGTAGGCGCAAATGGTAATCCATCTGGCCCTGCGGCCTTGTTAATGTTGATCTGTTTAAAGGACTTACTTTCATCAGCTACGTAGAGCGTGATCACACAGTCGTCCGTACAGCTGATGCTCTCATGCATGCTTCAGTGTTGCTTGCCTCGAAGCAAGCATAGACGTTATTTAGCTTGTCTGGTAGGCTCGTGTCACTGGGCAGCTCGTGGCTGTGTTTCCCTTTGTTGTCCATAATAGTTTGCAAGCCCTGCCACATCCGGCGAGCGTTGGAGCCGGTGTGGTATGATTCAGTCTTAGTCCTGTATTGACACTTTGCTTGTTTGATGGTTCATTGGCAGGCATAGCAGGATTTCTTATAAGCTCATGGGTTAGAGTCCCGCTCCTTGAAAGTGGCAGCTCTACCCTTTATCTCAGTGCGGATGTTGCCTGTAATCTATGGCTTCTGGTTGGGGTATGTACGTAAGGTCACAGTGGGGACGACGTCATTGTGACTGACATGGTGTACTCCTCAAATCTGCGCCCTCTTATCACTTCCTTGTTGAGCGTGTCACTTCCTGCTTTAGATTTTGCATGTAGGCAAGAATTGGAGGATAGAGTTATGGTGAGACTTGTCATATGGAGGGTGAGGGAGAGATTTGTATATGTCTCTGTGTGTGGAGTAAGGGTGGTCTACAAGTGTCTTTCCTCTGGTTGCGCATTCAACATGCTGCTGGAAATTAGGGAAAACATATTTAAGTTTCCAAGCATTAAAGTCTCCGGCCAATAGGAGCGCCGCCTTTGGATGAGCATTTTCCTGTTTGCTCATGGCCCTATACAGCTCGTTGAGTGCCGTCTTAGTGCCAACATCGGTTTGTGGTGGTAAATAGACAGCTACGAAAAATATAGAAGAAAACTCTCTTGGTAAATAGCAAGACTTCCTTAATATTAGATTTCGTGCACCAGCTGTTATTTACAAATAGATACAGACCGCCACTTATTGTCTTACCGGAGGCAGCTGTTCTATTTTGCCAATGGAACGAAAACCCCACCAGCTTCATGTTATCCTTGTTGTTGTTCAGCCATGACTCTGTGAAACGTAAGATATTACAGTTTTTAAATGTCCCGTTTGTATATCCTTGATCAGAGCTCATACATTTTGATGGCAGGGGGGTTTACTCACTCGCCTACAAATTCTCAGCAGGCAGCCCGACATCTGCCCCCTTTTTCTCCATCTTTTCTTCACGCAAATGATGGGTATTTGGGCCCGTTCCCGAAAAAGCTGTATATCCTTCGCTTCGGACTCATTAAAGAAAACAACTTTGTCCAGATCCAGGTGAGTAATCGCTGTTCTGATGTCCAGAAGATATTTTCGGTCCTATGTGACAGTAGCAGCAACATTATGTACAAAATAAGTAAAAAATAAGTTACAAACAACGCAAAAAAAAACTAATTAAATACTACAGTTGGTCAGCAGCAATCCCCTCTGGCGTCATTAGGCTTTCCTAATGTTTTGTTCACTTAGTGTACATACACAACAACAGCAAACTGTAGCTGCTATTGCAAAACATTTCATCTATGTTAGCTATTCATGCCGTTCAGTTTTAATTTAGTTTCAAGCCTCTCTCATTGGTGATGTCAAGCCACAGGTTATCCCACTTACACAAACTAGAACCGATATTTGCCAAAGAGCAGTTTTCTATCTACTCCACTCAGTCTCTATAGGGCTTGCACCATAAACAGCCCAAAGCCATACACACATTTAAGTTACCTGTCACATTTGACAGTCATCACAGCAATATCAATATCAACAGCAAAATCAATGGTGTAGATTTTACTCTCAGTGAACAGATGAATCCATCTGTACTTGTACTGGCTCTGCTTTTACCGCAGATGTGGAAGGGTGATGTGGGCCAGATGCGGTATATTGAGATGCAACCCACGCAAAAAAATATATATCTCTAGCTTAAACAGACTGATTTTTATGTGGATTTTTTATAATGTTAATTAGATTTCCGACGGGGTGCAGAAATTGCAGGTGAAGATTTTAAATCCTTGGTACAATAGAGACATTGATTGTGTGTTTGCTACATTAGAAGGGTGAATGAGCAAGGCAAAATATTTAAAAGGAAATGAATCCCGCTAGCGGGACAACTACCGGTGAAGCTTGTGGCCGCGCAATTCAAATAAATGAACATTAATATTATGGATTTTTAACATTTATGTACATAAGTGTCTTAAATTGGCCGAAAGCCTAAAGTCTTGTTAATCTAACTGCACTGTCCGATTACAGTCGCTATTACAGCCGAAAACATGCCATGTGATTGTTTGAGGACGCTGCCCCATGTCAAAATATATGTCAAAATATTTTTTCACTGGCACAGGTTTCATACATTCACAAATAACGATTAAATATTCAGTAACTTTTTATAAATCTTCCTCTGATTTGTCATTCAAAGCTATAATAATGTGTAGTGTCGTTTTGTTAATTAAAATCCTTTCTTTATATCCCAAAAAGTCTGTTTAGATGGCGCCATCGATTTGAGTAATCCACTTGTTCAACATGCAGAGAAAGGAATCTGAAAATCTACCTCTAAACTTTGCTTCAACATGTCAAAATACATTTATATTTACTCCTCAGATACCCTAAATGTAATCAAACTGTAATATTTCTTACGGAAAGATGTTCAATACGATTTTAGTATGTTCAATAGGAAACCGATTTTAGCAGGTGCGTCATTTCTTCATGGCGCATGCAAACACGAATTTCCAAGACTGTGTCCTCCTGCTAAAAGATATTTCTTATTCATTTTTGAAGTTACAAGCCTGAATCCTTAAAAATAGACTGCTGACACACTGTGGAAGCCATATGAATTACATCTAGGGAGCTAATTTTCAATATGACCTTACTCTTGAGGTCATTTTTAAGAGGATGGTCTCTCCCCCAAAAAATAATCTGGTTGGTTTGTCTTTGGATTTTCTCCTACCGTATCTATTGTGTTATATTCTCCTACATTATTTTAACATTTCTACAAACTTCAAAGTGTTTTCTTTCCAATGGTACCAAGTATATGCATATCCTGGCATCAGGGCCTAAGCTACAGGCAGTTTACTTTGGGCATGTCATTCAGACAGGAAGTGGAGAAAAAAGGGGCCTAGCCCTAAGAATTAAGTGGCATTGAACTAGGTATGTTTGGAGGTGCCACGCTTACAGGTTTGAGTGTGTCAAGAACTGCAACTCTACAGTGTTTTTCACGCTCAACAGTTTACCATGTGTATCAACAATGGTCGACCACCCAAAGGAAATCCAGCCAACTTTACATGACTGTGGGAAGCATTGGAGTCAACATGGGCCAGCATCCCTGTGGAATGTTTTCAACACCTTGTAGAGTCCATGGCCCTAGGACTTTTATTTAGGCGAAAAGTGGGTTCAATTCAATATTAGGACGTGTATATGATGCATATTTACTCTAGCTATATAGCACATTATGTCAAATCAAATCAAATTTTATTGGTCACATACAAGTGTTTTGCAGATGTTATTCTGGCAAAATACTTGTGTTTCTAGCTCCGACTGTGCAGTAATATCTAACAAGTAATATATAACAATTTCACAACATATACCCAATACACACAAATCTAAAGGAATGGAATTAAGAATATATAAATATATGGATGAGCAATGTCAGAGCGGCATGGACTAAGATACATTAGAATATAATAGAATACAGTATCTACATATGAGATAAGAACAAAGAACAAAGAACAAAGAACAAAGTTCTACAGCATTAGTAAAAATGCGATCGATACATGTGAATGATCTTGTTCCTGTAGTGTTTGTAAACACCCTGGTAGGCTGATTAATAACCTGAACCAGATTACAGGCACTGGTTACAGTAAGAAGCTTCCTCTTGAGGGGACAGCTTGATGAAAACCAGTCAATATTCAGGTCCCCAAGAAAGTGTACATCTCTGTTTACATCACATACACTATCAAGCATTTCGCACATATTATTTAGGTACTGACTGTTAGCACTTTGTGGCCTATAGCAACACCCCAAAAGAAAATACTTTAGATGTGCCAAGTGAACCTGCAACCACAACACTTCAATAACACTTGACATAAGATGTTCTCTAAGCATTACATGATATGGCTTTGAATATATATATACAGCAACTCCTCCCCATAAGCATTTCTGTCTCTTCTATAAATGTTATATTCTTGTATTGCTACTGATATAACATCAAATTATTTATCTAACTGAGTCTCAGAAATGGCTAGTATGTGAATATTATCCGATGTTAGCAAGTTATTGATTTCATGGACGTTATTTCTAATGCTACATATATTAATATGGGCTAATTTCAGCCCTTTCCTGGGAAGTTTATCAGAGATAAGACATAATATTGAAAAGAGCAGACAAAGCAAGAGAAAAAGATAGACATTCAGCAGTCCATTTCCTGTTGTGACTAGGGGGCAGTATTTTCATTTTTGGAGAAAAAAACGTTCCCGTAATAAACGGGATATTTTGTCAGGACAAGATGCTAGAATATGCATATAATTGACAGCTTAGGATAGAAAATACTCGAAAGTTTCCAAAACTGTAAAAAATATTGTCTGTGAGTATAACAGAACTGATATTGCAGGCGAAAGCCTGAGAAAAATCCAATCCGGAAATGCCTCATATTTTGAAAGCGCTGCATTCCTAAGCGTCCCTATTGAGCAGTGAATGGGCTATCAAGCAGATTACTCTTTCTCCGTATTCCCGAAGGTGTCTACAGCATTGTGACGTAGTTTTGCGCATTTATGTTGAAGAATACCCGTAAGTGGCTACATTGCGCAAGTGGTCACCTGATGCTCCCAGAGAGATTCTCGTGTAAAATACAGAGGTAGCCATTACTCCAATCGGTCCTATTGAAAAACTAATTGTCCCGATGGATATATTATTGAATAGATATTTGAAAAACACCTTGTGGATTGATTATAAACAACGTTTGCCATGTTTCTGTCAATATTATTGAGCTAATTTGGAATATTTTTTGCCGTTTTCGTGACTGCAATTTCCGGGCGATTTCTCAGCCAAACTTGATGAACAAAAGAAGCTATTTCGCCTACAAAAATAATATTTTTGGAAAAAAGGAACATTTGCTATCTAACTGGGATTCCGGACCTTGGCCGCCAGAGCAGGATGGAATGACAGGGTCCTCATCGACCACTATTGATGCAGCCTGCGCGAGGACGTCCGACGGGAGTTGCCCTGCAGGGATGCCAACATCACCTTTGACCAACTGGTGGAGCTGGCCATCCGGTTGGATAACTTGCTGGTCACCTGTGGACGTCCAGAGGGTGCTCTGTTGGTTCCATCTTCCAGCACTCCCGCACCCATGGAGCAGGGAGGGGCTGCGCATAGGGAGACTGGAGGAGGGGCCTTCACGTGCACCATCTGTGGCCACAGAGGGCACACTGCCAGCCGGTGCCGGGTTGGTCCCTCTGGGAGTCGAGGCAGCAGGCAGGGCACTCTGGCGTCACCCCAGGTGAGTCTGCACCACTATCAATCAGAGTCCTCTGTTTGTACCTGTTTGTTTCCCTGAGGTTGCCCCGCATTCCCAGCATAAGGCGCTCGATTCAGGCACAACCTTTTAATTTTACCGACCGAGCGTTAGCCCCTAGTTTAGGGATCCCCATTATTCCTGTGGTTAGACCTTTCTCGGTTCACGCTTTGGATAGTCGACCATTAGGGTCTGGGCCAATCAGGGAAGCCACCATCTCCCTGGCCATGGAGACGCAGGGGGGTCATGAGGAGAGAATCAGTCTCTTTCTCATTGACTCTCCTGCGTTTCCCTTGGTACTAGGCCTTCCCTGAATGGCTCGCCATAACCCCACCATTTCCTGGCAACAGAGGGCTCTCACGGGGTGGTCGCGAGAGTGCCCGGGGAGGTGTGTAGGGGTTTTCGTTGGTGCTACCACGGTGGAAAGTCCAGACCAGGTCTCCACCATGCGCATCCCCCCAGAATATGCCGATTTGGCTCTCGCCTTCTGTAACTCAATTACCACCCCAGCGATGGGGGGATTGTGTGATAAATCACCTGGTAGACGCTGCACTTCCCAGGAGTCACATGTATCCCCTGTCGCAAGCGGAGATGGCGGCTATGGAGACATATGTATCCTAATCCCTGTGAAAAGGGTACATTCGGTCCTCCACTTCACCCACCTCCTTGAGTTTCACTTTTGTGAAGAAGAAGGATGGAGGTCTTCGCCCGTGCATTGACTATTGAGGTCTCAATCAAATCACGGTGAGGTACAGTTACTTGCTACCTCTTATCGCCACGGCGATTGAGTCAATGCACGGGGTGCGCTTCTTCATTAAACTGGATCTCAGGAGTGCGTACAACCTGGTGCTTATCCGGGAGGGAGAAGTGGAACACGGCGTTTAGTACCACCTCAGGCCACTATGAATACCTCGTCATGCCGTACGGGTTGATGAATGCTCCATCAGTCTTCCAATCCTTTGTAGACGAGATTTTCAGGGACCTGTACGGGCAGGGTGTAGTGGTGAATATCGAAGACATTCTGATATACTCCCCTACACGCGCCGAGCATGTGTTCTTGGTGTGCAAGGTACTTGGACGACTGTTGGAGCATGACCTGTACGTCAAGGCTGAGAAATGCCTGTTCTTTCAGCAAGCCGTCTCCTTCCTAGGGTATCACATTTCCACATCAGGGGTGGAGATGGAGAGTGACTGCATTGCAGCCATGCGTAATTGGCCGTCTCCCACCACGGTTAAGGAGATGCAGTGACTTTTAGGGTTTGCCAACTACTACCGGATGCGCCCATTACCTCACTGTTGAAGGGGGGTCCTGTACATTTCCAGTGGTCGGTGGAGGCAGACAGGGCTTTTGGGCACCTAAGAGCTCTATTTACCTCGGCTCCCATGCTTGCCCATCCAGATCCCTCTTTGGCTTTCATAGTGGAGGTGGACGCATCTAAGGCTGGGATGGAGCCGTGCTCTCTCAGCGCTCGGGCACGCCACCAAAGCTCCACCCCTGTGGTTTCTTATCGAAGATGCTCAGCCCGGCGGAGCGGAACTATGATGTGGGGGACCGGGAGCTGTTGGCTGTGGTTAAGGCTTTGAAGGCGTGAAGACATTGGCTTGAGGGGGCTAAACACCCTTTCCTCATCTGGACTGACCACCGCAACCTGGAGTACAACCAGGCAGCGAGGAGACTGAATCCTCGTCAGGCAAGGTGGGCCATGATCTTTACCCGTTTTGTGTTTACCCTGTCCTACAGACCAGGTTCCCAGAATGTGAAGGCAGACGCACTGTCCCAGGTGTATGACACAGAGGAGCGGCCTATGGATCAGACTCCCATTTTCCTGGCCTCCTGCCTGGTAGCGCCGGTCATGTGGGAGCTGGATGCGGACATTGAGCAGGCGTTGAGTAAAGAGCCCGCTCCAAGTGTTCCGTTGGGTGTCTGTGCGTTCCGTCTGTTGTCCATGACTAGTTAATCTATTGGGCCCACACATCTCCCTCCTCTGTTGATCCGGGGATCGGTCGGACGGTGCACTGTCTGACTGGGAAGTACTGGTGGCCCACCTTGGCTAAAGACGTGAGGGTTTATGTTTCCTACTGTTCAGTGTGTACCCAGTGTAAGGCTCCTAGACACCTGCTCAGAGGTAAGCTACATCCCTTATCCGTCCCACAACGGCCTTGGTCACACCGGTTGGTGGATTTCCTGGCGGATCTTCCTCCTTCACAGGGAAATACCACGATCCTGTCCTGTCGTCTCCTCCCTCTGCCCAGTTTCCCTACGGACCTACAGACGGCGGAGGCCTTGTTTACACACGTCTTCCGGCACTACGGGGTGCCTGAGGATATAGCGTCTGATCGAGGTCCCCAGTTCACTTCGAGAGTCTGGAGGACTTTCAGGAACATCTGGGGGTCTCGATCAGCCTCACCTTGTGTTTTCACCCCAAGAGTAATGGGCAGGTGGAGAGAGTGAACCAGGATGTGGGCAGGTTTCTTCGGTCCTATTGCCAGGACCAGCTGGGGGAGTGGGCGGAGTTTGTGCCCTGGGCAGAGATGGCACAGAACTTGCTCCGCCACTCCTCCACTATCCTCTCCCCCTTTCAGTGCGTATTGGGGTACCAGCCGGTGGATGATTAGTTCAGGCACGTGGAGGGGACATGGGAAGCCGCACATGGGTACCTTCAGCGGGCCGCGCAGTGCCAAAGACCAGCGCGGACCGTCACCGCAGTGTTCGCGGACCGTCACCCCGGTGTTCGCGGGTCTGGCTCTCGACCCGAAACCTGCCCTTCCGCCTGCCCTGCCGGAAGCTGGGTCCGCGGTTTGTGGGGCCATTCAAAGTCCCGAGGAGAGTGAATTAGGTATGTTACAGGTTACAGCTTCCCACTGATTACCATATTAACCCCTCGTTCCATGTGTCTCTCCTCAGGCCGGTGGTGGTTGGTCCGCTCCAGGAGTCTGAGGTGCGGGAGACTTTGAGGGGGCCCTGGCGTACTCCGTCCGTTCCATCCTGGATTCGAGGCGTCGGGCAGGGGGCCTTCAGTACCTCTTGGAGTGGGAAGGGTGCGGTCCGGAGGAGAGGTGCTGGATTCCGGTGGCGGATGTGTTGGACCCTGAACTTCTATGGGAGTTCTACATGTATTTTTTCCTCTGTTCCCCCTCATGTCTTTGTGTGAAATTGTTTGCGTGTTACGTGCTTTGTACGCAGTAGGCAAGCATTTGTTTTTCCGTGTTATTACACAAAGATTGTTTGTATTGTATACATTTGATGTTTTGTGACTGTTTTGCGCACTTTACACTTTGCCTTGTTGGCTTGGAGTTTTTTGACGCAGCTGCATCTGTCTGTATCTCTCTCCTGGTGAAATAAAGTGTGCACCTGTTCACAATTCTCTGCTCTCCTGCACCACAAGTACGCACAAGCCTGACACAATAACCAAGATGAATGTGACTGAATTATTTGTTTTCTGATTTAACAAAAGACAGGACCTGTTCCGATTGAAGAATCCTATTTTAATGCTTAATTACTAACGCATCAACATGCTTTTTGAAATATAGCTTTCCGTCAATCAAGACGCCCAGATATTTCTAAGTGGGGACACAATCATTGACGTCCGAAGCTTTTCTTGATCAAAGTGCTTTTTTAAAACAAGTGTTGCAAAATGTGAGATCCCACTGATTTGTCCATGGTTCCAGTGCTTTCTTAGATTCCTAGCTGATTTCAAACACAACCACTATTGTACACCTTACTTACAAATATAGTTAGGAGTTTGTACATGTAGTTTCACCTGACAGGTAGCTAAGCAGGTAGAGTAGGGAACTATGTCATATTCAAGAATGTGAGGTTCTGAGGTCCAATCTTGTTGAAGGCAAGTTTTATGTGAAACGACACTTTCTGCACTCTTGTTCAAATAATGTATTTTATTTAGTATAGTATAAGCTTATGTCTTCAGCATCCTAAATAATACCATAGATACAGTTTTTGAAAAATAGTAAACTTGATGGCAAAAAAGGTAAGCATGATATAAGATGCAAACCTGGTATTCCAACTGATTATAGTCTACTAAATCCAACGACATACCTCTGTGCCACAGAGTATTGATAAAAACGGTGGAGAAAAAAACACGACTATCTGATGATCACATTCTGCCATTTATTGATGACCAGCATATGTCCCTAATGTGCATTGTAAACCTATTATGAATCTCTGAGTAATTAACTGTTTTTCGGCACAATTTGGAGAAAGCTCCGAAGTCTTCAGAAAGCCTCAGTTTCCCATAACTAATTACTACTGAAAACAAGCCCGTGACTATGGTTATCTGTAGCAGAACGATGATAAAGTTGTGAAATAGTGGGAATGGGATGAGTTACCTGAGCAGGGGTTGGGCTGTCTTTGAGTCAATGTTTAATAAGAATCTCCTCGATTTTGGCCGAGATAACTTTTGCCCCTTTCATATTTGGATACTAGCCATCCCTCTTTTAAAACTGGGGCCTCTCCCAAAAGTGGTCAAAATTGTAAATATACTTCAAATGCATCAAGGAACAGTAGGTTTTAAGCCAGTAGTGTACTCAGAGAAGACAACTAAAGTGTTCCATTCCGTGTCCTATTGTTGGTAAAGGCCCGGAAATGAGAACCCGCTTGCCTGTCTCCTTGAGCCTGCCTTGAGCCCTCTGATATCATCTTTTAATTGCTCCGATTTATAAAGATTGATGTTGTTTGTATCAACATGTATGACTACTGTGTGAGCATTAGGGTGCTTCTCCATCACAGCAGGGACCTGGTGACCTATGTCCAGAATACAGGCTACAGGGAGAAGCAGTGGAGCCTTGCTTCCTCAACCACTACCACCCTAACTACTGTAACAACCACCACTGGAGGACGACGAGAGGGTCAATGTGAGCCTGTGGGATGTGCTATGGGGGATGATCCAGGGGATGGCCAGCTCAGTGACCCATGACCAGATCCAGGGGAGCTTGCGCTGCTGTGCTGAGGTGAGTGGGATGGCCAGGGGGAGCGGCAGAGGGCCTTGTCGAAGGGCCCCCTGTAAAGTCAGGGGGCTCATATCCATAAAACGGTTAGAGAGCTGCAGGTCTGGATGAGAGGGCAGAGGGAGGATATTTTGAAATGTTCTTCCTATCTTACCTCTAACTCGATTCCACTTTGCCTCCTATGGTGTAGAGCAAGGCGTACTCCGGTTCTCTTTGGTGGGAGAGTGAATACTGGAAATGGTCCAAGGTAGTATCCTAAGTGGATACTGCAGAGGAGCCCAATCTCATAGAGCACCTTGGATTATCTCCTTGGTCATTTAGAATTGTTGCATCAAAAACAGCATGCAATCTTTATGTCTCCTTAGCCATAGTGAGACATGTTTTTAGGAACCTCTTATCTCCTAGTAGTTCAATGATTTGGTGTTTTGTAGTATTTAGTTGTTTACACTTTTCACAGGTGTATAAGTCAGTACATTCTTCCTCTTTCACCATGGTGAACATATTCACATCTCACATATCATGGCGTTACCGTCCATCTCTGGATCCGACTGCAAATCAGAGGAATCCAACCTGCTTTTACTCGCACCCGAAACAGCAGACCCGGGTACAAGAGCGAACCACACTGAGATAAGATTTGCCAATGACAGCCAAGTAACTAGCCGGTGCTAGCCTGCTAAAGTTAGCTCCAGGAGACAGTAAAATCCAACCAATACTGTCTGTTATGAGCAGCAATAACAACATTGTCCCAAACTAAAACACTTAAAACAAGGTATATAAGGTATGAAATGAATAAATGTCTTAAAAACATAAAAAAGTATAAAACATAGAAGCACTGTATCGCCACTCAAATTTTCTACTTCCTACATGTCACATGATGATGATATGTTTTGCACATTGATTAACTTCAAAGTGTTTTTAATACCATTTTTATATGCTTTGTGCAGCACATTCTCAACATATGCGTAATGTTAAAATGAGGAAAAAACATTATTATGACAGTTTGTGATCAAAGTTAAAATCTCATTAATAAGATGTTAGTCTTGAGTCTCCATTTTGTTATTTTCCCATAATGACAGGGAATGAGGACATTTTTGAATATTTATCAGTCTCCTCATTAATTGATATGACAAACATCTAGGATAATGTAAGTTGACGATGGAAAAAAACTGTTTAACATATAAATGATATCCATTTAATCCAACATTGTGACGTACTTCCTGTAATATATTTTGATGAAAGACAAAAAATATTCCCTGCCATTTCACCTAGATATGATTATGACAATATGAGATGATTACCACATACAGTTGAAGTCTGAGGTTTAGATACACATAGGTTGTAGTCATTAAAACTCGTTTTTCAACAACTCCAGAATTTTCTTGTTAATAAACTATAGTTTTGGGAAATCAGTTAGAACATCTACTTTGTGCATGACACAAGTAATTTTTCCAACAACTGTTAACAGATTATTTCACAATTCACTGTATCACAATTCCAGTGGATCAGAAGTTTGCATACATTAGACTGTGCGTTTAAACAGCTTGAAAAATTCCAGAAAATTGTGTTATGGCTTGAGAAGCTTCTGATAGGCTAATTGAATTCATTTCAGTCAATTGGAGGTGTACCTGTGGATGTATGTCAAGGCTTACTTTCAAACTCAGTGCCTATTTGCTTGACATCATGTGAAAATCAAAAGAAATCAGCCAAGACCTCAGAAAAAAATAGTAGACCTCCACAAGTATAGTTCATCCTTGGGAGCAATTTCCAAATGCCTGGAAGGTACCATGTTCATCTGTACAAACAATAGTATGCAAGTATGAACACCATGGGACCATGCAGCCATCATACCACTCAGGGAGGAGATGCGTTCTGTCTCCTAGAGATGAAAGTACTTTGGTGTGAAAAGTGCAAATCAATCCCAGAACAACAGCAAAGGACCTTGTGAAGATGCTGGAGGAATCTGGTACAAAAGTATCTATATCCACAGTAAAACAAGTCCTATATCGACATAACCTGATAGACCAATCATCAAGGAAGAAGGCAATGTTCCAAAACCACCATAAAAAGCCAGACTACGGTTTGCAACTGCACATGGGGACAAGGATCGTACAAAAATAGAACTGTTTGGCCATAATGACCATAAGTCAATTCACTGCAACAAGTTATTGAATGTGGAATGACATACCTGCCACCAAAACAATTAAATAAAATTCCTCATGATTTGTCAATGTGCACAATTAGTCTGTGCTTCAGTCTTATCAACTGTACCCTACTGATAACAACCACAGTACCAGGTAGCCTAGAGAAGCCTATTGCAGTCTGATCCCCACTGGGCCTGGCCAGGGGAAACATAACGCCATGTTTTTATTGCCTAACCTATGTATTTATAACCGAAAATAGGCCCATTTACTGGTGCTCTGAGAAAATGTTGTTTATATTCACACTTCGGGTGGCTTGGCTACCTAGCCCTTTTTAATCCAGGTTGTTGTGTCTCTTTATCTGTGTAAAGCAGGGTTTCCCAAACTTGGTCCCTGGGAGCCCAAAGGGTTCAGGTTTAGTTTTTCCCTAGCACTACACAGCTGATTCAAACAACCAACTAATCATCAAGCTTTGATCATTAGAATCAGCAATGTAGTGTTAGGGCAAAAAACTAAACGTACACCCCATGGGGTCCAGAGGACCGAGTTTAGGAAATGCTGGTGTAAAGTTTTTTGTTGTTTGTTTTCATGCTCCCTAGGGCCAGGAGTTTTTCTTTAACCATTGGACCTGATTAGAGAAACAATCTGGTTCCAAATAAAACTTTTTTTTTTACAGCTGATTTATAACTATGTCATACGCTACAACAATGGGGCGGCAGGGTAGCCTAGTGTTTAGTGTTGGACTAGTAACCGGAAGGTTGCAAGTTCAAACCCCCGAGCTGACAAGGTACAATCTGTTGTTCTGCCCCTGAACAGGCAGTTAACCCACTGTTCCTAGGCCGTCATTGAAAATAAGAATCTGTTCTTAACTGACTTGCCTAGTTAAATAAAGGTTAACAAAACTAGGGTCCGGAGTTGTTTAGGTTAGCCTACTACCAGATCAGGAAAAATTCTGGGCCCCAGGAAAACAACCTCCCCCTTTCACCAATCTGGGACCTGCGGTGCCACCACTGAAATTACCATGCCATGTTACATTTAAAAAACGTATCATATTTGTATGATCTATTTTTTACATGTTTTTGGTGATGGGGATGAGCTTCCATAGTTTTACATGGCTGACTTTACTGTGACAATTTCAGAATGTAACAGGCTGTTACGGAAATTTCAGGTACAAACTCAACAAAACAAGTCTCAAATGTTAGAAACATTTCTATTCATTTCAGCTGTTTCAAAAACATTGTTGTCACGCCCTGGTCTAGTATTTTGTGTTTTTCTTTATGTATTGGGTCAGGCCAGGGTGTGGCATGGGGTTTTTGTATTGTGGTGTGTTTTGTCTTGGGGATTTGGTGTGTATGTATCGGGATTGTAGCTAGTGGGGTTATCTAGCAAAGTCTATGGCTGTCTGAAGTGGTTCTCAATCAGAGGCAGGTGTTTATCGTTGTCTCTGATTGGGAACCATATTTAGGCAGCCATATTCTTTGAGTTTGTCGTGGGTGATTGTCCTTAGTGTCTTCGTTCCTGTCGCTGTGTTAGTTGACACAAGTATAGGCTGTTTTGGTTTTCATTACGTTTATTTGTTTTGTAGTGTTTGTGTTTATTTCGTGTTTCGTTTTGTTGATTAAACATGGATCGCAATCTACACGCTGCAGTTTGGTCCGACTCTCCTTCACCAAAAGAGAACTGTAACAATTGTTCTGCTATTTCCATTTATACTGTGGGAGTGTTGGCCCAACGAGACAATTCTGTTTAAACTGCCGAGGTACAATGGGGGCAACTGTCGGGCAAGTATCGTGTGCTACCTCCGGAGGTAGCGGTCGAGATGTAGCAAGTACTCAAATTTACATTTGAGTAATATGTGTAGCCGACGATACTTTTACGAAAGTGTAGTAAGTGTGAAGAGGCTCTAGTTATATTTTTCTCTGCATTGAGAATCCCTCGCTGTTCACTTGCCTTAGAGTCTTGAGCTGTCTGTCCTTACTCCACACTATGCATAGCTGCATAGGTCAATGAACAGCTTTTCAAACGACTTTTGAATTGACTCCGTGTTCATGCTTTCCTCCAAGGTGTATTTCTATGATAATCCAATCATGCAGCGAGGTTAAGGTTAGGTCAGATGGCATATCTGGAGCATGGATTAGCTGTATAGCCAACACTTCTAAACCTGTCCTTTAAAATTCCTGCAAACATTGACTTGATGCATTTGCACAGATAATATGCAGTATGCAGACCATAGAGGTCAAGAGAGATCTGACAAATATGCATTCATTTTATTGAAGATATTGAAAATATTTTCCTTAATCTAGCAACTTTTCAAGTAATAGCATTATAATTTAAAAACCATTAAAATTATGCTGTAGTTAAGCTGCTACCTGTGTGAATACACTGGAAAAATAGCTTATTTTGTTGCTTGGTCTGTGTTCCTTGGTATCTGTGTGCCTTGGTGTCTGTGAGCCTGGGTGCTGCTGCTACTGCTGCCTCAGTCACATACAGTAGTTTGTTATAGATACTGCTGCTCTCTGACTGACTCTCTAGAAGCCATGCATCACTGGGGCAGATAGGCAAGTAAAGTGATGATGCATGTGTCCTTGGTGGGCGGGTCAATCATAGTTTTTTATCTCTGGCAGCATTAGCAGAGAATAGCCGTCTCCAAGGTCATGCCTTCTCAAGGGCTGTGTCCCCAATGGCACCCTCTTCCCTAAATAGTGCACTTTTTTTTTTTTTACCAGTGCCGACAGGGTTTGAGTCAAGGTAGTGCACTATAGAGAGAACAGGTTGCCATCTGGGATGCAGCCAAGGTGAAACATCATGATAGGCTGCTGCATCCCTGCTATCATCATGTCTGAAATGAAAGAAGACTGCGTGTGTGAAGTCTCACTGTTAAAATAAATCATTAGGTTTATTAGTTAACTATGGAGGGTATATTGCCTGAAATGGCACTTTTCACCTCCAATAGATTTAGCTAGAGAAATATGAAGCTGGCGTTGTGTGATGAGTACTCACTGTGAGATATATTTGAAAAGAATATACTGTATACAAAATGTGCAGATCAGAAAGTAAAACAAACAAAGAAATATGGACTCAAAATATTCTGCACATACTATATTTACAGTACCTGAACAATTGTTTGCAGAGAAGGCATGACCTAATTTGGACCTGTGATTTGAGTGCAACAGTACAGTATATGCCTTTAAAAGACACTGAGAAGCACAAAGAGCAACGTAAATGGGAAAAAAATACTAAACAAAACAAAAAACATCTTCCTTCTCTTCACATGAACATGTGCCACAGGTGGGTTGCCAGTGAATCAGTGAATGGCTAACCTCTGGAATGATGGACCACTGTAGGGGTGATATTAGTGGGGCAAAAGGAAGGTGACCATGAGTGGCAGAAGAACCATGTTTACTTAGTGGGGAAACTCTGAGAGGCTTAATATGAAACAGATGGCCGGGGGGTTTGAGTGTTGGCATTCTGAGGTTCTCTCCCTACTGGTTGTTGCCCAGCCTTTTTGATGTGTTCTTCCCTGTGGCTGTCAACCAACTAAACCAATAAATCATACTGACAATAAATGTTGTGACATCTACCACACAGCAACTGATGGCTGACAGAAGTCTGCTGATAGGTACAGAATGGGTTGTCTTGAAAATATGAAATAATATTTTTTAAAGATGCAATATTACATTGAAAGACTAGCTGTTTTGAGAACAGGTTGCCTATCCTGCGCCACGTCTTTTTTATAGACACAAGCACTGTTCATGACACAAACTTTTCACACTCCTCTTGTTGGTGGAGAGAACATCTTGCATGTTTTTAAGCATATTACCTGCAATTCTACAAATGGTGTCATTGGGTGCAGGGAAAACAAGGTATACAATGACTGACATGACAAGAGGAAAACTGATGATGCACCTTGTGCATTCTATTATTACAAATTTCAAGAGTAAATTGAAAGCCGGACTGAGTTCCATTTTCTTTTTCTTAAATAAATAAATAAAAAATAAGGTAAGAAATTCTACACATTAACTTTTAACAAGGCACACCTATTAATTGAAATGCATTCCAGGTGACTACCTCATGAAGCTGGTTGAGAGAAGGCCAAGAGTGTGCAAAGCTGTCATCAAGGTGGCTACTTTGAAGAATCTAAAATAAGAAATAAAATAAAATGTTTAACAGTTTTTTTGGTTACTACATGATTCCATATGTGTTTTTCATAGTTTGATGTCTCCACTATTATTCTACAATGTAGAAAATAGTCTAAATATAGAATAACCCTTGAATGAGTAGGGGTGTCCAAACTTTTGAATGGTACTGTACATGAAGTAAGAAGAAAATAATGAGAATGTGAATTTTATCAACAGTAGCCTTCACAGATGTAATTATCTCAGGAGGTTAATTATGTGATGCATATTGTAATCCAGGAAATGTGTCCAAAATTAGAGAAATTTCAGGTGAATTTTTTTCTCACTTTACATGACCTTTTACCTCTCACTGCTGAGAACATTATTACTGGGAATCATAGTAGTGTCCTTTGAAATATACAAACTGGCAATTCTTTTTTGGTAGAATCAAATTCAAAATTGAGCAGTACATCATTTCATTTTTTTTTTCTAGATGCCATCTCAGAAGAACACATTATCCTCAATATTGCTACTGCAACCTCGGCTTTGGAAGTTTCCTGAACTGATGATTTCATAAAATGATGCCATCACATTGAACTCCATCCATCAACAACGTCAAGTATTACTGAACATATTTATTCAAAAGATCCACATGCTCAACTAAGCGCATGTCAATTCCATTGAGCATAGTTATACATTACATACAGTGCATTTGGAAAGTATTCAGACCCCACTATTTCCACATTTTGTTGCATTACAGTCTTATTCTAAAATGTATTAAATTGTTCCTTCCATTGATCAATCCACACACAATACCTGAAAATGACGAAGCCAAAACTAATACTTTTTTTCTAAATTATAAAACTGAAATGTCACATTTACATAAGTATTCAGACCCTTTACTCAGTACTTTGTTGAAGCACCTTCGTCAACGATTACCACCTCGAGTCTTCTTGGGTATGAAGTTAAAAAGCTTGGCACACCTGTATTTGGGGAGTTTCTCCCATTCTTCTTTGCAGATCCTCTCAAGCTCTGTCAGGTTGGATGGGGAGCATCGCTGCACAGCTATTTTCAGGTCTCTCCATAGATATTCAATCAGATTCAAGTCGGGGCTCTGGCTTGGCAACTCAAGGACATTCAGAGACTTGTCCCGAAGCCACTGCAGCATTGTCTTAGGGTCGCTGTCCTATTGGAAGGTGAACCTTAGCACCAGTCTGATGTCCTGAGCGCACTGGAGTAGGTTTTCATCAAGGATCTCTCTGTACTTTGCTCTGTTCATCTCCCCCTCGGTTCTGACTAGTCTTAAAGGCCCAGAAAAACATCCCCCACAGCATGATGCTGCCAACACCATTCTTCACCGTAGGGATGGTACCAGTGTTCCTCCATAGGTTGCGGTTAGAATTCATGCCAAAGAGTTCAATCTTGGTTTCATCAGACAATATATTCTTGTTTCTCATGGTCTGAGAGTCTTTTGGAAAAGTAGTGTGCCTTATACTGAGGAGTGGCTTCCGTCTGGCTTCTCTACTACAAGGGCCTGATTGGTGGAGTGCTGCAGAGATGGTTGTCCTTCTGGAAGGTTTTCCCATCTCCACAGAGGAACTCTAGAGCTCTGTCAGACTGACTATCACGTTCTTGGTCAAGGCCCTTCTCCCCCGGCTGTTCAGTTTGACCAGGCTCTTGTAAGAGCCTTGGTGGTTCCAAACTTCTTTCATTTAAGAATGATGGAGGCCACGGTGTTCTTGGGGACCTTCAATAATGCAGGCATGTTTTGGTACCCTTCCCCAGATCTGTACCTCGACACAATCCTGTCTCGGCGCTCTACGGACAATTCTTTCAACCTCATGGCTTGGCTTGTGCTCTGACATGCACTGTTTACTGTGGGACCTTATATAGACAGCTGTGTGCCTTTCCAAATCATATCCAATCAATTGAATTTACCCCAGGTGGACTCCAATCAAGTTGTAGAAACAATCTCAAGGATGATCAATTGAAACAGGATGCACCTGAGCTCAATTTCAAGTCTGTAACGGTTTTCCTCCTCCTCTTCGTGTGAGGAGGAGAAGCGAGAAGGATTGGAGGACCAAGATGCGGCAGGGCAAGTGTTCATGATGTTTATTGTAAAGACAAACTGAACACTAATATACAAAAACAATAAACGTAATGTGAATAACCGAAACCAAAAACAGTACCGTGTGGTGAACAAACACCCACAAACAAACAGTGAAATCCAGGCTACCTAAGTATGATTCTCAATCAGAGACAACTAATGACACCTGCCTCTGATTGAGAACCATACTAGGCCGAAACATAGATATCCCAAAATCATAGAAAAACAAACAGACTGCCCACCCCAACTCACGCCCTGACCATACTAAATAACGACAAAACAAAGGAAATAAAGGTCAGAACGTGACAAAGTCTCATAGCAAATTGTATTAATTCTTATGGAAATAAATAAATCTGCTTTAAATTTTTTACACATTTTCAAAGTTTCTAAAAACGTGTTTTTGCTTTGATATTATGGGGTATTGTGTGTAGATTGATGAGGTCATGTTTTTATTTATTCCATTAGAGAATAAGGCTGTAACGTAACAAAAAGGGGAATAAGGGAAGGGGTCTGAATACTTCCATACATTTTCTTAACTGGTACCGGGGGACCTTCAGACGAGTCTTGTGAAGTGTTTTAGAGCAACACAACCGAAATGTATGTGTTAATGAGAGTCTCACCTTTCCACGGAGGGATCATATTAGTGTGAAGCCCAAACTGTTCGGACACTACAGACAGAAGTTGGCAGATCGACTGTACTGACTTAAGTTGAGTCCTAACACACTTGTGAGAGTTGTGGAGCAAAACAGAGAAAACCATTTTGTTCGTGAGAGTCTCATCTTGCCATAGAGGGGTTTGTAGGTCAAATCATATGGACGCTACAGACAATTTAGTGAGAAGACAGATTTTGGGGAGATTTTTGGTGTGACAAACAGCAGTCTAGCTCTGCCACGTTTCACCGCAGCTGCAGAAGTGCGACATTGGCAAATGGAGACGCGTTGTTCTTTTTTTGTTGTACATTTAACCCTTTTCTCACCACTTTTGTGATATCCAATTGGTAGTTACAGTCTTGTCCCATCGCTGCAACTCCCCTACGGACTCAAGAGAGGCGAAGGTCGAGAGCCATGCGTCGAACTCGGTCTGAAACGAACAGATTTCAATAGGGATGTTCATATTACGCTAATTAGATTTCTACACCCAGTCAGCATCATTCACACTATGTTGTCATTATGAAAATGTATAAACAAAATATGTTTTAACACCAATCAAAATTATTTTTAGTATATGTCAATATAGAAAAACAGGCAAATAAAATAAACTTTCCAAAAAACATTGTGGTTTGTTTCAAGCTTGTTAGCTAGCTAGATAGCCAGTTCAAATATACAGCTGAAGTCGGAAGTTTACATAGACCTTAGCCAAATACATCTAAACTCAGTTTTTCACAATTCCTGACATTTAATCACAGTAAAAATTCCCTGTCTTAGGTCAGTTAGGATCACCACTTTATTTTAAGAATGTGAAATGTCAGAATAATAGAAGAGAGAATGAATTATTTCAGCTTTTATTTCTTTCATCATCCCAGTGGGTCAGTAGGTTACATTCACTTAATTAGTATTTGGTAGCATTGCCTTTAAATTGCTAAACTTGGGTCAAATGTTTCAGGAAGCCTTCCGCAAGCTTACCACAATAAGTTGGGTGAATTTTGGCCCATTCCTCTCGACAGTCTTGGTGTAACTGATTCAGGATTGTAATTTCCAAATGCCTGAAGGTACCACGTTCATCTGTACAAACAGCAGTACGCAAGTATTAAAGGAGACTCGTTCGGTTTCCTAGAGAGGAACATGCATTGGTGCGGAAAGTGCAAATCAATCCCAGAACAACAGCAAAGGACCTTGTGAAGATGCTGGAGGAAACAGGTACACAATAATCTATAGCCACAGTTAAACGAGTCCTATATTGACATATCATGAAAGGTCGCTCAGCAAGGAAGAAGCCACTGCTCCAAAACCGCATAAAACCAGACTACGGTTCGCAACTGCACATGGGGACAAAGATCGTAGTTTTTGGAGAAATGTCCTCTAGTCTGATGAAACAAAAATATAACTGTTTGGCCATAATGACCATTGTTATGTTTGGAGAAAAAAGGGGGAGGCTTGCAAGCCGAAGAACACCATCCCAACTGTGAAGCACAGGGGTGGCAGCATCATGTTGTGGGGTTGCTTTGCTGCAGGAGGGAGTGGTGCACTTCACCAAATAGATGGCATCATGAGGCTGGACAAATTATGTGAATATAAGGAACATCAAGACTTCAGTCAGGAAGTTAAAGCTTGGTTGCAAATGGGTCTTCCAAATGGACATTGACCCCAGGCATACTTCCAAAGTTGTGGCAAAATGACTTAGGACAACAAAGTCAAGGTATTGGAGTGGCCATCATAAAGCCCTGTCCTCAATTCCACAGCCATTTTTTCGGCAGAACTGAAAAAGTGTGCGCAAGCAAGGAGGCCTACTAGCCTAACTCAGCTACACCAGCTCTGTCAGGAGGAATGGGCCAAAATTCACCCAACTTATTGTGGGAAGCTTGTGGAAGGTAACCCAAAATGTTTGACCCAAGTTAAACAATTTAAAGGCAATGCTACCAAATACTAATTGAGTGCAACTTCTGACCAACTGGAAATGTGATGAAAGAAATAAAAGCTGAAATTAATTAGTAAACTTCATACACCTTCGCCAACTGACTTCAACTGTATATACTGAGATCATGTGACAGATCATGTGACACTTAGATTGCACACAGGTGGCCTTTATTTATCTAATTGTGTGATTTCTGAAGGTAATTGGTTGCACGAGATCTTATTAAAGGGCTTCATAGCAAAGGGGTGAATGCACACATTTGAAACCATTTTTTATTTTTTATTTCACTTCACCAATTTGGACTATTTTGTGTATTTCCATTACATGATATCCAAATAAAAATATATTTAAATTACAGGTTGTAATGCAACAAAATAGGAAAAACGCCAAGGGGGATGGATACTTTTGCAAGGCGCTGTATACATGAAATTGTATATGTTAATGGAATAAAAAATACATAAAATGGTCCTTACTGGAAAACCACATGATTTCATGTGTAAAATCACATAATTTCACATGCAAAATTCTACATGAGAAACCAAGTTTTTGGAACACTTAAACATGTGATGACTTCACATGAAGTCTTACATGGATTTTCACATGTGAACAAAATCTTTCCAGTGGATTCAAATATTTTTCCACATGAGTTTTCACAGGTGACTGATGCCCTGCAAACCAAGATTAGTTAGAATATTCACGCAGACTGAGCTTTTAACATACTGTTTTCATCTTACATATTTGACACACATAATGACATTGTGTATGCTTATTTATACAGTAACTATTATTCAACATGTCCTCTCCTGGGATTTGAACTCACAACGTCTTGGGTCATAGCTTTCCGTGCTTCCTTGTACACCACCATGTCTATCAATGACTGATTTCACCTGTATTTTTTTCATCTCGCTTCACCAATTTGGACTATTTTGTGTATGTCCATTACATGAAATCCAAATAAAAATCCATTTAAATTATAGGTTGTAATGCAACAAAATAGGAAAAACGCCAAGGGGGATGAAAACTCTGTACAGCCTCATACTAATTTCATTAGCCTATGTTAGCTTAACTGTTCCGTGGACGGGACACCGATCCCGAAGAAATGTATTAATGTTTACATGTCTTACAGAACTCATATCATATGTATATACTGTGTTCTATACCATGTACTGCACCTTGCCTATGCTGCTCGGCCATCGCTCACCAATAAATTTTTATGTACATATTCTCATCCCCCCTTTTAGATTTGTGTGTTAGGTAGTTGTTGGGGGAATTGTTTGATTACTTGTTAGATATTACTGCACTGTCGGAACTAGAAGCACAAGCATTTCGCTACACTCACATTAACATCTGCTAACCATGTGTATGGGGCCAATAAAATTATATTTGATTTGATTTGACCTGAAGGACACATACTTTCATGTGGCTGTTTATATCACCCTCACGGGAAGTTCCTGGGGTTCC